>NW_015971800.1:1800000-2343619 GCF_000732125.1 Scedosporium apiospermum
CACTCGTCCACGCACAATCCATTGTTGTTGTTATACCCCAGCGTTGCCCCCATCCTTACAAAATTCGCAAAAAGGCGTCGAGCCGTCGTTTTAATGACTTGAGGTCGCACCCTCTTCTTGCACGCGCTGAACCCCGCCTCTGAAGCTCCTTGCGATCGACATCAGTAGGACGAACTGCAAGTATTAGATACCCAACATTGGGGTTGCATAAGATCGCTCCCCACCGAATACGGAGACCTAACAAAGTACTATTGCCTTGTGCCGTCCCATCCATCAACTGCCTTCTAATCGACTCCAGCGATTGGATTCCAAATCACCATCCTCCGAGCCCATATCATCGGCAAGTTTCTCAACGTCGCTGTCTATCCTCCTAGCTCCCGCCCCCTCCCAAGGGTTCCGCGGTCTCCATTTGGCCTTGTGTTATTTTCTCTTGCTTCGCTGTTTTCCGAATTTTCGGCCTGAGCAATTCACGAACCCTTCGCCATCTCACTTCTTCGACTGGACGCCGCTTATCTCGACCAACTACAATCGAGGCCGTGTTGGCTGATATTTTTACCCTCGCGGCCCAGTCGCACTTGTTCTTTTACCTAAGGCTTTTCGGAAGCGCATTACAGCTCGCGATAGCGACAGTCACCTCCTAGATAGAACCCGGCGTTCTGCTGCCGTGGACGCCACAGTCATCCTAGGCGTCCCTCTACCTCGTGGTCCTCACCTTGGTGTCAAAGTTGATTGTCGTTGCTGACGTCTTCGGTCATTCCAAGACACTGGCAAAGAGCTGGGCCGTGGGCGACGAAGAACCATTCGGGAGATCTCCAATGTCTCAAGTGATAAACTCGAGAGACAAAGCGCACTCTGGGCTCGCCGGCCTCTAAGTTCATCATCTTGGCCGACATTTTGCTGCGTCGAGAGATATCTAGTCTTTTCTTCCAGGAGATCTACTAATTCCTATCCGCCACCTCCCGGCTCTTTTTTTCACTCCCTACTCCGTCGGCCCTTGGGAGCATCTTCAGTCTGATTGCGAGCGACTGGGTCTCCCCGACAAGTCGTCACAGTTCCCAGAAGTGTCTCTTCCTGCCCGGGTCTACAGGTCTTCGCTGTCCCCTCTTACACACAGTAACCTGCCGTCACGTCCTTGCCTAGGAATTGATGAGTACTTCATAAGCAAGGTCCCTCTCATTGACGACTTCGGCCGAGCTTGGGTATCTGCTAGTACAGGAAACATTTATCGCAATAACTATCAGTCCGTCGACGCCGATTTGCGCGAGCACGGACAACGACCAGTTCCCGACATCTCTGCTTGATCGTGTTAGGCCAACCCTCTCACAGGAACGTGTGTATATATTTTTCCGATACCCCGCCACCGCAACTCCCGAAGCTCTTACGGCATGTGCTAGTCTTACTTACCTCCGAACATCTTGCCTGCATTCTTCATCTTTTACGGAAGACCGCCATCTTCAGTTCCATCCAACAACTTGGCGACCTTCAACCCTTTCCGTATCGTCCCTAATCAGCTCAGAGATCGCCGACATTACTTCCTTATCTCGGCATTCGAGGCTGTACCCTCATCCAAGGAAGAGAGGAGGAGTGTCCCACAGGCGCTAGTACATCAATTTTTTGGTCTTAGCTGAGGATTCCTCGGGCTGTGAGGAAGAGCTTTGGTTCCTCCCAAGACTGCCTAGAATCGGACAGCACACATCTCCGCTACCAAGAGCACCTGCGGAATTTTACGGTCAATCGTTTTCGTTTTCGATTGACTGATACTCTTCCGTCTTAACGTCTATCTCGAGCCGCATGTCACGAACATTCCCGCCTCCGACCATGGGGCGAGAATGGTCAAGGGATCACCAGTATCCCAGGCAGCCAATTTCCTGGCAGCGGGAGGGATTTCCAAATGAGCAACCACAGGACGATGCTCGCTATTCAGAGCCGCAAGAACTTCGACGGCCACCCGTGGTTAGTTTTCCTTTCTTAATGACATGTCCTCTCTGTTCCATCCATACTTCTTGGCCCATTACAAAAATACCACCCAGAGGACTTCTCCCAAAATAACCTAACAGACTCGTCGGCATAGGGCATTGATAAGGCCTTGCGGGAAAACTGCAATATTCCTGTGAAGGCCTATTTCGTCGCAGCCATCCTCGACGATGGCAGCTCAGCAACATTTTCAGGGCCGGGAGCCCTGTCAATAAACCAGATCAAACAGTTCTTCCACATGGAGACATTTAGGAACTATACACAACAGGCACTTACTGGAGGTGGGTTGTGCAGCGTTCATCAATTGTTTATCGATCGTGTTGGGAGCTTACTTATCATATCTTCCGCCTCTAGCTCCTTACGATGATTCCGACTACGGAGGTGAGAACAGTGGATTTCGGTCAGGATTTGGGCGAGATTTCTCGAGCCGCAGAATGACGGAACGCCGCAGAACTTCGGCTCTGGATGCCATGGACAGTGACGCGGCATATAAAGCCCGAAAGCGCCCTCGTAGCCACTCCTCACGACAGCTTCTCAACGATGACAGAGACATCCCCTTAACGATAGCTGCGACCAAGAAACCGATCCGGATCGGCGATACCGATGTTGTGTGGAGCTTTTACCAGCAACGGTTCAAGAATTGTCAGCAGACGGCTTGTAAGCTCATCGCCAAGGCATGGGTCAAGGCCGTGGAGCCGAAGAAGCAGTCACATCACCCTTATACCGGCAAGGACGAGAAGGCGCCGGAGTGGTGGCCAAAACCATGGGGTCCCATGAAAGATGAGCGAGTTCGTCACAAAGAGCCCGATCATCTTTACAAGAAGGGTTTGTTGCTCGCTCAACCTTTTTTTTTTCTTTTTCTCTTCATTTAGCCCCGGCGTACTGCTTGCTAACGTCATGCGACGTCAAACAGAGCGAGTGCATTTGCTAGCCCATATTCTCCGGTTGATTGTGGAGCCCAGTCACAAGCAGCATCCGGATGTCCAGAAATCATGCTTGAATGTGAAGAAACTGGAAGAGGTGACGGCGGAAGCACTCTCTAGCTTTTTCTCAGATCCCGAGAACCCTGGGAATAGTAAAAAGCGTCCGTACCTGACCGAAATATTCAAGATCGCGAAGTACGAGGAGAGGTATAAGAATGGCGAAATTGGTAGGTCGCGGTCATCTTGACAGCACGAGATTTTGGATGGTGGGACGAGCTAACTAACCCTCATCGATTAGATGGCGACACGGAGGTGTTTGTGATGGCCGATGACAAGATACCCGAGTTTTACCAAAATGAATCCGACGGTTCTCTCAAGACGGGCCGAGAGAAGCACGATGACCAAGATGCGCCCATCGG
This sequence comes from Scedosporium apiospermum, assembly GCF_000732125.1. Taxonomy (NCBI): domain Eukaryota; kingdom Fungi; phylum Ascomycota; class Sordariomycetes; order Microascales; family Microascaceae; genus Scedosporium; species Scedosporium apiospermum. Next base: position 1,803,317 of record NW_015971800.1, read on the forward strand.
ACATCGGGGCCTGTCCCCGCCGAAACCTGTCGCCCCGCATCCGATGATACCGACAAACGCCGCCACTGGTGCTACGAATACTGCAGGCAACATCTCGGCGCCACAGTTCCTGTCAGAGCTGCCTGTGCGTGGAGGGTCGCATTTGCCTACGCAACTGGTTCAGCCAGAGATGGGCTCGGAGCAGCAAGCCTCGTACGTGGAAAGTGCTGGGATTGGCGGAGTTGCCAATACATCGATTCATCACACCGCTCCTAGCTTGCCCATGTCAGAGATTTTGGCAAGCCCCCACGATACCACCGACCGACGGCATTCCCTTGTATTTAATTCGCCAACGGACTTTTCGGCCTCGGGGAATACGGCGATGTACTCGCAACAGTGGCAGCCGGCATCTACTGCGCCCGCGACGTCTCCGATGTACTCCTTTCCACATCAGCAAACGCCTGCGCCCCAAGCTAACTACGGCGCGCAACCAAACATGAGCCTGCAACAGGGGCAGCAGCAGTATCTTCCTCAGCAATATGAAGGACTCCAGCGAGCGGCAGCACCGTTTGACCCAAACCATCCACATTTATACCGGCAGGGGCCGGTGACTCAACCGAATGTTGGCCATACGCAAGGGTATCCGAACTATCTATCGTCAGATAATAGGGGGTTGCCTGGGTCTAGCATCAAACCGGAATCTCTCCCGCGGTCCCACATGCACTGATGGGCGAGCTATTCTTTTTATTCTCGGATTATTCGACTCACGATTGTTCTCGAGCCGACAATGCATCCACCTATTGCATAGGACTTGGCGCAGCATAGAACATTGAACGAGTCTAGTGGTTGTTCTTTGATGCCCTTTTTTTTCGTTTGGAAGCAGGTATCGTCTAAGGCGTGCATTTAGCGAGTGAAGGAGCTCAGAATTTTGGGGAATTTCATTGGGGGCGATGCAAGGGGCGGCGCTTGATGATAATGATATGGAATCGTTCCAATTTCGCTTATTCTGGGAAAGACGCTGTTTTTTTTTTTTTTATCTTTCTTTATCCTGTTTGTTTTAACAATGCTTGCACGGATGCCTGGAAGCGTGCGCCGGGAGTTTCATGTATTTTTTTCTTTTTCTTCCTCATCCATCTATTTCTCTCTTGTTCCTTTTTACGTCGACAGTTCGGAAAGGTTTTTGATCTCAGCTGCCACAATTTTGGTACTCCGGAATCCCATCCTTTAATGCGTTTGATCGAATGGCGAAAGACACGTCACGGCGTGCCGGGCAAATGATATTGCGCAGACTTAACCCCAGATATATAGGGCTAGTTACAGTCAGGGTCATGCTTCAACAAGATATGGAGGCTTATTGCACCGAAGTACTTTTTTCTTTCCTTTTTTCTTTTCTCCGGCTCTTACATTCTTCTATTCGTGTGGCACTGAAATATCCATTGCCTTCAGCCTTGCCGATTACAAGGAAGTTTCATGTTGCCTACAATATTCTTGCTTCGCAGAAAGAGCTTTGCGGTCCGTCCCGGTCCATTGTCCGACATCTCAGTGTGTAGAGAGGTCTAGCCGAGGAGACCAATACTCTGCAGGTTCCAGTGAGAAATTTTAACATTTAGTATCTTCGGAAGTCGCGCATTGTCAATAGGCACCGAGGTATGATAATGTATGATATCGGCTCGGGCTGCAAGGAGGTGTTACTTGGCATGTCAAAGCACACGGGTAGGGCGATGACGCAGAGGATAACTAAACATATGTACGTAGAGCCCGACTGGATGGTTACCAAGACTCGTAGAGAAGGGGAAAAGTGACAGGTCGGAATGATAGAGAAGGATATGAGCAGTCGAGATGGGAGGGGGGTGAGAGGAGGGGGTCAGGGATATGGGTTCTGCATCTACCTTGGGTGCAATCTCTATGCGGTTACCCACCCATAAATCTGAAAGGATTCGGGCGTTTAGATTAGAGACGGCGTGATGTGAGGGAGTTCTTTATTCGCAGGCGTGTGCTTCCGGTTCGACTTGGCTTCCTTTTGCTAGGATGAAGTTGCAGTCTGGTTGATGGACCGGATTACATAAGCCGGCAACTCTCTCGACCACGACCATTGGAATGTTCAGCAACGGCTGGACAAAATCAGACATCGACCCGCGAAAGTAGTAGTGTACTTTGTACCTGTGCACAAAGGTAATATCATGAAGTTCGATCAATGTCTGTCCCCATGCCATTGCACTAAGGTAAAACACCGACTTGGTACTTTTTAGCTGTTCTTTTCTCAAATACTGTGCTGTAATATTTGCACTAATTTGGCGAGTTCAATTGGTGTTTCTAAACTGCAAAAAGAGGAGTTCTAGTACGTTAGCAAACCAAAATTTGGAGCTGGCGCCATCAAACGCTCCGGATCGGGTGACCTTGACCACTGAGAACCTTGAAATTTCGTACTCCAAGTGCAGTGGCTCGATCAAGGACTCAAGCCAATTATATTAAGACCCGAAGCACGGTTTCGGATTGTCCCCCCGTTTGCAGGACGTCATAACTTAACCTCTTTTTTATTTTCAATTGATCCCCGACTCGGCCCTCAACAACCCCAACCATAAACGTTTTGCGCTCGCCATTGCGTCAACGCGTCGGCATCAATTAGCATTAGCAGCTCGATTGATTTGCTTTCTTACGCCTACGAGCATTTCCATCCTGGCAATTGAAGCTTTTGCACCATTCAATTTCTGCCGTCCTTCCCGTTTCAACAGCTAGCTCCCTTGCATCAAGCACGACGAGAATAGCTTCAACCCTGGGCAAAGGACAGAAAAGATGGACGACCAGACCGATTCGGCGACTGCCACGGCAGAAACAACGCCTCTCCTAGACCCCTCGCAAGCAAAGGCCCCCCGATCCGTCTCCTTCAACCCAAACCCCGTCACCCGCACCATCGATCCCCTCCCCATCCGCCGCCCTTCCTCCCGCCAACCACGAACGTCACAAGCCCGCCTCACATCCGGATCCTACCCAGCCTTCTCGACCGGCTCGGCGCCCACACCCCCCGTCCTCGCAGCCTTCAACAGCCGTCTCCGCCGACGAAACAGCGGAGGATCCCTCCCGACCATCTCTGCCGGCGCGGCGGCAGCAGCGGCAGGAATGGGTGGCGTGGGCCAGCCGAAGATCGGACCGCAACGAAGCTCCAAGACGGCGCAGAAGCTCAAGTTGCTCCCGGAACCGGATCCGTGGGACGAGGTGGACGAGGAGAGCGGGCGAGACGTGTACTCGCAGTTTACGCGGATCAAGGACCCGACGGCCAGACGGGATGCGGCGAGGTTGGGGAAGGCGGATCGGGAGAAGTTGCCGAGGGTGACGGCGTATTGTACGGCGGATCGGTATGATTTGGATTTGTTGATGCGGTATATGAAGGGGAAGGGGAAGAAGAGGGGCGCGAATCCGAAGTTGATTGATGAGTGTATTTATACGCCGTATAGCTATGACTTGGAGGGGGATGTTGCAAGGAGGCAGGATAGCGGATTGGGACTAGGGCTACGGGAGACTACTTCTGTGCCGAGCTACGAGAGGAGGCATTCTGCCGACGATGTGGGTGCAGTATCGAGAGGCTATGGGCCCGACGTCGCGGCTGCGAGTGAGCCCGAAGAAGCAGCGCCCGGCGATGCATACGGTGGTGCTAATACCACCATGCGAGTATCAGACGGCGACCTACACTCAGCCGCCCCGGAACGAACCTCGACGACTACGACGACAGCAGGAACCCTCATACCAGAGAATACGCCCGACTTCGACACGCAGGTCCACACGCCTGAGATCTTCCTATTTGACTACGGCGTTGTCGTGATATGGGGCATGTCCGTCGCCGAAGAGCAGCGCCTCCTCAAGGAGATTGGCCGCTTCGAGCTCGAGGGGTTGCCGGCCGACGTGATCGAGACGGAGGAGTTCAACTTTTACTATACGCGGGAGTATCAGCCGCGGATATATAATGATTTTATTACGCTGAGGGATAAGCATAACTACATGACGAAACTGGCCATTTCGCATGCCCTAGCCCAGAGCGTCAAGGTAAACTAACCCCTCTAACCCCCCAAAAATATCAAGTGTAGATAATGACCACAAGCGCTAACCAACACGATTTTACACCAGACCTCCCTCTTCGAAGAGCTCATAACAACCACAATCGAAACCTGCAAAGAAATCCCCAACCAAATCGCCCTCTCGGGCAAAGTCGCCCTCACCCGCTCCCAGATCAACATGCAGATCGGCGAGCTCTTCACCCTACGCATCAACATCCACCTCAACGGCTCCGTCCTCGACACCCCCGAGGTCTTCTGGGTCGAGCCCCAGCTCGAACCCGTGTACCAGGCCGTCAGGAGCTACCTCGAGATGGACCAGCGCGTCGGCTTGCTGAATGATAGGCTCGACGTCATTGCCGATCTGTTGGCTGTTTTGAAGGATTTGTTGAGTCATCGCCATGGCGAGAAGTTGGAGTGGATTGGTGAGTGGCTTTCGGACTTCTCTTCTGAGTTGATATGCTAACGCGGAAAACGTAATAGTCATCATCCTAATTGCGGCGGAAATCTTTGTGGCCATCATCAATATCATTATCGACGTGTACGTGGGCATCTAAGGGCCCTGGAAGCGAGTGAGTTGGTAGAGCGAGTCCTGTTGGAGAAATTGAGGAATGAAGCGAACGCGAGCGCGGAGGGAACATGAGCTTTAATACGCACTTCTAAGTGTCCGTGTACGCATAATCATCTCATAGACCATTAGCAAATGCTTCACAGCAGTTTTCTTTTTTTCCACTGGATAAGAGCCTTGTATATCTCAAATCATTGCTAGATCATTGCCTAAGTCAACGCGTAGATGAGCCGAGATTGAACTCTTGTTGGGAGACAGCTAGTTCTAACCCCAAACTAACTGACACAAGGAAGATACCACTGAGGCGATGAATACAATCGGTGATTAAGAGCATTCCAGGCCATTTCTATAACACACTTTCCCGAAAAGAAAAAGAAAGGAAAAGGGCAAAGCACTACCTAGTGTGGTAATACATATAAACACCCTATGATACAGCCGTTTCCCCCCTACCCAGTTACTTCTTCTCATCAGGGTGGTCGACCATCTCGACATCATCGTCCTGGGAACCCGAGTCCTGGGGCTGCTTGCCCTCCTCAGCCGTCTCCTCCTCGGCATCCTTGGCCTTGGCCTTCTCGTCATCGCCTTGGGCCTCCTCCATCTCCTCGTCATGGTCGACTGGTGGCGTCTTCTCCGCGCTCTTCTTTCCCGCCGCATCCTTGTCGGCAGACGGAGTCTCCTTGTCACCGCCCTCTTCCGCTGCAGCCTCCTTGGCATCCATATCAACGTCGTGATCTCGATCACCCTCGGGTTCCGTATCAGCCCCTTGGGTATCGGCATCACCACTCTTCTTAGCCGCCTTTTCCTTCTCCTTCTCCTTCTCCTCCTTCTCCTTCTTCTTCGTATACGCCTCCATGTCCTTCTGATATTGCTCGAGGGCATCCTCGTACTTGGCTTGGAACTCCTCCTTATCCTTCTCGGGCAGGTCCTTCCAGCCACGCGCGAGCTCTGCCTCGAGGTTGAAGTCCTCCTTGTCCTGATTCTTCTCCTTGAACTCGTCGGTCTTATCGCTGCAGTAAATCTCAAAGGCGTTGCTGGGTTTCTTGGGCTTTGCAATGCCGTTTACTTTATCCTGGGAGAAGTTCTCGGAGCTAGGTGATAGGTTCTGGCCCTGGGAGAGTGGCGTGCTGCCGGCAGGCTTCGATAAATCGAGATCGGGAATCAAAGAGGGCTTCCTGTGGCCCCGCTTTGTCCGTAGGGGTTTCTCCTTGGGCTAAAGAGTGCGTACGCGCAACGCGCCTCGAGTCAGTAAAGAACTTTGTCACGGGTGAAGAGAAACCATGCAGCCTCAAGGTGGCATCAATTCAATTCTTGCAAACATACCGTAGGTGGCGGGCTCGGGCTTCCATCTGAGTCCTCGACATTCATGCTAGTTCTCTTGGAGATTTGCTCAAGAAGGAAAGCCCTCTCGACGCGCAGCTTATCGAGCTGGCGACGCAGCCTATGCAGGCGCAGCCTTGCGGCGTCATTGTGTTCTTCGATTTGGTTGTAGCGATGCCTCAGCTGGCAGCATTTCCGGCGGTAGGCTTCTTCGACGGAGGGAGGGAGAGGTTGAGGGATGGCGTTGGCTGGGGGCACGAAAGGAGGTTTCGCGTTAGCTTGTGTAGATTTTCTAGAGGCCTTGGGAGCCATGGCGGATGGAAGAAGTTGTCGGTCGAGTCGAGAGAATGAAAGGTATCGGAGGAATGGGGTTTAATTTGATGATGATGTTGGGGGGGAAATGCGATGGCGAAAATGACGAGGGGCGCGAATGGAATGTATTGGAGGCAGAAAAAAAAAATCAATCGAGGATGGGAAAAGGGTGAGTGATGGTTTGGCAATGAGAAACAGGCTGAGATGCGGTGGTGGGTAGCAAAGTATCCATTCCTTTAGCTGATGAGCTCGATTGCCTTGTTGGATGGATCAATGTACTATCGTACCGCACCGCGTATCGAGCCAGGTAAGGGGGTAATAAGGCGCCATTGGTATGTTGTGGTGGTGGGTTTGGGTCTGGAGCGTTGTGTCGTGGGCATGGGCGGGATGTGAGATCTGGAGCAACCTGCTCAACTGGGCCAAGCGCTTTGCGACAAAACCTGTGCCACCAAACCAAAAGAAAACAGTCTCAAAAGAGAGCAGTTTCCAAATCCACGGGTCATAACAGACAAAGGGAGGAAGGCCTCTCTAGAGCAGACTTACAGCTTGATGATTTCTTGGTTTCTTGAGGTCGCATGGCACCTTCCGAGTCGTTTCCTTAATAATTGGAAGATATCCAAAAGAAAAATGAAATAAAAATTAAGCAAGTGGAATTAGGATGCTGAAGCTAAGGAGGCAACTTGTGTGTAAGTCGAGATGGTATTCCTGGAGATGTACGCTTGATGGTTGATGATGATATCGTGGGGAAATGATGGTGAAGATGAATTGTATCGATGGATCGATGGATACAATTTGATGGAGAGAAGTTGGGAATAGTAAGCTGCATTATAACCAAACATGGGATGCACCTGCTCTTTGATTTTTATTATTATTATTTTTTTTTCCGGAAGGCGCGACACCATTCGCAACTTGCCTCCTCCACCGCTCCGTCAAACAGCGTCTCGGCGCTGCTTCTCTTGATGCGGAACCATCAACAAACAATGCACTTCGCACTGTATTTAGGATTAACATGGCTGATCTTCGGATAATAATATCTGACTAATTGAAATATGTTTGTGCGACCGCATGGATTTATGAAGCAAGTGACAAATCGGTCCTAAATTGCATTGTTCACGATAACTCGATCCAACATTGAACACACTTACAAGTCCACTGGATACCAACAGCTCATAATACCAATGTACCAGTCGGGCTGTCGACCCAGATGACGCAGCTGGCAGACGTGGGCGCTCGAAGGATTCATGACGCCTGCCACATCTCCATCACACCATTCCTCACTCACGTTTTCACTTCGTTCGTCCCAATTCGTGAATCCCTGACTTGGCTAGCTACCAAATGAGTTAAGGGGAGCCTTCAGGCATCTGTCTCCTGGCAGAAGTGCCACTACGTCAACATTGAATGTGCTGTCTTCCTAAGTTGAGAGTTGAGCTTTTGCCACTGAGCATCCATCCGTAGAGATCATTTATACTATTCGGAGTTCTCCCAGTGAACGACTCTTGGCGTTAGGAGTTATGTTCCGATATAATCTACAGCATACGACTTAGCTCCCTCCGTATCTCGCTTTTTTGAACATTTGATGCTGATCAGATGCCCCAAAGATGCCACAAAAGATTGATTCAATGTCACGCCAACCAGCCGCACCGGTATTCTCCTCGGGGCATTTAAAGGCCGCCGGAGCTCAGGCTCCCGAAAGCCTCCGTAGTAAATAGCTTTCTCTGTAGTTCGTAAATATTGATATATATTGAGCAATTGTATTCCAACTTTATATTCTAGTTCTTCTCTCCGAATTTATATTCTAGTTCTTCTCTCCGACCCAATATTCTAGTTCTTCTTTCCCAATATCGCCAAAATGCCTTTGAAGGATCATAGTCGTAAATACGACATCGTGGTATTTGGAGCTACTGGTCCGTATCATGAGAGCCTGGCCTCAACCGCCAACAGCTCGGAAAATAGAACCAAAAGAGATCAGTTGGATCTAACCACTGAAGAACAGGCTACACCGGTCATCGTGTCGCCCAGCACATTGCCTCACAATTCCCTATAAATCTAAGATGGGCCATCGCCGGACGCTCAGAGGCGAAGCTCCACGAGATCGCCCAGGAGTGTGAGAAGATAAATCCCGACAGGACTCAGCCTCGTACGTGTTATTCCAAGAAGCTCTCTTTAAGGATCCTCCATCTACGCGTATCTATCGTGGCTAACTTGGAGCAATCTTATTTTTGTTCGGAAACCGGTAGAGATCGAAATATGCAATCTCAACCAGGAGGAGGTAGACTCATTGGCAAAGACATCATTCGTCCTCATCACTTGTGTCGGACCCTTCGCCAAGCATGGAGAGTTCGCCTACAAGGCCTGCGCCAACCATGGCACTCACTACCTTGACACCACAGGAGAAGCGCCCTTCACAAAGTCCATGATCCAAAAGTACGAAAACGCAGCCAAGACCTCTGGCGCCATCATGCTCTCGCAGGTGGCCGTGCAGTCCGCACCCGCCGACATCATCACCTGGACACTAGCAAAGAACCTCAAAGAGAAGCTCGACGCAGATACCGGTAAAGTTACCGTCGTCACATCCATAGAGTGAGTCCAACCGTTCCCCATTTTCTAATCCAAGTCCTTTAACACACTCCTACAGCTCCGCACCCTCAGGCGGCACCATCGCCAGCGCCCTCTCCTTATTCGAAACCTTCAGCCTCTCCCAAATCCGCAACGCCTTCAAACCCTACAACTTCTCCCCCGTCGCAAACCCCACCCGCCGCCCCCGCGACCCCTCCAACTTCCTCACCCCTCTCACAGGCCTGCGCACTCTCCCCGACCTAGGCCGCGTCACCACCTCCATCGCCAACCGCGTCGACGGCAACATCGTCGAGCGCTCCTGGGGCCTCCACCAGACCCTGCCCTCTCTGAGGGCCCGCGTCGCTTACGGCCCGCACTTCTCCTGGGCCGAGTATGCTTCTGCTCCGAGTGCATTGCAGGGCGCGGCTGGACACCTCGGTCTCATGGTCGGTGGAGCGGTTCTTACTCTTCTGCCGCCCGTGAGGTGGCTTGTTAAGAAGTTCGTGTTTGCTCCTGGTTCGGGTCCGAGCGTTGAGGCGGCGAAGAATGATTCGGTTGTGTTTAGGGCTGTTGCCGAGCCTGATCCCCCGAAGGAGGGGAAGAGGGCTTTTGGTCAGGCTGAGTACCATGGAAGCATGTATACTTGTAAGTTCGGATCCATTCTGACTTCCTCCTAGACGCTATGTCCTTGTTTTTCTGACATCCTTTGGTAGTTACGGCCGTGCTGAACTCGCAGGCGGCACTTACGATCTTGGAGGACAAGCTTGACTTGGAAGGCGGGTGTTATACACCTGCATGTCTGGGCCAAGGGTACATTGATAGGCTGGCTAAGCAGGGATTTGCCATCAAATCCGAGATTCGAGAATAGATTGGAAAATAGGAGCCTGTTATGAGGTAAGGGCGAGGCTGGGCCCATATATGGAGGTTCTTGCCGGTTGTTTGATAATATTTGGTCATGCAAAGTGTGGATATGGAGGGAGTAGTTATTCGCAAACCGGGCAATCTTGAATCCTATCCAAGACGGCCCCTGTTCATAATAAGGTTGGGAAATTTGGCTGTGGTGACTACCAAAGCACAGCATGGGTATATACTGTCTTGAGTTTCCTATCTAAGATTTTTCGTCTACCTGTTAAAGCCCAAAACAACCATTTAGAGCGGCCGTGGAGAGACAAACTTCTTCAGTACTTGGAACTTTTCCCTTGAAATTACTCCTCATGTTCTCGACAAAGGTACACCCAAACTCCTCATCATAACTTAATCCTCGTCCCAGTTCTGCAGGGATGAGATGGTTAGCATGAGTTTGTTTGCTCAAGAGGTATAGGAAGAATCACGTACAGGGTTAGGACCAGGTGGCTTCGGTCCACCAGCTTGCCTGGCCACAATGATTTGGTCAACCGACAGCACAGTCCGCGCGGCCTCGGAAGCGAGCTTGATGGCCCACTGCTTCGAAATGAGAAGGTCAAGGATGCCTTCCTTCTCGGTGTCTAGAGTGCCAGTGCGATTCTCGTTCTAAAATTAGTGAGCAATACGTCCGACTTGGAGGTCTTGAAAGAATAGATTCATCTTACCTCAATATCGACTCCAGTATCCCAGTCTTCTTGGTTGTGATGCGCAGCATACAGTCGGCTGAGCACCTCGGTAGCATCAAGACCGGCACTTTCAGCCAGAGTACGAGGAATAACTTCAAAGGCCTCTCCGTACTTCTTGATAGCATACTGGGGAAGGTTGGGAGTCTTCTCGCCGATAGCCGTGATCCTGGAGGCGAGCTGAATCTCTGTTGCGCCAGCTCCGGGCACCAACCGGGGATCCTTCGTGATCGCTTTTACAACGTTCACACCATCATCTACCGCTCGCTCGACATCGTCAAGGTGGTTTTGCGTAGCGCCTCGAAGGATAATCGTCGCTGTCCTCGTGGCTTCCTCCTCTTGCCTGAAAACTGTGACGCGGTCTCCTCCGATCTCGAGAGTCTCGACGACGTCGATCGTACCCATCTCGTCGGGCATGGGGGCACCTAGCCTAGGTAAGGGAGTGGCACCGACCACACGGCAGACTCTCCTGAGCTCGAACTTGCTGAGAATCTTGATGACGAGGATTCCGTAACGATTGAGGTAGTGAAGAGCGAGATCACCAACTTGCGCACCGGCCACAACCACCCTCAAGCCAACATCGTGAAGCTCCTTGATGGCGGCCTCCAGTTGCTTCTCCTCGCCCTTGGAGAAGTCGAGCATCTCCTTGGCGTTCTTGAGCAGAACGGTTCCCTTCGTCTCCGTTTGGCCAATGTCGATGGGACACGTGAACACACCAACCTTGGCTCGCTTCGCCTTCTTAACCGAGCCGTTAGGCTCCTTGGGGAATACCATACCCCTGACCAGTCGGCTCTGTTCTAGACTTCCACCCATAATCTTCACGACTCGGATATTGTCAACGTTAAAGTTCGCTGGGTTCTTTGGTAGCACGGCGAGAATAGCGTGGGAGACTAGATCGGCAAGAATGTCTTCGCTCCCGCTCTGCTTGCTCGCAATGACTGTCCTGATAGCCTTAGCAAGCTCTTCTTCCGAGCGGATGTCCTCGACCTTGTCAACCACAAGCTCCTCTAGCGCTTCGAGGGCATGCTTCTGCGCCTGCTCGTAACCGCTTACGATATCCGCAGTCTTGAGACCCATGCGTAGGAGCTCTTCGGCCTTCTTCAGAAGTTCACCGGCAAACACCATGACGAAATTCGTAGCGTCTCCCATCTCTGCTTCTTGTTGCTGGCTGGCCATGACAAGGAGCTTGGCGCAGGGGTGGACGACATCGAGCTCGCGGAGGATGGTGGCGGCGTCGGAGGTTAGGATCATCTTCTGGAGATGGTTGACGACGATCTTATTCCGGCCATATGGGCCAAGAGAGGTCTGGACGGTGGAGGATATGGCGCGGCAAGCGTCGATGTTGCGGAGGACGGCTCCATCTTCGGAATCGTAGCTGTCCCAACATGAGATTAGCTTCACATTGTGATGGTGGGGAAATGCATCTCCAAAATGGTAGCATGAACTGGCAGAGCATACTTGTTATAACCGCCCTTGAAGAGGCCCGCATTGGGGGCATCGGGCACGTTGAGAGACATCGCGAGATCGGCTTTATTACGAGATTTTACCAACAATTCAACACCCTTGATTGCTGGTGGTTGTTCTGATCTGGGCTTCTGAAGGCTTCCAAATTTTCTAGCAAAGGGGGTGGGATGGATGAAGCTGCCCGCCATTAGTGTGCAGACTGTGCAGGCAACCCCGCCAAAATTGTGCCGGGGTTTAACCAGCGTGGCGACAAGTCGAACCCATCAGAAGCTTCGGTCTTAGTCTCAGCGAAGACGACGACATCAATTCATTTATTCATTGATCATTGATCATTGATCTCAACGAAACTCTCGCTCTCGCCCCTTTGTAATTTCAAAACTGCACGCTCGCACCAGCCCTGTCGTAACATCCGCCGTTGAAAGCAACTCTGAGATGAACTGGGCATATTCATTTCGGCCTGCGTACTGTGTCTGGTATGTTTACGGGAAAAAGCCTACGAAGTAGCTGTCGCCTACTGGGGTGGCGGATACCAGAATCTTTTGTCCCTGAACAATGAGAAGCTGAGCTTTCGACCGGCCTGGCCTTATTACTTTCTACCCAGTGTTCCCAATATGTAATAGTTAGGTCCTTCGAAACGGATCGGAGAACCGTATTGTGGACTCGGCCAGATCTCCACCCATTTCGTAGGGCATCATCGCGGTGCCCGCAACGTCCAATGACCGGGTGCTACGTCAGCTGGTTTTAAGAGTCATCAAGCAGATGCCAGACGGATATCCTTCGGCAACTCACGATGAGACAGTTGCGACCATTTAACACACCAAGGAGCTCAGGCTTATGACGAGTTCTTGTCTGCCTATCACGTCGAAACCGAGTAGCTCTGCACATGGTCCCTGGGATGCGGAGATATGATAGCTTCCCTCTTCGATTGTACCTGCGTGAATGAGCCATTGCCCATTAGGCATCTGCACGACGGTCATCTCATCAAGCAAGGCTACAACTCCAGCCCTTTGGTAGCCTAACCTCTTCACCATCATTTGCCGCCTTTGCGTGCATAGTCAAGGATGACTCCTCGAGCTCTGTGAACCGGTACTTCAATGTACAAAAAGCCTCGAAAACACATACAAAGTGTCACACGAAGCCTCGTGATTATTAGCTACGTATGTCGCCCCAGTATCTCATTTATAGTGAGTGTCGCGTAAAGAATTGATCGATCAAGGTGTCTCTTACGCAAGAATAATGACGTAGTTTAAGGCAGCCTCTCCATCGTAGAACTTCGATCTGGGAGGTTGCAATTACACCATTCTGTGAGTGCAGGAACCAGACATTTTAGCGAGTGGAGATCGTCCACCACAAGAGTCATCTCCCTCGAACTTTGTCCACGAATGAGAGTATGATGGGAAATTCATGTTACGTATTCTTTTTAATTGCCCGGAAGGGGCCAACATGAGACTTTTCTTACCAAAATCATCGGAGAAAATAGAACCTTGAGGGCTCTCTTGGTGCAGGTCTGGCCAAGAGTACCTGGTATTATCCATCTCCTGAGCTGCTCCTAAATTAAGAGATAGCCTTTCCGGAGTAAGTCGTGGCTGAACTAGGTCTGGGCCTTGTGTTATTTCAAAGGCTAAGACGGACGGGAAACGGAAACAGCCCTCTATTTTGAGACAGCCAGGTGGAGATAGTGATGTTTCGTGAAACGACGTCGCCCGTTGTCCCTGGCTAATAAATAAACCATGTGGTTGGAGCAGGATCCAAGTTGTGTTGAACACATTCCCAGCACTTCCAAGCACCGTTCATAGTAGTACATATTGATTTAAGGAAAGCATTGGTGGCGGCATTTCCCGGCATATTGACTCCTTCCATAACTTCACTGCGGGCATAGGCATTGGTACATAGTATAATATTATCACTTGATGAGACTAGATGCTCTTCGGCAGGATCGGCGGCTAATACTAGCCGTGGTCTTTCCCAGTTGAGGACTGGGGAGGTGCGCCTGCGTGAAGGTAAGGTTGAAATTACGAGAGGAATTGGACAAATCTACTGTGAATTATTGGCTTAGTGTCCGTTATTGATCAAATGAGCCAAATAGAGACACGAAAAGGGGACTGGTTTAGCTGATCCTCCCCGGTTTCCACCTGTGTATCAGGGCTCGCGAGTGCATTATACTAATCTAGATGGGAGGAGTTAACGTCTTGGCTTAACAGTTGGATCTAGGAACCGGAAGGACGGAACCAGAGAGAATAGTGGTCTTCGAACCATTATTCCATCCACAAGGGCCGAGGGTATGGGAAGTATTGGAACCGGCATGCAAAATGTACTTCCAAATGTTTGGTCACGCACCTCTCGCATCCTCAACTCAACATTCACCTCGTCTTCCACATGGTCGTTTCTGCCCTTCCCGGAATAAGATCAAAGTCCCGCTCCTGCCTCCTGCTTAGCCCCACTTTGGTTCTGCCTGGGATGACCCTTCCTTTCGCAAGGTACTAATAATAATGGTGATCATTTGATTTTGGACGGTACAATTGTACTTTCGTTACGAAGTACGTTTTCGTTCTATTCTTACGTGTACAATACGGCTTGGTTTTCACAGAGAGACTCCGAGTCTTCCATAAAAGGAAGACCATTTCCCTTTGAAGTAGAACTCTGTATTATTAGTGCAGTGGCTGCTTTTATATCTACGTCTTTCAATAGGCCTAGATGGAGGCCAAGAGACCTCCATCGCCCACCAAAGACAGCACCTAGAGGTCGCAATTCAAACCAGCTCAGCATCCTTCGAGTCGGCGAAGAACTGATGAGGGAATGGTCACTTGGCATAGTGCACACACGCAGGACGAGTGCACTCCAGTCTTAATGCTAGATATGCTAAGTTTGGGAAAAGTTTCGGAAATACTACCCACGCTATTCCATGTGGTAAAACACTCTCCGGATTATTGATACAGTGTAACCTACATCTCTAAGGTACGCAACTTTTCCCTCTCAGTGAAGTGTCCTCCTTCCCAACCGCTTTTTTATCAACCGGAACATCTATGCCTAAGAGCCATCTAAACTGGACAATTCTGATCGCCATTATTGCTAGGCCTCTATCCTGCGGTTGGACGCTTCGACCTTGATCCCGGAGCTCTGCTCTCAGGTCGTCTGCAAGTCAGTTGTGCAGGGCATCCTGGACTGATTCATGTCTTCATCCAATAGCCTGCGCTGCTAGGTCACAACACCAAGCACCAACCACGTCACGCACTGTCTGGCGCCCCGGTGTATTGCATAATCCTCTTTAGATCCCTTCCACAGGGGGTGAGCATCCTATGAAAGGTGCAGTACTTGGCACTCGGGTCCTTGTCGTCGAGATTCTCAGTGTGGCGGGGTTCCCAATTCATTATCCGCACTGTACGCCTTGACGCCTAGTCAGCACGCGAGGTTAGCGCAGGGCCAGTCCTTCCCTCCAAAAACCCGGACGGGCCATTCCTTCCCTCAACTTTTCCCCCCCTCACAGTCAGCTCTCATTGCTCCCGCTACCACTCAACGCCCCAATTCTGCAACCGTTCTTCCCTACTTCCCTTCCACCTTTACCCACGGCTCCACTATCCCCAGCAGTCCACTCTAAATCTCCCACCGCACCAAACTACCGCCACCGCCTGTCATTATTACTTTCCAGCACACTGCAGTTGGTTAGTTTTTTGAGAGCGTCTGAGCATTTGAAGCATACCCGAAATCAATCCACCTGCCTCTTCTACACCATTTTTGCCATCGATTCTCATCTCCTTCTGCCTCGATTTTTCAAAATCTGATTGATTTATTCAATCCGTCTTTAATCGGGCTTTCTTCACAGTCATTTTTATGAAGCCATCACGATCCTGTCGCCGTCGCCGAACACCCAAAAATGACTGAACTAGACCAGTGCATCATTTGCCTCGAGCCACTGGTCATTCTGGCCAAGCCCCCCTCTGTCGCTGCTGCCACCCAGCTCGACACGGCACTCGAGGTGCCCACTGATCCACCCGACCCTTCAGCGCTCTTGGGTCAAGATGGTGCAAATTCCGACACTAATAGCAGAATCGCTTCCCTCGACGGCTGCGATCATGTTATTCATGATTCTTGCATCCGATTATGGGCTCAAAAGACAAATACGTGCCCAATTTGCCGTGAGCCTTTTCGTCAACTCCAAGTCTTCGATGGTGTATCTGGTACGTCACATTAGCCCCCCCTCCCACTAACTCCTGCACCTCTTTGGCCCCATATGCCATGGAATAGAAAAAAAAAATGAAAAGAAAATGATGGCTAACTCATGTTTCCGTTCATTCTATATAGGCACCGTTATCGAATGCATAGAAATCGAAGAAAAAAAACAAGTCGCCGAGTTCGATCCGCAGACGTGGCTCGCAGACAATGTGGAAGAGGAGGAAGAAGAACCGGAGCAACCTTGCCCAGTCTGCAACTCCAGCGAAAGGGAAGATGTTTTGCTTCTCTGTGATGGGTGCGATGCGGCGTACCACACATACTGCATTGGCTTGGACTACATTCCTTCCGGCAACTGGTATTGCATTGAGTGTGCCGACGACTTCCAACCTCCAGTTCAGGAAGAAGATGCAGAAGAACAACCAGTGCGCAGAAGGCCTAACAGGCGTCGAACTGTTGGAAGGCCCGCTTCACGTTTCTTCCCACGCACGCGGGAACGAATGCGGCGGGCCAGACGCCAAGCTCGTTCGCTTGCTTGGACTGGACCCTGGGGGCAATTTTCCGGTCGTGTCTATGACGCTCTTCAAATCGATCTTGACAACCATGAGGACGATGATGCTCTTGCAGAGTTCCGCATTTCTCAAATGCTTCGCGAAAGAGAGCAGCGTGAATACCAGAGGTGGCAACAGCGTGTGAGCATCGCAAATCGCCTCGGTGCGGGCGAAGTGTTCACCAACAGCCTCCCTCGGGCAGCACGCCAGCAGCTTGAGCAGCGGCCGCCAACCCAACCTGTACAGGAATCCCGGGACGAAGTTAGGTCATGGGGTGCGTTAGAGCGTGCTCGCGTCGCCGAGCAGTCTGTTAGCTCGAGCCAGGCCGGCCGTAAGCGGCGAGCCCCGTCGGCAACTGCGTCACCAATAGAACCCGCTCAAGAGCCAGAACGGAAGCTCAAACGGCCGAGAACTAGGAGGATTCTCCCCGCGCACTCCGAGGCATCGAGCTCCAAGTCATCGGTACCGCCCGCTGGGCGATCTGCAGAGAACGGCTCAAGCTCACGATCCACTGAACAGGAGGCTCCGTCCTTTCTGTCGGCCTTACTTAAGGAGGTAGAGGTCGGCATGGGCACGGCATCCGATGACGAGAATATCAAGACATTCTTTGGACGAGCACCCACGGACGCGGCTTCCCCTGCCAGCTCGCCAACGGTGTCGGCACACAACAGCCCCCGAGCATTATCTCTCACCCCGCCACCCTTGAGCCTCGGACGTCCAAGCTCGCCGCCGTTGTCGCTCAGCTCTTACGTAGAGCCACGGTATCCGAAGGCGAATTACTCACCGACGCGCCAGCAGGCCAGTCCCCGTGAACAGTCAGACACGGAGACCCGTTCCGAAAAGAACAGTGTACCGAACGGTGTACAAAATGGTGTACAGAATGGTGTACAAAACACGCAAACCCTCGAGATTCGCCAGCCTCGACCGCGGCGGCCTCAAGAAGAGTCTGCTGCTCGGTCCATCGATACATCACCGGTCCGAGATCAGCTATCGCCGGAGGCCAAGGCTAGCATCAACGGCATCGTTCGATCAGCGCTTAAGCCGCACTGGCATGCTCGAGAGCTGACGACGGAACAATATTCCAACATCAATCGAGATGTCTCGAGGAAACTTTACGAAGAAATTAAGGATCCTTCGTTGCTAGATGACGAGGCAATGAAGACTTGGGAGAAGGTCGCCTCAAAGGAGGTGGCTCGCGCCGTTGCGGAATCCAAGGCGTAACGAAGAAAATAACGACACAAACACTCGAGCGGGTTTGCATTTTGGGTTCGGCGCAAGGGACAATGATTTCTAGGACGGGGACCTTCTTTTTTTTCGGACGAAATCTTCCAACCACTGGACGGAATGTACTCATATGGGGGCGTTTTTTGGGAGTACGGGATGCTGGGCTTAGATACCTGGAAGCGTGCTCAAGACGAGAGTCACCGCCGTACTAGACGTGATTATGTTGGGTTTCTTTTTTTTCCCTTTCATGTACTTAGGTCGGGCCAGTCGGCTGGAGCTCGAACTCGATAATTCCCCTATCGCGTGGAGAGCAGTTTAATCGTTTAGCTTTGCACAGTATAACACTTTGTTCTTCAATTCACCCAACTTGCTTGGCCGTAGGAGACTTGAGACATGTACGATTATCACGTAAACGGGCGAAGGAGCCATCGTAGCATAAAGCGGTTCCTAGAATCCAAAAGAGAGAGTTTAGCCCCGGCATTCTGGGATTTAGTTTTTGGAGAGCGAAGGCGATGTCGCAGCTTCCGCACGAAAGCGGCAACCCAAAGACTGGTGGGTTGTTCAACATGCTTGAAAAGCTAGAGGGATCCCTCCTATGTGTGGTCTCTCCGTCAAGGCTCAGATGCCAGGCGGGAACCGTCTTAGTTATTCTGAGACTGGCGAATCGCAGAATCTCGATCGAACCAGGACAGAGGAGAAAATTGTCTTCCTCAAGCTATTTATATTGAGCGGCCTGGGATGTCAAGCTCGTTTGTGGAGGCCGCAAGGGTCGTCTCGACGCGAGGGCGGAACGACCAAGTTTTTTTTTTTTTTTTTTTTTTTAAAGTAACCTAGGGTTTCACGAAAATCGGAGAGAGAGAGTGATGTGATCAGAATCTATCTAACAGGACCCTGTAGTAGGAGTTAGCACGTAGTGGCCAGGAGGTACTGCTAGCGAAAAGACTGTTCGGCAATCTGCCTCGATCTGGGCACTCGTAAACGATCAGGACAGTATGGAGGAATGGACAGGTCTTGATGATAAGGAATGAGCGCCTTAGAATGGTGAAGAGAGGAAGGAAGGGAAAAGACAAGAGGATTGAATTTTTGTGGGATTTATAGAATGTATTAGTAAACTTAGTAAGCGGGCTCGATGGTCCATTTTCTTCTTGGCAGCATTGGACAGTCCGTTACAGTTGCAAGGAATCAATCCAGGGTGGCTGAATGCCGATCCGAGCCTCTAGTGTGTACTTCATACTTCGCAGGTCAAAGGATTAATGCAATAGGAAATGTACACTATACTTCGAACTTTGTAGCGGCTGGAGCGGGTCCTTGGCCCCTTCGGCGCTTTCGACGTCGCCTCTTTGTTCCTGTCGATCTTTGATCGTTCCGAAGCTCGAGCTCTTCATGGCAAAGCGGCTGCTGCTCATCAAGATCGAAGCGAGCGATTCCCTGAGCATCCTCTAGGTCTTGTGTAATTGCGATAGCCGATACTACTGATGCCCGCTTCAGCTCCAAATTCCCCGGGACCTTGTTCCTGGCACTTTCTTTGAACGACCGTCTAACAGAGCCGACGTCTGTTGATCCCGAAGACGTCGTCATCTGGAATGTAGAAGTGGGCCTAGAATCCAATCTTTTGATGTTTTCTAAAAGCAGCGAGACTCGGCAGTCTTTCCTCGGACGCCAGTCTGTTCTGCCAATGTTGAAAGCGACGTCCCTGTGCCGCGGGCTGTATAATGCGGAATGGACGGGAAAAGGGAGTGTTGGACTGCAAACATCAGGCTGACGGCTAGTGTATTGGTATGTTGATAAGTTCTCTAACCCAAGGAATAAAGGTTCAGGCCCCGAATCCACTGAAGCAAAGCATCGTTGATCAATGACATTATCTCACAAGCTCGCTGACCGTGGGGGGTTAGCGTAGCCAGCGGTTGGTCACTCTTCTAAGCGGGAGCTTGGAGGGGGGGGGGGTTTGACGCTTTCGATAATAGCAGAGGCCATACCTTCTCTCTTCTGTGGCTAGGAGGTCGGGGCTTTACCTGGAGTAGGCGGGTCTGTCAGTCGATACTGGGGATCTCGCGGAAACAAAGCATAGAATGCCATTTCCACAGGCCCATTGACTTTCCCTCTTTCCCTCTTCCCCTCTTCCTCTCTTCCTCTCTCAACCGTCGACAGCCTATTTATTCACTACCCTCGTCCGCACATAGAGTCAATTGCTTTTCAAAAACTTTCAAACGAAAAGCCTTGATCAAGACAAACACCCCAGTATGTTAACCCTGATTCCTCTCCATTTCCCGAAATCCTATACCATTTATCCATCTGCGGCTGTTTATGAGAAAGACCCTATCACTTGTTTGTGCACCACTGTCGATCACAGTCTTAACATCAACTCACTGCGCAGCTCATCCCCCCATCATACTTCGATTTACTATTAAGTTCTGGTTTAGATCATGAGCACCCAACTCCCTAATAATGGTGAGAAATGCCAAGTATGCAAGAAACAAAGCGATGAAATAATGTACAACCTTCAGCTGCACTTTCCTGGGTCGGGTGTCACTGGGATTAGTATAATCAGAACGCTTTGTTGTAACAAGCCCTTGTGCACAGGCTGCTTCGCAGTGGCATTTCGCAGGAATACTCAACGTGAATGGTGGTATGACATTAAGTCACCACACTGGCTCCCTTGCCCAGCAGCATGTTGTGCAAATCGCACGACTCCACGAGCTGATCATGAGTTTGCGGCTGTAGAGAAGGACAGGGGAATTCGACGCCTTGAACCACTCAAGGAGCTGTACAGTGCTGCATGTTCTATTCGGCAGTCACTGCTTAAGCTCGCCCCTCGACCAACAACTGAGGAGTGGCAGGTTGCAAGACAGTTGCACAAAGCACTTGCTAGAAAGGGCATGTTGGACACCCTTAGTTATTTCGGAAAGAGTCTTTCTGAGGGCGACATTGACCATATTGTTACGAGGCTTCCCGTAATTTCCAAGGGCGACGGGTCAGTACTGTCAGTGCCTATCTGCACCGGCATGCTTTGGACCGAGGAGAGCAAATGCATCGCATGCTCCCAGCGCGTCCAGAATATCAAAATGGATGACGCGGCGTGGGGGGCATTGAAGGAAGAGTTCCCCGGCGACTGGACCTGGATGATACTATCGCTCGTACCCAGCTGGATGCTCCCTGAATGCGCGGCAAAGCACTCCGTGGGGTACTGTCGTAGCTGCGCAATGAAGCCGGCTACTTCCATGGCCGCGGGTGTCCAGTATAGCTGTCCGACTTCGGGCTGCGGTCACGTCTATACCCCCGATCAGACAAGGCTCCTTGCTCGCTTCGCCTTGAGATTATTGGCGGACAAGCCATCTTTGTTTGAGGTATCAAAGCGCACGTCGAGCAACCAGGGCGAGCAAAGCTTAGGAAATTCAGGTCTCCCGGAGTCTGAAGCCACTCGCCACGAGTCTATTTTCCTCCCCAGAATGTGGCCCCAACCGTACGACGATAAACACAGGGCCCCCGGCGCAATCCTCCTCTACGGGCCTCCAGGCACCGGAAAGAGCGATCTGGTCAAGGCTCTTGCGAAGAAGGTCAACCACACATTTTTGACCATGAGCCAGGTGCCATTGTACCAAGTCCTCGAGCCTGAAGAGTAAGCCCTACCTACGGTTCTCATTCCCTCGTCACTTCTCATTTCATAGCCTCTCTGACACAGACTAGATTCATTCGGGAGCTGTTCGCTAAAGCAAGGGAGAAAAAGCCAGCTATCATCTTTTGCGACAAGATTGATTCTAATTGGGAAGACTTCTATTACGGATATGATGGAAAAGAAAAGGGTTTGCGGATGATAGCGGAGGTTCTGTCCCAGTTGGGCGACATGGATAACACCAACGCGGGGGTGGTAGTTGTCGCGACTGCCACTCTGCCGTGGGAACTTGATCCCGCAGTGCGCACGCGCTTCGACCGGCGGGTGTATATTACCCTTCCCGACCACCAGGCCCGAATGGAGTTAATCAAGGTCCATGCTGGGAAATGGGGGAATATGCTGTCGGAGGCGGACCTCTCTAAGGTCGCTGAGATGACGAACGGATATTCGAAAACAGAAATGTCCCACCTTACCCAGCTTGCGCTGATAGCCTCGACCAAGAAGATGCGCACAGCTGAGTATTTCAGAATGGTAGGCAAACCCCTTTTATTGCCTCTTATAAGGACCATTTGATGGTAAGCGAGCTGACCACTCTTCGGCAGGTAACCGTGTCCGGAATAGCCATGTATGCTCCATGCAAAGCTGAAGATGGCGGCGCGATGCCAATGACGTTGAGGACGCTGCCCATTGGTGCTATGCCACAGCACCCTCCCCTGACTGCCGATGATTTCCTCGAGGTCATGAGGGTAGGGCATGTGAAGCTATCCACCGGCATGAATGACCTCTCCAGGTACGAAACATGGACCAAAGAATTCGGGGTTTGGGAGAATGCATCGGCACCCGGAGATCCGCAAATCCCACAGCCGCCAGGCGTGATCGATCCCAACGAAAGCTTGAGAGACCATACAAGCACCGAAGCATCACAAGCTCCAAGGACAACTCTAGAATCATTTCCGGCACGGCAAGGCGAGCTTGAATCAAGTTATAAATTTGAGCTCACGGACATTACTGTAGACATTGTGGTTAAACGCGTCGAAGAGATCGACAAGGGCATTGCGCTGCTAAGCTCACTTTACACCCATCACAACACAGACATGACCATCATCTTCGTGGGAAGCGAGTTCAGAGCCAACGATCTAGTGGAGTTTCTCGACCGACGCGGAGTTTCGGCCAGGTCCCTAGTCCGCGAACATCTTCTGGATGAGGATAATGTTTGTCGCCTTGTTAATTTGGGTCGTTTGCCCGTTCTCGTCACCGATCATCCCGAGGTGCCGGGTGTCAGTTTATCGGTTAGAAGACACATCATCACGTACGACTTCCCTGCGGACTTCAGTGGATATCTGGATCAGCTTGGCCTTGCGCACAAGGGAAAGTCGACAACATTCGTCAATAAAAGCAGCAAGGGCGTTGTCTCCGGTCCGATAGACAAGTTGAGGGCCATCGGTGTAGAGGCTCCCGATTTCATGGAGGCTATCGCCCGCGAGTCTAATTATTGAAGTGGAAATGGAGGCGGCCGGGGCGGCGGAGGAGGGGACAATCGCGGCGCCTTGTGGAGGCTAGCAAGTACTTCTTCCAACATCGGAGATCCATGTTAGCCGTGGACCCTGCGGAGTAGTTGTTATGTAGTGTATAGTTGGATGCAGACTACTTCGCAAGTAAGGTTATGCACAGATTAATTAGTCAAATGTTGTCAATCGAGGTGCTTATATAATACAGAAGAGGCTCAACATGAAATGATGAATGTTCCGGCCTGAGGCAGGAAGATGGCCTCGAAATGTCAAGCTGTGGATCCCTGGCAGGTACGTACCTCAGAAGAAAAAGTTCCGCGCATCGCGAGACTCTTTTTGCTATTCCCATAAATTGCTTGTGGCCGACAACTGTTGTTTGCTCTAAGATCCCGGAGCAAGCAGACGAT
Organism: Scedosporium apiospermum; assembly: GCF_000732125.1. Taxonomy (NCBI): domain Eukaryota; kingdom Fungi; phylum Ascomycota; class Sordariomycetes; order Microascales; family Microascaceae; genus Scedosporium; species Scedosporium apiospermum. The sequence continues at coordinate 1,826,612 of NW_015971800.1, forward strand.
TTCAATATGGCGGCATCAAGTAGAGGCCAGAGAGTCTTCCAATTAGCTTCGAGGTGTAAGTCGCCCTTACAATTGGGAGAGCTCCATGGTCCCTTTTCCCTTCGAGCTAACAAAGCACACGATCAGCAACTCCTAGGTTGACGCCGCGATGCTCGATAAGACGTTGCCCCCTTCCAGTACGGTACTACTCAGCCATCAACGCCGAGTCGAGCCCGAGCCAGACCTCACCCTCGCCTCCGCCTCCCACCACAACTCGCCCGCCGCCTCCCGAGCCCGCCTCGATCTCCACAGACAACGCACGCTACCTCATCAAGGCCGGTGTGATCCTCACTCGCCCACCACTCATTACCAAGGAGCAGACTTCGTTCGAGAGCGCCTACTACTTTTACCAAAAGAGGCTCAACGAGCGTCTCGTCCTGCCCTTCAGCCAAAAGGCCTACTTCAAGCATGACACGCCGCCGCAGCTCGACTGGGCCGTGAAGTTGAAGGAGCGCAACGGCGTGGTAGCACGAGAAATCGGCCAATATAATGGCCGCTCGGCAACTGCTTGGGACGATGAATTGAGGGTGGGGGATAAGTTGTCGAGCCCCGAGTCGTTGATGGAGTCGCTGTTGAAGGATGCGGAGGTGAGGGTCAGCGAAGATGCTGAGGAGATTCCTCCCGAGGAGCGGGTGCCCGTCGAGAGGCCGATGCCTCGAGTTACGGAGGCGGATCAGAAGAACGATGTACAGAGGCTGGATAGGCAGTTAGATCGCACTCTGTACTTGGTGGTGAAGACGAGCGAGGGCAAGTGGGAGTTCCCTACGGCCCCCGTCTCGACAGATGAAGCGCTGCACGAGGTGAGAAGGCCACATTTTTCTCCTCTTTCTTCTTTTTTTTTTTCTTTGGCCCTAGGAAGATATGCAAAGATGGGCCCCTGAAACTAACGTTACGAATTTGTCTAGGCTGCCCGTCGTGCTCTCGATGACTCCGCCGGAGTCAACATGAACACCTGGATCGTTGGCCGCGTACCCGTAGCGCACCTCGTCAACAAGCCGGTCACCGACAAGGACGGAAACGAGACGCAGCGCGGCGTCAAGTCGTTCTTCCTCAAGGGCAGGATCATGGCGGGTCAGGCCGATCTCAACGAGAACCGGTTCGGCCTGCAAGACTTCAAGTGGCTTACTAGGGAGGAGCTCAAGGAGACGCTGGCTCCGGAGTACTTCCACGGTGTACGAAATATGATGGCTGAGAGATGATGATGCTGGGTTTTGACGGGATGTATGAGAGGGAGAGAAGAAGTTTGAACCCAGGTCACCTTCATGTACTATATAGCTTATCCATTGTATACCTGCGGCGTCATAGAATTCGATTACTCCGGAATAGAGGCATGAGGGGAAATATGCCACTCTATGTATTCTAGTGTATCTACCCGTTGGAAAACACGCCATAGCTTCTTTGTTCCATGGTCTGCTCCGTGATTGGTATCGTCTTTCGTCTCTAGTCATGATTAAGTCTTTCTGGGATATTTATCCCAGCTTTTTACGGGCGTTCAATGCCGCCCCCAACTCGCTTTTTCGCGAACAAGTTCTCCCATAACCTTGAACTGGCCTCGAAAGGGGTCCCATATCGGGTCTCTCCAGTTCATGATCCGTTCGTTCATCTCCTCCTGAGTAGGGAAGGGAGCGCCTTCATCCCAGCATTTGTTTCTAACGAGGTCTTGTCCAAGCCTCGCGAATGCCTCGACGGTGAGAAAACCTAGAGTCCATTAAACATTAGCCGGATTAGTTTCATCTTGATAGATTGGATGAGCTGTGAATTGAACATAGGTGCTTACTGTCGTACGCGGCATCGTGGGGTTTTCCGTCACCATCGTCATACCCCAGGCCACTTTCCGATTGACATCGCGGCTCCACAGATCGATATTTCAATTGCGCGACGATCTGTGACAGATTCGCCGTCTTAGCTTCCGGCATGCAAGCATCCGTGATGATGCGTGTATCCAAGATGCGTGAGAACAGGCCGTCAACTCTGGGAAGAAACTCCGCAAACGTGTCCTGAAGAGGCTCAAAAAGCGTGCCGATCATGAAGGCAAGATCCCAGCCGAGATTATGGCCGATAAGTATGGGCTGTTGTCTCTTCCAGTGATTGTCGAAGAGCTCTTGGAGCGCCTCGGTACGGGCTTTAAGCTCTGGGTCATTTATGGTATTAATCCTCGCGGGTTGTCCGTTTGCTTGTCTTTCGGCGGCGAGCTGTGCTTTGGCTATGTCTTGTGGTTGAATCTGGGTTCCGATGTCATTCCCAATCAACATGTCGAGGAGGCTTCTGGCTCCTACATGAGCATTGCAATGTTAGCCTGTGGCAAGTATTAGAGAACAGTCCTGGTAACCCTTACCAATGGCCTTTCGAATATCGGCCTCCATATTGTGTTTCCGAGCAAGGTCGTCCTACACCAATGTCAGTAAACTGCCTGAAGACCGCCTCAAGGTGTATTCGGATGCTACCACATTATGGGTGCGTTCAAGCTCAACGAGCTTGACGACGACGACAGGACTAGACCGCCCATTCGTTACCCGACATCTTGGAAAGTCTTGATCCACGACATGGTGGACAAGAGTTTTCCAATCAGCGATGTCCATGTCCGTGTCTTTGGGAGGATCTATAGAAATAGAAAGACCCTATATCCCACGTTAGCGCCCAAGGTCCCCTCCGTCAGTGAAGGAGAAAGCGAGGAGAGCCCGACTTACACGAGAGTTACGACGAGCCCCCATCCGGCTCTCAATTACGGTCCGGATTCTGTCTCGCTCACGGGCCTCCTTTCCCCGCAATTTGTTGACGTCGTTCTCTCTAGATAGTGGTGGAAATATTAGCAACCAACCCTTTACGTTTTACACGGGACTCCATGTCCAAGTTTATCCCTACACATTCCTGTTTCGCTGTCCCCTATCGGATCGGTCGAGAGCTCGCCTCAACTCCGCCTCCTCCGGATGCGTAAGATACGGCAATCCATTCTTGAAGAGACCCTCAAAGTCAAACCCCGAATGGTCCAGAAACTTGGCGGAGTTGGTATTCATGGATACGACCCTTTGGATGGTTTTCCAAAGCTTGACCTTGTTTATCTGACCATCCACCAAGGGGCTGACAAGAAAGCTGTAGGACTCCGTCTTTAGAATCGGGTAGCCTTTTTCGTCTGTATTTTCGATAAGTTAATTCGACCCCGTTACTGCTTAGGCGGGAAAGTGAGAAAGTGCCACTCATACCTTTAGCTGGCCAGGCAAAGGTGATACCTAGCTGGAGAAGCGCAAAACGGCGGACAACCCATCTTAGCTTCTGGTAGGGAGCTTCCATCCCGGGCTTATCCCAAGAGTCTTCCAACAACTTGAACTGCTCCTCGGGTAGGATGCCTCGATATGTTTCGACGGCGAGGTCTTGGTCAAACTTTGTACCCGAGAACTCGCCATCTACGGCGACAATGGAGCACTTGTTATAGGCATTGAGGATCTGGGGAAAGCGGGTCAGGAAGTTGGAAGGTGTGATATCCATCGTCTCCATTGGTAAACCGACGGTGGGAGTGAGATGAGCGAGTGTTAGTAGTGGATACTTCAAAGAAAGGCCATAAACGAAGTAGCACTCTCCTTGATGGTAGGGTCTGTGTTATGGGTATCCTGGACTGGGTTTTCTTTTTGGGGAATGGACGGATGGGATAGTAAAGGGAATCGAATCCTGCTCCAGCTTGCGGCTGCCTCGAAGAAGAAATAAGGAACAGGGACAAGGGGAGGGCCATTCTGGATTTGAGGTGAGCTCATCGCGGTGATCATTGGAGTTTGTGGTGGTGAAGGAGAATGAGGTCTACGAGTGGGTGACTAGAGAGATTTCAAAGATCACAGCAAGTATTTGTGGCTGTGAGGGGAGGCATTAACACTTATTTCCAGTTTTCGCCACAATGATAGACAACCGCCTTGGGCCTTGTGCCTTGTCCTAGATCCTGATGAAAGTTAAGGTGGGCTAGAACATGACAAGCAAAAGGCAAAGAGGGATCAAGATTAAGGACATACTCACGTCGGGGTGGGACAAAACTGAACACTGCGGTCGCAAGCAAACTAGACAGGAATAAATCAAGTCCTTTACAAAGGTGCTAAGCTTGCTGTGACGAGAAGAAGAACAGCCGAACTTTATAAACATTGATATCCTCCGCCGCAGAAAACATTATCATTGCACTCGTACACCTTGCAGTTTAGAAAACACGCCCCAACACCAGCCATCAAATCTCCCAGGATCCTCCGTGTAAATACCCTCGGGCGGAAACAAAAAGAGCCAAGAAAGAAAAGAAAACAGAGAATCAACCTCCCGACGCTTGACCCGCTCCTCCCTTTCGCCGGTATCACCTCTTCTGACCCTCGACGAACTCTAGCGCCTGCTCGGTAGGAACACAATCGATGGAACTTGTCTTGTTGTGGAAAGTCACACCGTAGCACTTGTCAGCAACGTGTACGATCTCCGGTCGGAAGGTGGTGCAGATGAACTGCGTGCCGGCTTCCTTGGAGATGGAGTCAAGGAGCGCCGCAACAGCAGTACGATATTGCGCATCTAGATTAGCATCCACCTCGTCGAAGATGACCATGGGGCTGCTTTCTGTTTGCTGGAGGGCAAAGATGAGACAGAGGGCGCACAAACCTAAGGCACACATGTTAGTGTTAAAGAGTTCTGATCATCGACGCGAGCGCGCACTGCCTGATTGATAGGAACTTACTCTTTTGACCACCACTAAGTTGCTGGATGCGTTGCTGTTCGTCAAATTCCTTGGAGTTGAAGGAGACGCTGATACCGACACCGATATAGTTGTCCACTTTACTGGCCGACTGCTCGTCATCAGCAGATTCCTCAGCTTCGTGGCGGGGATCGGTCCTCCGTTGAATCACAAGTCGGCCATGGCCGGCCGGAACAAGCTTCTCGAAGATGGTAGCAAACTCCTTTGAAACTTGCTTGAATGTCCGTTCGATGGCCTCGTCTTTGCGGAGATCGAGGTGTTCGACGAGCTGCTCGATGGACGCTTGAGACTCCTCGAGCTCACTTCGGCGCTTGAGAAGCTGATCTTGCTGGTTGGTAAAGCTGTTGTACTGCTCGAACGCCTTCTTGTTCACGTGCTTGTACTTTTTCAAAGCTTCGTTGACCTTCTTTAGTCGAGAGGCGATCTGTGGCGGAGTAAGATTGGTTAATGACAGCTGCACTTCACAAACTGAGTTCGGTTTAACAAAGTACTTACTGTCTTGCCTTCCATCCTCTCGTACTTCTCGAACGCCTCTTCCGGAAGAACGCCAAGATCTCGGATCTGCTTGGCGCATTCAGTAGCTTGAGTCGTGAGAAGAGCTTTCCTCTGGAGGTTCTTCTCGATTCTCTTTTGCTGCCTCTCGATCCTGGAGGCGATCTCTTGCTGGGACTGCTCCTGCTCGCTCCTTTGACCCTCTAGCTCGATGATCTGGACCTGCTGGCTCTCTAGTTGAGCCTCGATTTCCCTTAGCTTCTTGTCGATAGAACCCGAAGCCTTCTGTAGACGCCTGAGATCCCTCTCGGCCTCGGAGAGGCTGGTGCCGGCCGAAGCCGAGTTTTCGAACGCCAAGCTGTTGAGCTGGTCGAGCTTGGGCTGAAGGTTGTGACGAAGGTCAACCTCGAGGATCTGCTTCCGCTGCTCCAACTCTCTCCTCTTCTTGCTGAAGTCGATCCACTGCTTGTGGAACTCCTGCACTCTACGGCCGAGCTCCTCGAGCTGGTTCTCCTCGGCTGGCGTCAGTGCCTTCTTAAATTCTGACGCAAGCTCAGCCTCGTGGGCAGAGATGCTCTCGGAGAATGCCTTCATATGCCTATCGATGGTCTCGCGTCGCTTTATCGCCGAGTCAAGCTGTGTCCTCTCGCTCTCCAAGTGTCCCGTTTTCGCACGGAGCTCAGCCTTGAGTGGTTCGAACCCGTCATCAACCTGGCGTAACTTCTGCTCTGCCTTTTGAAGGTCACCCATAGAACGAGTGATCTCCTGGTCCTTCCTCTCAATCTGCCGTCTTATCTCGTCGGATTCCTCGACCTTTTGAGCATACTCATCTCGCCACTTGCTGACAGTCTTTACGGCATCAAGACGCGACTTCCTGGGATCAATGTAGCCACCGGTCATCGCGCCTCGCTTGCTCGATGTGTCACCCTCTGCCGTGATACCATCGACACCATGGCTACGAGCATACTGGCCAGCAACCGTGAGATTGGAACAGAGAACGGTCTTGCCAAATACCTGCTGAAAAGCCTTCTCGTACGTCGAATCGTACTGGATCTTGCTGATAATGGGCACAGCATCGGCGCTTCTGGGAAGGTTAATGGGTCTCGGTCTCAGCTGGGCAAGTGGCATGAAGGTTACCCGTCCGCCCTGTTGCTTGTAAAGGATGTTGGCTAGGTATGTCGCTGTTTTCTCGTCATCGACTACGTAGTGAAACAGACTAGCTCCCGCGACTTGTTCCACAGGTAACTTGTAGGCATCGCTCACTTCGAGAAGCTCTGCTAGCGTTCCGTAGGCGCCAGGGATGTCCCGCTCCTTCTTAAGGCGGCGGATCGTCGCCAAGCCTCTGGCGGTTGAGCCGTCCATGGCTTGAGAGAGATCCCTTTCGGCCTGGTCACGCTCCTGACGCGCATCGGCTATAAGGGAATCAAGCTTATCGTCAGCTCGTCGGAGCATGCGTCGCTCATCGTTTAGCCTATCAAGGGCATCGCGAGCTTTGGTGACGTCGTCCACGAGCGACGAGCGATCTCCACCCCAGGACTCGAGCCGGGACCTTAGTGCCCCAACCTCTTGCTCCAACTGCTTAATTGACGCCTCAACGCGCTTGACTTCTTCATCGGCGTCGATTCGATTGGCCTTCTGATTGCTGAGTGTCATCGTAACCTCATCGATTTCCTTGCGGAGCCAGGCATCTCGTTCGGCTTTGTTTTTGAACTGCGAGCTTCGGGTTGACTTCGTGAAGAGGCGGGCACGATTAGCCTCTGCGGCATCGAGGCTCTGTTTAACCTCATCCTCCTTTAACCTGCGTCGATTGAGATCTGGGATGATAGTGGCAAGTTCTCGTTCTTTGGCGGCGATATCGGCACGGACGGTCTCCAGTTCTGCCGCATGGCTCGCTCTCGCCTGCTCCCGGGCAGATTGCCCGTCCACAAGATTTTTGTACATCATCTCAGCCTTGGCGCGTGCTTTGGCGTTTTCACGGCGATCCTCCTCTAGCTGGCGCTTGTCGATTCCGAGGAGTTCCATCTCCCGCTGAAGTCGGTGGATTTCGGCATCAAGTTTCGCGATCGTCTTCTCCCCGCGCACAAATTCGGCGCGATATTCATCGGTACTATCCTTGCCGCCCTCTCTGACCCTCTCGATTTCATCGAGCGCATCCTGGACTTGAACCTGCTCGCGGTGGTAGAAGGCATATTCGAGACAGCGCCGCTCTCTGTCCTTATCTTGGAAGCCCCGAAGTTCTTCCTTTTCTTCCTCGAGCTCCGCAAGTCGTTCTCTAATATACTGCAAAAGCTCATCAATCTTGGCCTGCTTATCAGCTGTTTCATCCATGATCTTCAAGGACTCTCGGCGACGCGCTTCGTAGACTTGAGTACCGGCAACTTCTTTAAGGAGGTTTAGCCTGTCGGACTCCTTCATGTTCGTGAGCGCGGTAACGCGTCCCTGAGGAACGATGTAGTAGGGGTTTGATCGCGAGAAACCGGCGGCTTCGAGGAGATTCGTGACATCTGACTTGGTGACAACCTTGCGATCCACGGAGTATTCATCCTTCTTGAGACCGATAGTACGGCGCAAAATGACTTCTGAATGACCGGTTGGGAAGCGCTCGTCGGAGTTGTCGAAGATGATCTCTACATACGCCGACATCACAGCGGAGCCTGAGCCTTCGTGGAGAAGAGCCTGGCGCTCCTCGCGGCTCAACTGGGTGTAGGCATCACTGAGGACAAAGCGAATCGCGGCGAAGAAGTTACTCTTGCCCGATCCATTGCGACCGACAATTACGTTCGTTCCCGGGGAGAAGGGTTCCACAACGGTTTGGTCCTTGTAGCTGTTAGATAAGTGTCAGTTACTGCGCGAGCCGACGAAGTCGCATGGGATCGAGATGACCAAACCTTTTGAAGCCTTGAATAATGATTTGCTTGATATGCATTGTGATAGAATTTGCCGCCGCGCGGCAGCGATCGTTTCACGATACCAGTCGATAAAAAAAGAGGGAGCCGAAATATGGTTGCGTGAAATTCACTTCGTTCTGTGCTAAGGTGGGGGTGGCTCGTCTCTACACTTCTGAAGGGTGCTGGCTGACTTTCAAATCTTAGGGTGGGTGTCAGAGCTTGCCTTGCGACGACGCGTCGAAACCCGCGATTCGTGATTCGTGATGGGGCGAAAGACAGATCACGCCTGCGCTTGGATACTTTGGGAGTCAATACCGGATAAACCATTGATCCGAAGAAAACCGGCCAGAAGCAATTCAAGTGGCTTTGTCTGGGGCTGGGATGAGCCGCTTTTGTACTTCGTAGTGGAGCCAGGCCGGGGTTTGATTGGACAAGCATGGTGATCCAGGGGACTAAGGCTCGAAGTACTTCTACTTGGTACTTACACTGAGACTTTTGCTGGCGTTCTCTCGCCTCTTTTTTTTTTTTTTTTTTTTTTTTTTTTTTTCGTTCTCAATTCAATTCAAGAAAAACCTTCCGATACACTAATATGGAATCGGATTTCAGATAGACGCATGAGGACAAATGTGTAGTCTATTGACTGACCGAGGGCGCATGATGTTTACAGGTAGTGGATTTGTTTATGTGAACAAATCATCTCTTGCCTCACCCTGTGTAATTGTTCTCTGGCGAGGGTGGATGATCAGCGCCATCTGTCTCCTTCGTAAGCTCTTGTGTTCCACAATGCTAGAAGACTTAATCAGTGCTATGATGCCGTCTTCCATCGAATCCGGGGATTCATAATAGCCGGTGCACCTGTGTGGAGTACTGGGTCTTAAGGGGCTGCTTCGACTTCATTTTGTCTCAGCAGGTCCCTGAAATTCCAAGACTTTGTGGACCACGTAGGATTTGATTCTCTGTTTTCACGTATTTGCTCTTTGCGGTATGTATTCTTCTTGAATGAAGAACTATCAGTTTACAAGCCTTCCGAAGCAATAGTGGAACTGATGGGCCGATCAACAGAGTTTCGAGATGTTGCCTCTAGACGCTGGGGGCAAACTTTGCTTTTTGGCTGTGTCCATTCAGTGTGGACTACGAAGTAGTACGAGGAAGAATACAGCAAGCTAATTGCTATTTGATGGCTGAGGGCAAACGGAGTTGCGCCTCATCTTTACATCCCGCATCGCCCACCACACTCCGCCTTCGTACCTTTCGTACCTCGTACTTCATACTCCGAAGCTCAGTCGCCCCTTCATCCAGTGTCCAATGCCGATATATCCAGCATGTCAGACGTTGCCTCTTTGGTGCAAGCGCATGCTTCCCCAAATTCCTCAAAGTATGCGTAGACGCAGAGCCCCTCAAAAGAGAGGAGAATCTCGACTGATGGTGCACATATTTGATCAGGAATCTCTGATTGTACACAGTACTTCGATTTATGAAAGGCTCGAAGCTTTTTGCTGAAGCTTAATTATATATAGGTACATATATGTCCTAGGTATCACCTCGACTGTGGTCTGGTACAACTAGGGTCTTGGATGACATTCATGCTCTTTTTCTTTCGTGGGTGCGATAATAAACCAGTGGGAGAACAACGTAGGCTGACAGTTGGCCTGATGTCTGCTCTGGTTGCCAAGGGAGTGGACAACGGGAGATCGATCTCTTAGCGCCCTGAACAGATAAGCATCCAAGCCATGTCGATGAGGACAGACTCACAGCATATGGGGTTCACAATTCACTCCTTGCATTTGGTCGTTTCGAACCCATGGTTGTCGTTGGTTGGGATTTGGGGCTGGTGAAGAAGATCCAATCTGTCATGTCCCAGCCGCCCCTGAGTGACATTAATAAAAAAAATTAAATAAATAAAAATAAAAGTTCTATTCTTCAAGGTGAGTTCGTCGTCCTCGGGGCATATGCTGGTGCCTGCCCGCTGTCACGGCGTTTCCCATTTTTTCCTCTTTCTATTATCAAAAAAAAAAAAATTTTTTTTTTTTTTATGTATTTTCCGTTCGTGATGGGCAACACCGGACTCCGAAGATGAGAGGAGCCGCAGAGATGAAGAGATTGAACGATTGAAAAGATAGAGTGAAAACTGGTCGCGTCAGCCAATGATGCGACGGTAATACTGGCACTTGTACACTAGTACCGGCTGGGTGTGGTGCTCCTGGAGCCCGGTATTATTAGCAGACCAGAGAGGAAGGTACAAGGGTACTTCAAGCCATCCTTCTTCCTCTTGTCACTGGATCGTGGGCATTGCCCCTTGAACTCCACGGGGGAGGGTGCGACGCACGTACCAACTTGAGTGGGTCGCCGACAGCGAATCACAGGACGCGAAAACCCCAGCCTAGATGCCAACATCGATTGTGTATAAAATAGATGGCACTTTACATATAGAGCCGCCCGCCCCTCTGGACCATACCTGCCTCTTAGTATTACCCCTCTGGCCTTGCGCCGTGCGAAGCAGTCGAGCGCACCAGCACCTGAACAGCGATTCTCAGCTCGTCCTTTATGCGACCCATCACTGATACCCACCACCATTTTCCTGGGGTAGCACCACCACCAAATCGAGCATAATCGCTCTCAATCATCCTCATCGACGACTAATACCTTCGAGCATCGATACTCGAAATCTCATCACGTCTTTATTTTCTCGAATCAGTCTTAATTCTACTTATTTACCCCACCTCTCTGTCTTTCCACCAGTCTCATTCCCACCTTGTTTTATTTTGACGCCACGGAGCACGCTTGATGTCTACTCCATCATCTTGATTCAGGCCTTGAGATTAAGTAAGCCGTGGGATTCCATTACGCTGGATCTGTGATCCTCGCGAGCTCCTCTGCATCATATCGACCAGTCCCACCTTGGACATAAAGCGAGAGAAAAAAAAAAATTCAATTCGATTGAATTTGGCGTTGGTGATGCAGCCGCGCCAGGATTTGTGATACCCCAAACATGGCATCAAGGTAAGTGACTCCCCTGCCCTGTTTTCCTGTTTTTGGCCACCGAGCCTCGGTGTGCTCGGTGTGCTCGATTAATCCGTTTCCGTGCTGAGCTAACATCTCAATCCATCACAGACTTGACAGATTAGTCACGTGAGTATATTACCTCCCAATTGTTACATTGTCACGCTCTGCTTTCTTCTTATCCTTCCTAGTTCCCTCGAAGGAGAGTACTATTTGTTACTGACAACCTTTTAGTCTCCTAGAGACTGGCAGCACTCGTCTCATCCGAGAAACTGCCGTCAACCAGCTTGCCGACTGGCAAAAGCAACACCCCGATGAGCTCTTCAACATCCTGTCACGGGTTGTCGGTTACCTCTCACACAAGGACTGGGAAACCCGTTCGACAGCGGCAAAGGCGATTGGTAAGATCATAGAGCATGCACCTCTTTATGATCCTAATGAAGATGACGGTCAGCTCAGCAACTTGGCTGAGAAGAAGGAGGAACATCCTGAGAGGAATGGTCAGATAAAAAAGGAAGAGGGAGATGATGATGTGTCATTTGCATCAGCGGAGTTTCTCAAGCTCGAGAACTTTCCCGTCATCTCAATTGTCAAATATGGTCATGAGCTCCTCCGAGGCGGTCAAGTAGATTTCAACTTAGCCGCTTTAGAGCCTCATGAGCGTCTCACTTATCTCAAGAAAACGCTGAATGCTAGGCTCGGACTTCTAGGACGACGGGTCGAAGATGGCGAGCTTCCCCCAATTCCTCTCAATGGGAAGGCCCAAACTCTAGCCGGCCAGCTGGCCAACCACCCGACTCTCAACCGAAGCGACAGCCTCAACAGCAACAGCAACAATCAAGGAGGTGAGGAGGCCGGCCTAAGCTCGCGGCAGCTCAATGTCCTAAAGAGAAAGCGCAAACGGGAGGCGCAAAAGGCTGCCCAAGGCAAATCCGGGTTCGGCGATCTGTCTATTCGACGATCGGGCACGACAGGGTCCGAAGGTTTCGGTGGAGACGAGACGCCCTCCGCAGATCCGGAGTCGAAGAAGAACGGCAAACTTAACGATTACTTCAGTCTTGAACGCCCGGCAGATGTCGACGAGGACACCAAAGTCGTTACTGAATTCAAAGGTCCCGCGGTGGAAATCAAAACAGAGCTCCAGGCGGATGGTGGTCTCGAAGGTGCTGAATGGCCCTTCGAACGTCTTTCCGAGTTCCTCAAGATGGACTTGTTCGATCCCAAATGGGAAACACGCCATGGAGCTGCCCTGGCTCTTCGAGAGGTTGTGAGGGTTCATGGTGGTGGCGCCGGCCGCTGTCGCGGAAAGCCCAGGGCCGAAAATGACAAACTGAACAAGGTCTGGCTTGATGATCTGGCCTGTCGCCTATGCGCCGTACTCATGCTCGATCGTTTCACCGATTACAGTTCCGATACTTCAGTCGCTCCCATCCGAGAGAGCATTGGTCAAACTCTTGGCGCAGCCCTACGCCACCTTCCTCCTAGCTCTGTGTATGGCATTTACAATATTCTGTATCAGATGGTCATGCAAGAGGGGAGTCCATTTGAGCGGTCCGCCTGGGCTGTCTGCCACGGCGGCATGGTTGGACTCCGCTACGTTGTCGCTGTGAGGAAGGATCTACTACTACAAGACGCCAAACTGGTTGACGGTGTTTGCAATGCCGTTATGAAAGGACTCGGCGACATGGACGATGATGTCCGTTCCGTTAGCGCGGCCACCCTGATTCCCATGGCTAAGGAAGTTGTTATGATGCGTCCGGATTCCCTTGACGCTCTAATCAACATCGTGTGGGAGAGTCTTTCTAACCTGGGCGATGATCTCTCAGCCAGCACTGGCAAGATCATGGATCTTCTGGCCACTTTGTGCAGCTTCCCAGAAGTCCTCAACACCATGAAGGCATCGGCGGCCATGGACGAAGAACGGTCCTTCACTCTTCTTGTGCCCCGCCTCTACCCTTTCCTCCGTCACACCATCACATCAGTTCGCCTTGCTGTGCTTAAGGCACTTATGACCTTTGCCCACCTTGGGCAAGATGCGTCCCAAGGATGGCTCAATGGCAGGATTCTGAGGCTGATATTCCAGAATATCGTGGTTGAGAGAGACAAGGATACCTTGAATATGTCCATCGAACTGTGGCTCGCCCTGGTCCAATGCCTGGGTCAGAATCCCGGCAACTTGGCCGTCGAGGTCGGCCCACACGCCGATGCCATGATGGAACTAGCGCTTTATCCCATTGGTATCCACAGGCACCCCATCCCCATGAATGCCTCCCTCTTCCAGAAGCCATCAGGTGGAACATACACCATGCCGAGCGCTGCTGGCGCTGGTCCCCGGAGTTCTTCACCCGAACCACAGAGGGCCGCGAAACGAAGGAGGAAGTCAACAAAGGTTGAAGAGGCTCCAGTTCCGACCCACACTCACGATGTCGACGGACATATGATTCAAGGAGAGGTTGACTTGGTTGGCTTCGAGGTATTGATCCGCTCACGCGTCTCCGCCTCGCGCGCCATGGGCTTCTTGATGGCTTTGCTTCCCGCCCAGACCCTCTCACAATATGCACCCCCCCTTCTTCAAGGGCTGTCGTCACCCTACTCGTCAACACAAATGACAGCAGCTATTCTGATCGAGGAATTCGCGAAGAATATTCCTTCTCCCCAGATCGCGGAGGGCTTCGTCGCCCCTCTTCGCGAGATCATCGAGGCTGAGCGCCCGACCCATTATCGTGACTTGACGAGCTATATCCAGCGGGCTCGGTCTCAATGCCAGTCCCTCTTCTATTTGTTCCGCGATCACGGAAAGGTATCCCAGAGCAAACTTCCTGTCCTTCCCGTTGTGGTTCAAGGCGAGCCCGAGGCTGGACCAGGTGCATTCTCGATAGCGACTGCGGAGAAGTGCGTCAGTGACGATTTTGAGCGATTAAAGAAGGCCGTGCCGCCGGGCCAGAAGCTGATTGCGGGCAAGCAACTCGAAGAAACCCGAGAGTTGACACTGCAAACTATTGAGGAAGCAAAGCTCGCCAAGGGCACGCGGGACGTGAGGATCAAGGCCGCCGCCGCCGCCGCTTTGGTTGCCATGCAGGTATTCCCGAAGAAGCTTAGCACTTTGATCAAAGCGATTATGGATAGTGTCAAGACGGAGGAAAACCAGGAGCTTCAAAACCGCTCGTCCACGACTATCGCTGGTCTTGTTCGAATTTTCACCGAGAAGGGGCGCCGTGGCCCAGCCGAGAAGGTCCTCTCCAACCTGGTCAAATTCTCTTGTGTCGAAGTCGCTGAGACACCCGAGTTCTCTCCCCACGCTACCAAGAAGAACGTCATTCTTTCAATGCAGAAGGAAGAGGACCGAGTCGACCATGCCGATGCGGCCAAGTTTGCACGAGAAGCCAAAGCGGCTCGCATCACGCGTCGGGGTGCCAAGGAGGCCCTAGAAGTTTTGGCCCGTTCATATGGGCCGGATCTTTTGACGCATGTCCCTAGTCTCAAGGGCTTTATGGAAAACTCGCTTGTCAAGGGCTTTTCCAGCCCTACCCTTCCAGCGGAGGTGCATGATCCGGAGAGTATCTTTGGCCAGGACGTCATCGACTCGCTATCAATTATTCGAACGATGGCGCCCACACTCGATCCAGCCATCCATCCCTTCTTGATGCAACTGGTCCCGTACGTGACCAAGGCGCTTCACTCGGAACTCTCGGTTTTCAGATATATGGCGGCGAAGTGTATGGCAACGCTTTGTAGTGTCCTCACTGTCGAGTGCATGACCGTCCTAGTCGAAAATGTTCTACCATCTATCAACAATCCACTCGACCTGCACTACCGGCAAGGCGCTATTGAGGTGATATACCACCTAATCGCGGTTATGGGCGATGCAATTCTTCCCTACGTCATTTTCCTCATCGTCCCCGTTCTAGGTCGCATGAGCGATTCGGATAACGATATCCGCCTCATCGCCACAACGTCGTTCGCCACGTTGGTCAAGCTTGTACCGCTTGAAGCAGGCATCCCCGACCCCCCCGGCCTTTCGCAGGAGCTTCTCAAGGGCAGAGAACGTGAGCGCACGTTCATTGGCCAACTCTTGGACCCGAAGAAGATCGAGCCCTTCAAGATTCCCGTCGCAATCAAAGCTGAGCTTCGTTCGTATCAGCAAGAAGGTGTCAACTGGCTGCATTTCCTCAACAAGTATCATCTGCATGGTATTCTTTGCGATGATATGGGTCTGGGCAAGACGCTTCAGACACTTTGCATCGTCGCCAGCGACCATCATCAGCGCGCCGAGGAATTTGCAAAGACGGGAGCCCCCGACGTTCGACGGCTTCCCTCTCTCATTGTCTGCCCTCCGACGTTGTCAGGACACTGGCAGCAAGAAATTAAAGCCTATGCTCCCTTCCTTACCGTTTCGGCCTACGTGGGACCTCCCTCAGAACGACGGCTTCTCAAAGACAAGCTCGACCAGCCTGACATTGTTATTACTTCTTATGATGTCTGCCGAAACGATGTGGAGATCCTAGACAAGTACAATTGGAACTATATCGTGCTTGATGAGGGACATTTGATCAAGAACTCGAAAGCGAAAACATCGATAGCTGTCAAGAAGCTTGCCAGCAATCATAGACTTATCCTTACCGGTACACCCATCCAAAACAACGTGGTAGAGCTCTGGTCGCTGTTCGACTTTTTGATGCCGGGGTTCCTCGGATCGGAAAAGGTGTTCCAGGATCGATTTGCCAAGCCCATCGCCAATAGTCGTTTCAGCAAGGCGTCATCTAAGGAGCAGGAAGCTGGTGCACTGGCCATCGAGGCACTGCATAAGCAGGTTCTCCCGTTCCTACTCCGCCGGCTTAAGGAGGAGGTACTCAACGATCTCCCGCCCAAGATTCTGCAAAACTACTACTGCGATCTGAGCGACCTACAGAAGAAACTCTTCGAGGATTTCACCAAGAAGCAAGGCAGGAAATTGCAGGCGGAGGCGGGCAGAGACGACAAGGAAGCCAAGCAGCACATCTTCCAAGCCCTCCAATACATGCGGAAGCTGTGCAACTCGCCCGCTCTAGTCATGCGACCCGAACACGCACACTATGCCGAGACGCAACGAATCTTGGCAAAGCAAGGCACAAGCCTTGAAGACCCGGTTCACGCGCCGAAGCTCACGGCACTCAAGGATCTTCTCGTCGATTGCGGTATCGGTGTCGAGGGGGACAACAATGATCCACTCTACCAGCCCATCAAGCCTCACCGTGCCCTTATTTTCTGTCAAATGAAGGAGATGTTGGATATGGTCCAGAACACAGTCCTCAAGAAGCTGCTTCCGTCGGTGTCCTTCCTCCGAATGGATGGTTCAGTCGAGGCCAACAAACGACAGGATATTGTCAATAAATTCAATAGCGATCCTTCATACGATGTCCTCCTGCTTACGACAAGCGTGGGAGGTCTCGGACTTAACCTGACTGGTGCTGACACGGTCATCTTTGTCGAGCACGACTGGAACCCGCAAAAAGATCTCCAGGCCATGGACCGAGCCCACCGTATCGGGCAGAAGAAGGTGGTCAACGTTTACCGTCTCATCACTCGCGGCACTCTGGAGGAGAAGATTCTCAACCTCCAACGGTTCAAGATTGACGTGGCGTCGACGGTCGTCAACCAGCAAAATGCGGGTCTCTCGACGATGGACACGGACCAGATCTTGGATCTCTTCAATATTGGAGACGAAGGGTTAATTGCGCCTGATAAGCAGCAAGGTGCAGCGAGCATTGAGGGCCGTGAGGAGGACGTCATAGATGTTGAGACGGGAGAAGTGCGGGTAACGGGCAAGAAGGGTTGGCTGGAAGGGCTCGGAGAGCTCTGGGACAACCAGCAGTATGAGGAAAGCTTTGACCTAGATGGTTTCCTCAAGACTATGCAGTGATGAAGGGAGGCGGTTGCTCCTGGATGTTCGACATGGAATGGCGAGGGGAAAGGCTGGCTGTCTGTCCTTGTCAGCTGCATCTCGCCTCTCTAGTCGCAGGTCATCTTACGAGCTTTGTTCATGCCACTGTTATGTTTATGTTTCCCATACTTATGTTTCTTTTCCCCTCTTTTCTTTTTCTCTCTGTTTCTATCTCGGCTCAGGTACAAAACTGGCAGGGGCGTGATGGGGCATAACCAAAAGGCGGGTGCTGCTCCGCATCATGGCTAGACTTTGGGTGTCTTGATACTTGGTACTTGTAACAATAGCAAATAAAACATCTTTTCTACTCTTATGTTCTGCTCCACGGAGAAATCCGGCGATGACTGCTGATACCAAGGAATGTTCTGGTTTTAACGATAGGCATTTCTCTTGCTATGGCGGCTGTTGACCTGAAGTGCTCTTCCTCCTCTTATCCTTTGCCATACCCGCAACAAGTTATGACATCATTGGTGACTGCACTTATCAAAAATTGCAAAGAAGACAAGAAACAAGAAGAATTGTTTTGGTATTGTCTGTAAACTGCCCCTTTACATAATAATATGACCTGACGAGCTGGGTCAGGTCGGAGGCGGCAACTGGGGGCTGGGTGGAATGGAAAGCTGCGCTGCCTCGATGCCTGGGCTCTGTCTCGTTGCTGAGGGAGCTCCATTGTCCTTTGTCCAGTCCAGTTTTTGCGAGGCGGGCTTTCGACCCCGCTATTGTTACAGGAGCTCTAGTCCTATCCAGAACATTCTCTGCCCCGTTCCCCAGAGCCTTCTCCAAATATCAACGTTGAAAATAGTCAACATCAATTTCATTATCTATTACAGACTTTCTTGTATATCCTGCCAGCCTCGTTGAACCTGCAATCATCATCAGAACTCGATATTCCATTCACGAAGAGACCATGCCTGTTGATTACAGTAAATGGGTGAGTTGATATTTTTTTTTGCCCTGTCTCTGTTACCCCACCATCCAGAGCTCCTCACCCCACCATTTGGATCATCGACAAGATCTGCAGTAAACGAGCGCCAAAATGCAGGGGTAAAAGCCTGCTGACCTTAGGTTGTTTGCTTTCTAGGATGCTTTAGAGCTCAGCGATGACTCTGATATCGAAGTCCATCCCAATGTGGACAAGCGGTCCTTCATCCGCGCCAAGCAGAACCAGATCCACATGGAACGCGAGCAGCGCAAGCACCACATCGCCACTCTAAAGTACGAACGTATCATCAACGACGGCCTTCTCAAGCGCATCTCCGACCTCCTAACCTCCCTTAAGGCCCACGCCTCCGACGCTCCAGCCTCATCCTCGACGTCACCGGTTCAGCATGCTGCCCAGATCGCCTTCAAGGCCGTCATGGAGACGGCACCGAAAAACCCTGACGATGACAAGCCGCCCCCGAAGCCTGAGGGGGTACATCCCGATAGCGAACCGCTGCCTACGTATTCGAAGATGATGGCGTCCGTGTTGGATCAGGTGAATAAGGCGTTGGAGGAGAAGAAAGTTACGCCTGAGAAGAGGTTTGACGCCATGGTGGAGGAGGTTGGTGTTCATTTGAAGCGCGTGGAGGGCCTGCAAGAGGAGCTGCAGAAGAAGTTAGACGAGCTCGAGGAGAAGGATAAGAAGAAGATTACGAGCGAAAGCTATCATACGGGCTTTGATAGCTCCTACGTGAACAAGTCTAAGTCGACGTCCTCAGATTCGAAGTCCACTGCCAAGCAGTCGCAGCCGGAGCTACTGAACCCGAACTACGAAAAGATGCTTGCAGCACAGTCCGAATCCGCAAACACGAGCAAGGCGAACAATGACGAAGATGACGACGAACCCGTGGAAGCGTCCGCCGACGCCAAAGAATTTAGCCGAATCCCCATCAACGACTACCGTCGAAGCTTCGACTTCATCACCGCTCACCCTGCAATCCTCGCCGAAAAGGAATCCGACGGCCTCCTCGTCGAAGCATTCGACGCCAGCCTAGAGGGACACGAGCAATATGCTCGCCAATGCGTGCACCAAGCGTTGCTATTACAGTACTGTCGCGCCCTAGGCAAGGATGGCGTGCCCCTCTTCTTCAAGCGCATCAGCCAAAAGACCAACGCCCACGACATGTTCTTCAAGGACGTGCAGGATACGTATGCGAAGATCCGCACCCGCACGCGCGAGATTGCTGCCGAGCGGGCGAACGAGGCGGCTACCGGCGGCGTGGAGCAGATTCAGCTGCATGCTGTGGAGCCCGGTACCACGATTAACATTACGATACCCGATGCGAATAGCGAGGATGAGGAGGTGAGGAAGGCGAGGGCTGTGTTTGAGGGGTTCAAGCCGGAGCTCAAGAAGGCGCTCGAGTCGGGTAGTTTGGATGAAGTGAACAAAGTCCTTGGAGAGATGAAGATTGATGAGGCAGAGGAAGTTGTGGGTCTTTTAGGCGAGGTGAGTCCCTCATTCATTCTCCTCGCGATGCATAAGAATGACATGAATCCAAACGAGGAATTACTAACTCCATCCCCCACCCAAACAGGCGGGCTGTCTGAGCTTGGAGGAGCAGATTATCGACACCACCACCGAAGAGGGCAAGAGACAGCTCGAGGAGTTGGGAAGGTCAACGGAAGGTAGTGCAGAGGCACCTCCCGCAGCTTCCAAGGAGGCCTACCCGGACCCTGAGTAAACCACAGATTGGTTAGTTGGTTAACTGGCTAGCGTCATTCCACGGCTGTATGTAATAATAATAGACCTTGACGTCCCCTACACTAATTCTGAGACACCCTGAATCTGTGACTTGTTCGTGGTGCTCATCTCGAAGGCTCGAGTACTAAGTGAGGTACTGTGAGTGAGGTACTGAGGTACAGGACGAGTTGGTGTTGCAAAATCGAGCCTTTGAATGGTGACATCAGTGCGATGGATGTGCCGGGTGTATCTGTACTGCTCCCAGCTGCTCAAGAACGTGGAATTCATTCGTAGTCGTGACTCGAGCGGTGTAAAGTTTAGTTTTCTTTCAAGTGGTGCAAGGTCCGTGTCTTGGTCTTGTGACTGATGCAATTAGTGGCTAGAATCGTCCCGCAAATCCCGGTTTCCGCCCCACTTTTCCACTTCTCAGACACCCCATTTGACCCTGCACCGCTGTGGCCTGGAAGGAGCTCCCTGTCATTTCCAACTCCCCAAGACATCTTCCACTTTTCCGTTATCGATAAGCATCATCCAAGCTTCAACCTTAACAGGACAACCGTTTTTATCTTCTTTATCGCCCTGCCTATGCACGAGACAGGTGCCAAATGCTGGGATTGCACCATCTCAAGCTTCACATGGGTGCTAGTCTAGAGTACGCCAAAACTCCCCATTGATTTATTCCGCTATATCTTTCCCGTTATCCTCGGCATTTGGCACACTTAGACGCTTTTATCAGATCAGCGGCTGCCTATAGCCTTGCATTGCGCTGGCATGAATCAAAGACTATCTTTCCCCCGTAATCATATTTCCTTCGCAATCAATCATTATACGCCTGTGGCGCGCTTGTCCAGCAGCTCATAGCTGCCTTTGAATTGCCTCTTCTTGAAAAAAGAACGCTCACGCTCTTCAGCCATGGCTTCCTCATCATCCCACCGCTCCAGCCGGAGCAACGCGTCCTCTCTCCACCACTTCCATCAAGCACCGATTCACCACACCGAACCCGACCCCGAAGACCATGACGTAACCAACATCCCCATCGAGACCCTCGTCGAGCACCTCCTCGCCGCGAAACGCTCCCTCTCTACCATGACGGCCGTCGTACGCGCCAATGAGATATGCACCGCCGCCCTCCTCGCCTACGAGGAATCCGTCGTCCTCTCCGCCGAGACGGAGTATCTGCGACGTGGCATGGCGAGGCAATTATCGGTGTTAGCTCGCGTGAAGCGCAGCTTGAATAGGACGTACGACGCCGGCAAGAAGGAGTTCAAGCAACTAATACGGATGATGGATGTGGCGGATGGTAAGATGAGGACCACGACGACATTGTTGAGGGAGAGGGGTGTGCCGAGGGAGTTTAGGGAGGGGGAAGGAGACGAAGGGGAGAAGAATTTGATGGATTTTGTGGACGAGAAAAGTGTGTTGGCGGTAGTGGATGCTTTGAAAGGAAGTGTGAAAGAGCTGCAGGTGTGTCCAACCAATTCAATTCCTCCCACCTTTTTTTTTTTTTTTTTTTCCCTACAAGGGACGCCGACTGACCTAGTTTGCTCCAAAGAGTATACAAACATCCTTTGACGGCGACATCCTCCGCTTCGAAACCGAAATCCGAAACCTCAAGAAAGCCGTCATTGCAACCTCAACAAATACCCCCTCCCCATCAGGCTCGCGTCAACCCATATCCACACTTCTCTTCTCCCTCACCGACCACTCGCAGAACATGGCGGACCTCTTATCCTCGCTCACAAAGCACTTCGATCTCTGTGTAACGGCCGTCCGCACAACCGAGGGCGGCGCCGCGCTAGCCCGTAGAAGGGCAGCCGAGGCAACCCAACAGCAACAAGACGGGCCCAACGTCTCAATCTCCGGAGTCATCGCCGAGCAGGAATCGCATGTTTCCGACTTGGAGCCCATCACGTCGCAGGACCGCGCGGACATGATTAAAATCGTCGTCGAGGACGCCTCCGAAGTCGAGGGCGTCGTGCGCGAGATCAACGATCGGCTCGCGGCTATGGAAAGCGAGTTCGACGCGCTCCAGCGCGAGGCTGAACATGTTCGTCGGGCTTACACGGGAACGCATGAGGCGTTCCGCGTGCTCGAGGATATCGGGAGCAAGTTGGTCATCTACGTCGCGGCTGAGGCGGAATTCCTGGCCCGATGGGACGACGAGAAGGAGGCCATCTTTTCGAAGCTCGAGGAGATGGAGCAGCTTAGGGAGTTTTACGAAGGTTACGCGAATGCCTACGAGCGGCTGATTCTCGAAGTCGATAGAAGACGCACCGTCGAGGACCGCATCCAGATGATATGGAAGAAAGCCAGGGAAAACGTCGACAGGCTCGTGCAGGAAGATCTTCAGCACCGAGACAACTTTATGCAAGACGTGGGCGAGTTCCTACCGACGGATTTGTGGCCCGGTATGAATAAGGCCATGAAGCGGTGGGAGGTCACACCTGCCATGGTTGAGGGGATGGAGGCTCAGAGGAGCACGCCGGCTCTTTCGAGGAGTGTTGTTGAGGGAGCGAAGGTGAGGCTTACTGGGGGAGGTGGTAGATGAGGGCTCTACTAGGTGGAAGAATACTTGAAGCTTCACGGTTAACGGAACGTGGGCTCTGTAAGTTCGCGGGTTTACATTTTCTCTTTCTGTTTTGGCTGGTTTCTTGATGCTTATGGTTGGATGGGAGTTTATTGCCTCTACAAGACTGCGAAGACTCCGTAGATTGCTAAGATTGCTTACCGTCCTTGACATGATTTTTTTTTTTTTCTTCTTTGGAATACGGATCAAGTTTGGAGTATGAGAGGGCTGGGGATATTATACTTGTCTGACTCGGAGTCCATCCTTTTGTCATTTGAAAAGCAGTTATTGCTAAGGAAAAGGATGACGGACATTTCTGTATGATTCGGTTGCGGCATCTTGGAAGCGATGGCACGAGTTTCTGTATTTTGAATGGATATTATTATTCTGATTCGAGCGTTGTCCTCTCTTCTTTCTTCGTTCAGATACTTTGGAACCCTTCTTGTTACCGGGACAAAAGCACTAAGAGTGCTAAGAGCGATGATTTGGAGAGCCATGGAGAGACCCAATGGCGATTCACGGATGAAATCCGTGAATCGCTTAGGGGGCGGCGCATGGTTCCGTCATCTCATCCTTGCGGTCAAGAAACTCATGGGTCCTCCCCTGCATCGTGCCCACACTGCCGTCTGCATATTCCGGCCTGAGCGGGTTGCAGCTTCACACCACTTGCACCGGTCTGATCGTCGCGTCTTGCTACTGCTGCCTATCCCCTCGCTTACCGAGAAAATCTGTCTCTTAGCCCTTGGTGAGGAAGGGAGGGTGAGGCGCAGCAAGCCTCGCCGAGAACTGCAGGCCTTGTGACACCATCGAGTTCCCGAAGAAAGGCACCCCCCCCCCCCCCCCCCCCCCCCAAACACAAAACAAACCGGGTCGAGACATTATTTTCCTAGTCTCAATTCGTGCGCCCAACCACACTTAGGGCCAAGTGCGCCTCGATTGGGCGGATGAGGGTGCGGGAAGGAAACTCTGAGCTGGGAAGGGTTCTTGTCCTATCGTGATGGTCAATCCCATTTGACGATTAAACTCAACAAGGTAATCAGAGGTTGAACAGTTTATAGCACGGACTGCCCAATGAAATTTTCGGGCAGCTTATAGTAGGAGAGTGTGGAAGGCAATATATTGGTCATTTGGGATGCTCGGCGTTCTCTATTTTCAAGGGGTTGGGTCATGTCACTTGCAAGATGGTCGAGTTATAGCTGTTATTACTATTATGTAGGATATCCCTCGCCGGACGAAACTAACAGTAGTGCCAACATTGGCTATTGTGAAGGGCTAAGCTGTTCGCTCATACACATCATTACCACCCCTCCCATTCCTTCTTCCGTACCATCCACCTGTTAGCGTTTCCAGATCCAGGAATGGTGTCTGATTCTCGCCTTTCCCCATCCTCTTCCCTACTCCTTCTTCATCCCATCTTGCCCCCGCCTAAGCTTGAAAAGGGGCCGGAGTGCATCCTGATATGTCCGTAAGGCGAGCCGGGCACTCCACTTCCTTGTATTCGACGTCCCACCCCGTGATTTCGCCTCCGGCCCAGTTCCAGCGCCAGTAGCACCCTCCCTGGAGGTTCTCGGGAAGCTGCTCGCAGTCTGTCATGCTTGAAACACCGCCGTAGTCGTCGCCCCTGTAAACCCTCCGGCGTAAGTTACTTCCAACTTCTTCAAAATAACGGGACACGATGCAAGATCTAAAAGAAAGAGGAAGAACTCACCACGTAGATCCGTACTGCCTCGTACACCCCCGCGAATGAGGCCCACTCCCACCACCCGGCGTCAAAATAGCAAAGTCCCCAGGCTTCCCCGCATCCGTACCCTCCTCCTCATCGGGCATCCAGTTGACAACCTGCACGACCATCCGCTTGCCCGCCGCATAGCCGTTGAGCCAAAAGAGCTCGTAGCACTTACAGCAGTTGTACCCGGGGGCGACTGCGAAGCCATAAGTGAAGTCGTCGGCGATGGGGATCGGGAGGTAAGTGTCGCACATGTAGGCACCGCCGTTGTCGCAGCCCGAGGCGACGTTTCGCGAGTTGCTGAGAGGTTGGTTGTTTACGTTGCAGGAGGTGACGAGGCCGCTGGACGGGAAGGTCTATGTTTTAGTGGGAGATGAGAGGAGGCGAGGGGTGTTGGTTCTTACTTGGCGTTTGATCGGTCGATGTACTTGCTATCTGCGCACGCAGGTTTACAGCTAGGTGCCGTCGAATATTAGTCTCCAGATGGATGGGCAGACCGCTTCCTCTCGAGGGTTGACTTGCCAGTCCCAGCTTGTAAAAGTCCGTCCCCTCAATCCCAAAACAAGACCAGGAAGCCCAAGGGCTAGTGTCGAAAGAAGGTTTGTTGTAACCATGGTGTAAAGATCAATATTAAGATAACTTAACGAATGAACTTGGTAGAGGAGTATATATCGCAAATGTTAAGGGGAACTGGAAAGGGAGGAGCAAGACATGCGAACTAAGCCCGCAAGGCACAAGGCCGGCGACTCGCTACCCCTTTATAGGATGGAAGCGAAGCATCCGATCCTTGCCAAACTCCCATGCAGGCTTCGGTCAACTGACCCCCATTCAAGATATAGCCTCGCATTTCGTAACGAGGAACGATGGTGCCGGCTCACAGAGAAGGAGCTACGAAAAGAAGGAAAAGAGGCGAGGTGGGCGTCGGACAATTCCCGCGGCCGGACCAAGGATGGTCTCGGTTCGACCTTGGCAGGCGATGTATCTCTGTTGTCCGCTATAAGAGCGGGCCACATTCCGGAGACGGCCAAGTACCGACAGCCAGGAAATGTACAACGGTCGAGTGTTCCTGGCACTTTATCCAGGAAGAAAAAGAAAGCTACGCATGGCCATGATGGATGCTCTGATCCTGCCACCGGAAACTCATAAGTCATGATCCTGTCTCCGGAGAGGCTCTGTAGACAACAGCAGGCCCGATATCTCTTAGGCGTAGTGCAGGATCCCGGCTTCAGAATTAGTTAATAGTTCAACTTGATGATTTTATAGCTTGTGGCCCATATCCGGCAGACTACTGTAGTTCGTGGCTCGTGTTAACCAGGTCGCGTTGTTTTCCCTTGTGCTTGCATGATCATAAAAGACAACTTACACGTCCCCCACTTCGCCGGACGGGAGATGCTGACGAAGTCCTATAGATACATACAGCGGAGAATAGGGAAAGGGAGAGTCCAAATACTGACGGTTCGGGTCATTCTAAATTGAAAAGTCCCCGTTGCCTGGAAAGCCTAATCCCTGTACGTGGTTATAAACGGGAACACGGCAGGATGTTTGTAAACAGCCAAAATAGCTACCCGGCCTTTTAACGAGCCATGAGAGCATATCCGCCTTTCCTTGTTCGTCATCGTGAGTTTTACCCGGTGCTGTAGGGGGCGAATGGACCAGTTTTTAGTTGTTGAATAACAACTGTCTGCCCGGTGGTCGCGCGAAAACAGATTGGTTTACCTGCCAGGGCAATATATCGGCGAAGACTCTGGGCCGATCAGATACCCAGGTTGGAGATTAGGCATTCTATTGTCCACTTATAAACATGACCAGGTGCTATAAACCAACGGAAATGGTGGGCCTTCGCGTAGGATTACACGCAATGCGGTTTAAACAGTGAATGAGTCGTCTCAGTTCTGTTTTTAGAAGCTCGGTTGGATGAATTCTTATCCAGATAGTGATGCTCTTTCACCACCTTGGGAATTTATTCGCCTCGTTTTCGCGCTCGGGAAGCTGTGATTTGGCTTAGGGAGGTGGTGAATCTCCATGCCTCTCGTGATATTCGGCCCCAGCTACAATCTCGTCACTGATGAACGAACGGGAGCGGCACTCTTGATGTTAGTAATTGAAAGTAAAATAAAAGAAGTCTAGTAGTCAAGCGCGGGTGGAACTCATCACTCCGGAGACGTTCTCGACAAGACACTATCGACCAACGCTGGTGACAGCTCACTGCTTAGCCAGCTCAGTGAGATCGTCTCACGAAGAAAATAGCTCAGTCCGGATGATTGCGGTCCGAACGGGCTCCACTTCTTAACCTCTAGGAGCTCTCCTCGGTTTCCCGGTTATTCAAAAACGGCATCCCAGTGCTCACGAGGAGGGTGGCCTCTCTATACCGGGCCGTACGGCAGCTGGAGGGGCAGGTAGGTACAAATGCTAGAAGGAGATCGTCAACTGCTTACGTGTAATAGTCATACGACGCAAGATCCAGCCGCTCCTCTCAAGCGAGCTCTTGGGCACGGGAGATAAAATTCCGGTTATGGTGCTGAAGCGAGCGAGCTAGCGGGTATGGTGATGCGATCCTTGGGTATCGGGATGATGCAGGTTAGGCTCGTCATTGAGACATCTAGAGCTGGGCATGGGGGGCAGAAACACTATACAAAATCATGCTGCGATTTTCTATCTTTTGGTAGGAAGATAGATGTCGAGATCTGCTAGGGAGAGAGACGAGACATGGAGGAGTATTAGGGTTGACCAGAGGTTATACCAATTTAGTGAAGAACAATAATTATTTAAGCTATAAATTCAGACCCGGAGATAGTTACGAGCCGAAAATAGAAACATACTATCAATGTGTGCTTTAACCTGGGACACTTATATTGACACTTGCACGAAGTAGATAGAGGCAGGCCTCACATCAAATCTACTCTAGGATTGGAGATCTGCATTGGAGATCTGCGTAGGGAGTTTGAAAGACAAAACATTATGAGCCGAGGTATATACAAAACGCCCAGAAACTTGCTTTAGACCATCTAAATTCTGGATTTACAGAAGTTCAAGAGTTAGCCCCAACTCCCTTGTCAGATCTTGCCTCTAACTGCCATACATGGAAGGCAGATAAGAGCTGAGCTGTAATTACTACCTCGCAATATAAAGTTCCGTTCGGTTGAGGGACACAAGAGTATCTTTGCAAAAGTTCCAGAGCTCAATAAGTCCCCGTTTGTCAACCCGAGCCGAACACACCGAGATACGGGAATGAACGATTCTAAGGATCAGGTATCGGTGCGTTTTCCGAATCGTTCAGACCATAACGCGGTGCAAGGCGGCCGGATCCCGTTCAGGTCAAACCCGCGTGGTGTGTGCGAGGCAGACGTTTCCCGGTCCAAACATCGACCGGCTCGGGGCTTCGACAAGCAACTGAAATAAGGACCTTATGATCGGAAGTATGTCGTATCGGGCCAAGAAGCTTTCCAGAAGAGCTGAGGATGCTTGACCTGAACACAACTGGTGGCCTGTCTTGGAATCACAGGCCAAGTTGTCTGTATAGGTTGATATACATTGGTGTAGTATTTCGGCGGCGTCCACGTCGGAGATGGCCGACCCTGAGCATCTAAACTGAACTACGAAGGATTGTCCAGGAACTGGATCGATATTGATGTATGAGGGGTGTTGCAATCGTTGACACTCTGCAAGGGGATCACTTCTGATTCGGCGGACATCCGACTTCCATGATGTCGCCTCGTCTCAATCTGGCAGGCGTCAATCAGGTCACCGCCAATAACAATGCAGCTTCGTCGGCTCCAGTCGGTGAATTCTCGTAGAGCACTAATGCTAACGTTCATGCAGGCAACCAGGCAGTGTCCAGCCGATAGGAGCCGGAGACCACATGCTTCGAGATGCGACAGTCGCTGGCTGCGTGGTGCCTTTGTGGTAGTGTTGACCTTGATAAAGGCAACTGTTGTAGGTGTACCTTCGTACTTGGTATCTTGGGGCATCACGAGAACGCGTTGGTCAGCCAAGATCGTATCTCGGGATCAAGATCCATTGATTGATCCCTCTCTCTCCAACATTTCTGTGAACATCAATATCCAAGAGACCCCAATGCCCAACTAAATAAACCGCTGAATTTCCAGGAACCCTTTGCCCGGGATTTTAGTACTCATGGTGTTTATTTACACGATCTTTGATTCGACTTCGGTGCTGACACTAACAAACTAACCCCACCGTGCCACCTCAACCCCGCCATCACTATTTTGACCGTGCTCAACATTATCACCATGTCTGCCCCACACGACCTCCCCATGGAACTTCCCATCATCGACCTCGACGTCTACCTCGACCAGGCTCTCGACTCGCCTCTCGTCCAGGAAGAGTGCAAAAAAGCCGCCCAGGCCCTCATAACCTATGGCGCTCTAGTCCTCCACGATTCGCGTGTCTCCGAAGATGACAACACGACGTTCCTCGACCTACTCGAAGACTACTTCGCCCAGCCTCAGGACCGGCTAAAGGAAGATGAGCGTCCTGAGCTGGGGTTCCAAGTGGGCGTCACGCTCGAGAATACCGAGAAACCCAAGTGCGCCGTTGACGAACCGTGCCTCGACGTCATCCAGAGGCTAGCCGAGTCGGAGCGACCCCTGGACATATCTGCTCACCAGCCCGATCCCAAGTGCCGCTTCTTCTGGCGGATGACCGAGAAGCCGCCCTACGAGACAGAGTTCCCCGGCTTAAATGCCGAGAATGTCGTACCACAAGCCCAGACCATCAAGAATCGATGGGAGCCTGTAATGAACAAATGGGGAACGTCAATGAAGAGCGCGTTAGTGTAGCCCCCTTCGTTCTTTCCAAATTTCTTGAAGATGCTGTGCATAATCCCTCAGCTACCCGCGAAACGTAGACGACAATGCATGTGCGTAAGCTAACCATCTCCTCGGTCGGGCGATTAGGGTTACCGGTCTTGCAGAGATGGCAGCCGTCGGGCTCGGCCTCCCGGCGGAAACATTTAGCGCAGCGGGAAAGTACGGGTTAGTGAACTCCGATCCCTGACCTTTTTACGAAGGATCGATCAGTTTTGTGGCTTGCTTTAATTCACTTGCTGACGACATACCCCATGTCCTTCCTCCTGAGTCTAGGCCTCACCTGCTAGCCCCAACCGCCTCCGACTTGGAAAAGTACGGCGAGAAGGACACGATACTTGCAGGGTTCCACACCGACCTGAACTTCCTGACCATCCATGGTCGCTCGCGATACCCCGGTCTCCACATATGGGCCCGCAACACCGGAAAGCGCATTGCCGTAAAAATTCCCCCAGGAAACTATCTTTTAGTCCAGGCTGGAAAGCAGCTTGAGCACATCACGGGAGGGCTCGTTAAGGCTGGATATCATGAAGTTGTCGTGAACGAGAAGACTCTGGACGTTATCGCCCAGCGCAAGGTCGACTACCCCGCACGACCTCTGGTCCGCATCTCCTCGACCTTCTTCTGGCACCTGTCGTCTGATTTTGATTTGGTGCCCATTCCGCAACTTTCTGAAAAGGCCAAGGAGATCCGTGCCCAACAGCTTCAGATTGGGAGAGATGAAGGGAAGGAGGTAGAATACCTACCAATGAAAGTGGGCAAACAAGTTCAGAAGTATGTGTGCCCGGCCGAAGAAATCAAAAAGAAAAAAGCTTTCGCGTTCTGCATTCCTAAACCGCCTCCTTGCGCCGTTGTTCTGTGGCTGGCTAACACACTCGCGTAGTGAACTGAGACACATTGCATTGCTGGCATGAGGCGCCCAACATGTCTCAAACAAGTCGTGATGGTCGTCGATGATGACATGAGGCGCTAAATGCGACGGGCCGAGACCAAAGGGGCTTTGTTTGTCCTGTACGTCGTACTACATAGCACATGCCATGAGTGCATATTTTCACAAGGAAAATCTATACCTGGTTGTGATCTATTTACGAACGGGACAAGAGGAGATTGAAGGTTTGTATTCTTCGTGTCTCTCGGAAGTATACCTCCCCTCCCTACATGAATAGAATGTCCGTTTGCCCACCATCCAAGCTTCTGGAATCAATCATGTTTCCGTATGCAGTAGGTGCCACTTACAAGCAGTTTTTTAATGTATTGGAATTATTTTCGGTATATCCACGCATTGGGTTGGTGATCAATGTCAAACATTCTTCATAGCCTCCCTTGCTTGCATCACCGATCCAAGATAAAGCGCAAGGTCTAAGCTCAGGCTACGAACGGATCCGTCGGATTGGCAATCAGAAGTGCCGACAGGCATGATTGCAACATACCTCCTCGTACACGGTAGAGCCACATCTCGACACACCGCCGGAGCAGATGACGAATCAATAGCGACAAACTCTCAAGAAGCAAAATTTTTCTTCTGTTTGTTGGGTCTGAATGCCTCTGGCAAATTACGAAAAGTCGGAGTGAATGAGATAACTGCTGCGGCTTATTTGCTACGATGATATGTGAGAATTGCACGAAGTACTACTCGCATACTGCGGTTGCTATAAGTCTGGTGGTGGCTTGCTTTTTTGGAATGACGCGAGTATTCTCCTATGCCAGGCTCTCATTCGAGAGTAACTCGCACCTCCTCGAGATAACTGCTGCACCAAGCGGGAAAAAAGGAGAGGAACACGGCTGGCTGTTGTTCATGAAACATGAGTCAAGGGCTCTTGACCGATTTCTCAATCTTCGACTGGTCCACAGGAAATGTCACTGGCTGAAAGTGCTCGGAAACCCGGAAAATGATGTTGGTGTCACCGCTGAGTTGTCCCTTGAGCTGACTTGGAGGGAAGGTAAGCCGATATATCTTCGAGGGGTCCCCTGGTAGGTTGCGAGGGATGATGGCGCAATCGGGCAGGGCAGCCAGGAGCTTGCCCTTGCAGTCCAATCGGCGACGGGGAAGAGGCTCGAAACGGAGAGAAAAAATTTCGTGATCTTCCGTATGTTTTAAAACGGATCGATGGTGTTTTGCCTCAACGGAGGATCTGATTCTTTGGAATCTGTTGAGGCCGTCGCTAAGCAGGTATTTGATATGAAATTGCAAATGTTTGGCATGTTAGTTGTCTTGACTCTTGGGCACACACATTCGGGCTGGCCACCCTGTTTATGCGATGCCAAATATGATCTGTCGAAAATAAGAGCTGGTGGCTTTCGTCGCTTTTCATATCTATGGGATTGCTTCGTATTATGACCATCGAAGATAGCCTCTATCTATAAGTAGTTTAAAAGGTTGATTGTGCCTGGTGCGTAGTGGGCCAGATAAGAAGACAAAGCTAAAGATAACAAGACTCGACATTATCGCCGAATGGACGTCCCCGATTTCATCACTAATGAGCAATTTAATTCCCCGGGGACCATACGAAGCCCGATGTCTTGCCACTAGCGAGGTTTACATAAGGCTTTAAAGCATAAACTTGTGAAGTTTCTTGGACGCCAAGCAAAGCCTTCTCCACTCATTGGTTCGCTTGACAGCCGCATACCCCAGCTTTTTATCAGCCTGGCAGTTGATACCACTTGCGGCGCGGTGAGGCTCGTGACCGAAAAGGAAATAACGCCATTTTCGTTCAAAAGCACCCAAAAAGCTGAGGATATTGCTACTTGGCTGCGCGATGACTCCTCTCCACTCGAGACGACACAGCGTTACGTCTGAGGTGCCCATTCCCGACAACAAGGCACCACCACCCCAGCCTTTGATCATTCCGTGCACTTCTATTGAGGCAATATCATAACTCCGTTGCGACCTCTAGTGCAATCCTTGGGCCCCTTTTAATTCCCAAAGTGCCAAACGCTTCCGAGCTAGTGGTGGCCGGGAAAGTCTTTTTTCTTTTTTTCTTTTTTGCCCTTGTGCCTCAGCCGTTTTGGAGATCAACCGACCGTCTCGGATCGCCGTGGCATCCGCCCGCCCCTAACAAGTCGAAGTAATATACACCCTTCCGGGGGATTGCGTGCTTTGCTGCCCGGCTTTGCTCAACCCCTCTGTGTACCTCGACGACAGATCAGCCCGCCCCCGTAAGATTTAACACAAACGGTACGAGACGGGTACTGCCCCTTCCCGCCGGGGCCTCTCTCTTTGTCCTTCCTCCCAATTCCTAGCACGCCATTGTTATCAAGTTCGCTGGATCAGAAGTGTGTCTCTTTCCGCCAGTGTCTTTCAAATGATTGACCTGGCCACACGGCGAATGGCAACATAGCCCCTCCGGGTTGCGAGAATCTGGCGTGAACAATAACCTTTCTTTGGCATTCGACGACGCCATAGGGCTGGATTACCAATTCGTTCCCCTTTCCCCCTTGCGTGTGTGTCGTTGTCTTTTCTTCTTTCCCTTTTATCTGCTTTCTTCTGGAAGCCCCGTGGCTCATTTTCCCGAAGAGCCTCGTCATCATGGTTTCCCATCAAAACCAGACGTTTGGGACAACATCTTCTTCCTCCACCTCACATCCACCCTCTTTGTCCAATATGCCCGCCGCCATTATCGATCAACCCTCACGAGACAACTGTGACCGTCGGAGATCCCAACATTCGTCTGCCTTACGACTGCCTACCGTTGCGCCAGAGCTGGTTGGCAAAGCAGTAACCCCGTTCTTAAGGGACCACATTCCCGGACTATACTCTCCCTTCGGAAAATCACAGCAGCAGCAGGAGGGGCAGCAACTGCATAATCACCATCACCATCACCATCATAGTCATAGTCATCAACAAGATCAGCAAACATCATCGATGGAACTGCTCGCCGAGAAACAACCTTCGAATACGAAATACTGCTACAGACACCGGCCCGATGCGAAATGTCGAAGAGTGGCAGACGAGACAAAGATGGCGATGATTCAGAGGGTAAGTTAAGAGTTGATTTTCTCCGGGTGCCGTTCTCTGTTAGCCCTTTATGTATGCCATAATACATGTACCAGGGTGGAGTGACCCCCACGTTAACAAACTCCGATGTATATAGGAACTCGACACACTTCCCTCCAGTGATCGAGAAGCCATTTCAAACTTTTGGTCTCTCTTTTCCGCATCGCCTGCTAAGCATCGAAACCTGATGCTGCAAGGAATCATCACACAATGTTGCTTCCCGCAACTCTCCACCGTCGCACGTGAGGTCCACGAACAACTCAAGATCGATTTCCTAACAGCGCTGCCGCCCGAAATTTCCTTCAAGATCCTCTGCTACCTCGACACGGCCTCACTATGTAAGGCTGCACAGGTCAGTCGACGCTGGCGTGCGTTGGCTGACGACGATGTGGTATGGCACCGGATGTGCAAACAACATATTGATAGGAAGTGCACGGCATGCGGTTGGGGTTTGCCGCT
Source organism: Scedosporium apiospermum (assembly GCF_000732125.1). NCBI lineage: Eukaryota > Fungi > Ascomycota > Sordariomycetes > Microascales > Microascaceae > Scedosporium > Scedosporium apiospermum. Next base: position 1,859,892 of record NW_015971800.1, read on the forward strand.
GCTTGAGCGCAAGCGACTGCGGGACTGGACGAGGCAACGACAGCTGGCCAACAGCATCCGCGCGACCCGAGAGGCCGACGGTGCCGACAGCGAAGATGCCCGGCCCGCAAAGAGACAGCGCCGCGACAGTTCCTCGGACGGACAACAGTCTGTCGAGGTTGTTGAGAAGCAACCCAAGTTCCGCCCCTTCAAGGACGTATACCGCGACCGCTTCAAGATTGGATGGAACTGGAAGTACGGGCGATGCGCGATCAAGACATTTAAGGGGCACACTAACGGTATTCTCTGTCTGCAATTCGACGATAACGTTCTTGCGACCGGCTCGTACGACTCGACCATCAAGATTTGGAACATCGAAACCGGCAAGGAAGTCCGGACGCTGACCGGCCACACTGGTGCCGTACGCACGCTGCAGTTTGACGACAACAAACTCATCAGTGGCAGCTTCGATAACACCATCAAGATTTGGAACTGGCAGACGGGCGAGTGCGTCAATACGCTCCAGGGCCACACGTCAGGAGTCATCTCGGTCCACTTTGAGGACAAGTATCTCGCGTCGGGCTCCATAGATAGGAGTGTCAAGGTCTTCAATTTCGAGACGCGTCAAACTTGGTGCTTCCGGGGCCATGAAGACTGGGTCAATGAAGTACGCATGGACTTGCCATCCCGCACAGTGTTCTCCGCCTCGGACGACTGCACCATCAAGATGTGGGATATGGACTCGAAGCAGTGCATTAGGACATACACCGGCCACCTCGGCCAGGTGCAGCAACTAGTCCTCCTCCCCGATGACTTCGAGCCGGACGAGGATACCGACACGATGGACAACGTCTCCGTCACTAGCGGCCGTGGAGGAACACCGTCCGGGTCCCAGCGCCATGGCTATCATGGCCATGACCACTCCCACCGTGATCCGACTCCGCACCAGGAAGATCGTGCTGCTTTCGGTCCTCTTTTCGAATACGATTCTCAGCGACCGCTTCCCCCGCGATACATGCTCACGGCCGGCCATGATAACAACATCCGCCTCTGGGAAATCGCCACGGGCAGGTGCATCAGGACCATGTTCGGCCACCTCGAGGGAATCTGGGGTCTCGCAGGAGATACCCTGCGTTTCGTCTCTGGCGCCAACGACTCGAGCATCAAGGTGTGGGACGCCCGCTCCGGAAAATGTGAGAGGACGTTCACTGGGCATGCTGGCCCGGTCACATGTGTGGGGCTGAGCGATAGCCGGATGGCGAGCGCGAGTGAGGACGGTGAGGTGCGGATCTACATCTTTGAAGGAAACGGCAACAACCTGGAGGAATACGGCACCCCGGCCTAGAATGTCTGCCTTCGAGACATTCATCTTTTGGCGGATCGGGTCTTGCTGGCCTAGTTTGAACCCATTTTACACGCGATTACTATCTATGTTCTTTCCTAGCGCGGCGTCTTTTCCTTTCTTCGGCGCTTGGAGTTCTCTTGCTATTACAGACCGTGTTAGACGCCTTCAACGGCTGGCTAGTTTCTATTTCAGGGTATTCGGAGTCTGGGATACCCCTTTTTATCTCTTTGATTTTCCTATTCCCCCTTGTTCGATAGCGTCATATTGATGGTCGGTTACTTTTGCAAACAAAACTAGGAAGGAGTTTTTTGACGAAAAAGACAAAACAATTTAGGAAGGAAAACGGGCGTCTTATTAAGAACGGATTATCGACCAGTATTATTTCTTTGGCTTGGGATAATGGAGGAGTCTTATTGGGATTGATGGCGATGATTTCTTATGATTTGAAGCTTCGGGTTTATTAACTAGTCCGAGAGCATAATGCCATATCTGCTTAAACCATGAAGATGATGAGACTGGAGATGGATTTGTGCTTGTTGCCTTTGTGAATAATACTTCGTACGCCAATGTACTTCTGAGACATAGACATGAGACCTCAGACAATCCGCCGAACCCTAAGCCGCGCCCATCAATGTCGCCATCGTCCTTGGCAGGACGGAGACGGACGTGAACAATACGGCTTTACAGCTGGCAAGTTATCATTACCAGCTGGAGGTCCTGAGATTGATGGCTGTCATTGGTGCGGGTTCTCACATCGTGTTTTCTTTCTCTCTTTTGCCAATGCCTCGGCAAACCCCCGGCAAACGCCCCGCCGATAATCCGTCGGAACCTCGCCGAGTGCAGCTCAAGGAGCTCCGAGCTCTTTCCAAGACATTTTCTCGGGAACGAGCTCTCTCAAAAAAAAAGTCAGGGCAAAATTGCCCCGCAGGCTACTCCGCTTCCAACGATTGCAACCTGCATCCTGAACTTACAAAGTACGTACCGATCTGGTGCCAATTGTTGATTTCTGACTTTCATTTTGTTTTTGTTTTCCAATCAGCAGCTCTTGATTATCTAAGAAACTCACGCCTTCATCTTTTCGCCTCCCCCCAACCCGCAAAATCACAAGCTCGGCTCGTGGTCGGTAAGCCGAGGGGTAGATCCAAAACGGCGAATGAACTCTCGTGGGTCGCGGTTTTCTCCCACCACGAGACTTGGATACTCGAGGTACCCAGTTATTCGTTAGCTGGGCTTTTATCGATAGCCGAGCCACGTCATAATCACGGGCATTTCATAGTCTTCGGCAAAGGAGAGGGAAAGATGAGAGAGAAAGATAATTTGCAGGAAGTTTTGGCAGAGAGATGCAAGCAAGCTTTCACAAGGGGGGGGCGTGTGTGGAAGAGGGAAATGTAGAGTGGGATTACTGGATAGGGTACAATACCCTTGGATATGTCAAATGGCTTCATGAGGGGAGTGTGACTCTTTTTTCCACAAGACCTCTAGGCGTTCGGATTCCGAGCGGAGAAGCAGTTGGGGGAAAAGTTGGAGAAAACGATCGTTCGGCTTGTTTAATAGCGAGGTATTCTGCTACATTACCTCGCTCTAGGTCTACACTAACCAGTATGGATCTGCTTCTTTCGTGGGGATGGACCCTTGTGGGACACACTCCGTACAATGATATGTTGTAAGTGGTCGATGTGGGGAAGGGGAAACAGAGGGGAATGACACTCTGATCGAGAGAGAAGAGAGCCCCGGCTCGAAGGTTCCCTGCCTGCCACCCCGTTCATGTAGGTACACGCGACTTACACACCCAGCAATTTTGGTAGCTCGCCGGCAGTGGAGGCGAAGAAAAAAAAAGTAGTGCACGCCAGGAATCTAGACCCTAAACACACGCCTGAACAGCCCACGTTTCCTTCCCCGTTTCTCCGAAGGATGGTCCTGTGAGTATCCGGTTCCTTGCGGCCGGCTTGTGGGACTTGTGGCACATGCTTCGTTCATGCTCCACTACGTCAAAGACTCACCTTGAGAGGGCAGGCTTGGACTGGACTTGCGGCTTGTTGCCAATGCTTCGAGCTATATCCGATCCGGGGCCTACGCTCTCTCATTCGTCGATGAGGCAAGGTCACTCTTCATGTTAGGTTTGCAAAACCCAACCGCAATATACATCCAGTCACAGTCATGACTGAACCCAGAGCTCTTGTTCTTGGAGGTAGCCGCGGGTGAAGCGAATGGCACATGACAGTCCCAGCTCAGGGTCTACGCTACTTGGTAGTCTACCAGCTCTCTTCACGCTCTCTCTCTCTCTCTCGCCGTACCATCTCGGTCCCCGTTCTTCCGGGGGGCGTGTACGGAACAAGATCTTGTGGGGTTCGTTAGTCGCAGACTTCGAGATGCGTCATTCTCGAGAGCAACTTTGGCTCTTCCCCCGTCCGGCTTTCTCTTCCTTCTTCGTGTCTTCCCTTCGAATCGTCTTCCGCTTTCGTAGCCTTACTTCGTACTTCAGAGAGGAAACTGTGCCATTGATTTTCATGCCAGCCCCCGCGGCACCGCTCGGTGTATGCAGGATCGGAAGCGCACAACACGCCGACACGGTATCATTGATCCTCGCTTCCCAAAACCTCAGTGGAGCTTCCTCTCAGTCCAAATCATCCAACTCGAGCCTAGCACCATGCTCCATTAGGGAAAGCCATCCAAGGTCCTCTTCGGCAGTGTACAATGTACCCGCAAGCTGTTGCGACCGAAAAATCACACACCCCCCCAGAACCTTGCTCCCCCCATTGACCATTGCGCCCCCTCCAAACATACCCACTGGGCGGCGTCGGAAAGGAAATATACCTGGAAGTTAGAGCGATGAAAATGCGCCGAGGATATATTTTTTCGCTTCTCTCTCTGTGTCTGTTCCTTATTATACCCTTATTCCCTGTAGCTCCCAAGCGCGAAAGTGGCTCCCTCTTAAATTCGAACTTCTCCGATCCGGAGCGGAGTGTGAAGAAGTAACCTGGTCCAGAAAGCCGGCAAGCTAGTCGTGATCTCATAACTGCCGCCATCTCCTACCACCTCTTTTTCTTAAACCTTCCTCCCCTCTTCCTTTTTCTTCCTCTCCCTTTTTCTTTTCCTTTGACTCCCCGATTCAATTGACATTTTTTCTTATCTGATCCCCTTCCTCTTCCTTGGGAACACTTCTGGGTCTTCGAGCTTCTCTTGGTGATATCTACAGCTTCGCGCCTATTCCGTCATCGTCCTTTTACCGCGGGCCACAGAAAAGTCCAAAAAAAAAACCCTTTCCTCCGGATTCCGTGTAAATCGATTTTTAGCTTGTGATCGTCTCTCTCTTCCGGAGTTCATACATTTACCCACCCCGCCCCCCAAGTGAGAAGGAAAGGGTTTTGATAGAGAAAAAGTCGAGGGGATCCGAATTTGTGTTGTGTTTATTTCTATTTATATATTCTGTTCTTTATTCTCATTTTTTGTTGTTCTCATCCACACATCTTGAACGTTCGCAATGGCTTCTAAAGCGGGTAACAACGGCAGGGCGCCGCCCACGGTTGCCACCAACCTCATTGGTATGCGATTGAGTCGATTTCTCAACTGGAGAGTCATCTTCAAGCGCCCTGGGAGCATGCTAACGTTGTTTTGTTCTTAAACAGCCGGTGGTGGTGCTGGTATGATGGAGGCCCTCGTGTGCCATCCTCTCGGTAAGTCCGCCCTCTTCTCGCACCTGAAGAAAGTGCGGGACAGCCTCCAAAAGGAGCCAATTGATCGCTAAACAGCAATCCAGATACCATCAAGGTCCGAATGCAGCTTTCCAAGAGGGCGCGTGCCCCCGGCGAGCCCAGGCGCGGCTTCATCAACACCGGTATCGGCATCGTGAAGAAGGAGTCCCCCCTCGCCCTGTACAAGGGTCTCGGCGCCGTCTTGACCGGTATCGTCCCTAAGATGGCCATCCGATTCACCAGTTTCGAGGCCTATAAGCAGCTTCTCGCCGACAAGGAGACCGGCAAGGTCAGCGGAAAGGCCACTTTCTTCGGTAAGTTTTTTGTTTGCTGTCAAAACACATCCTTCTGTGTGAGCCGAGCAAAGAAAGGCTAATATTTTCTTTCTCAAAAAAGCCGGTCTTGCTGCTGGTGTCACCGAAGCCGTCGCCGTCGTCACCCCCATGGAAGTCATCAAGATCCGTCTCCAGGCCCAGAGCCACTCCATGTCCGACCCCCTCGACGTCCCCAAGTACCGCAACGCCGCCCACGCCCTCTACACCGTCGTCAAGGAGGAAGGTTTCGGCGCCCTCTACCGTGGTGTCTCCCTCACTGCCCTCCGACAGGGTTCCAACCAGGCCGTCAACTTCACCGCTTACAGCTACTTCAAGGACTCCCTCTACAAGTGGCAGCCCGAGTACATCGGCCAGAACCTCCCCAGCTGGCAGACTACCCTCATCGGTCTCGTCTCCGGTGCCATGGGTCCCCTCTCCAACGCTCCTATCGATACCATCAAGACCAGGCTTCAGAGGAGGGCTGCCGAGCCCGGTGTTAGCGCCTGGAAGAGGATCACTGCCATCTCCGCGGAAATGTTCAAGTGAGTTGTGCCCATTCTGACACTTGCTGTTAATCGTCGCGATTAGTCATCTCTCGACTTGTGAACGTCGAGAGAGAGAGGATGTGAAAGAAACCGAGACCGTTACTGACTCGGTAAATCTAGGCAAGAGGGATTCCACGCCTTCTACAAGGGCATCACCCCCCGTGTCATGCGTGTTGCCCCCGGCCAGGCCGTCACCTTCACCGTGTACGAGTACCTCAGGGAAATGATTGAGAAGACCCAAAAGGCGACCCTCCTCGGCGACCAGTACGAGGAGTAAATATACGCCAACCCTCCCTTAACGAAAAAAAAAAAATATTATATATACATACGTTAGTACATATATCAGCCCCCTTCATCACCACCCTCCGGTGGATACCATCGAAGAAGGATACGACAGGACATTTTCGGGATCTCATTGAAACATAAAGTTGGGCGGATAGCGCTGCTGTGTGGTTAGAAGAACAAAGCATTTCTTTTTAAAGCATTTTGGTGCGGTTTTCGGGATGTGGGGAGGAAGGGCAAAGGGCGAAAGGAAAAGCTCATATAGAGATGCCTTGGTTTTCTTTCCTTTTGTTTTTTTTTTCCTTTTTCTTTTTTGTTTTCCTTTGCGTCCATATATACCTTCTCGGAGCCTTGCATAACATCGCACAATGGAATTTAGGTTAACAAGAACAATTGCCATGACAATGAGGGGATATGATCATACAGGAGGCCGTGACCATTCGTGACCATTGAAAACACTTTGTGGGAGCACAAAACTCGGGAGGAAAAGGAAATAAGAGTGGCGGGAGAGGCTATGGTGGATAGTATAGAGTAACCATTGTCATCACTTCTTTCTTTTTAGCCTCAGACGAGGATCGCGAGGCACGTATCAAGAGCCGCGATTCCCCTTTCACCTACCAGGGCGCTTGGGGCGACTGAAACCTTGCCTGACCTGAGCGACGGGATGCAGCTCCGCCAAGACGCTTTCCTCCGTAACCTCGCTCGGCTCCTCGACTTCGAACTTCTTCTCGATGTTAAGGCCACAGTTCGACGTAGCAACCTCCAAGACGGCCCTCTTCATTAGGGGGTACAACATGCGGTTCTTGATGGCCTTATTGCCAGCGGTTGCTGGGCAGGTGTAGATGAATAATACCGGGCTAGACTCTGCGCCATTGTGCGTGTGAGTGTAGCGGTAGAAAGTGAAGCGGGGCTCAGTATCCGAAATGACCCTGGTGAGTTCATTAATAGAATTAGGCCTCGGGTTCTCCTGTACGAGCTCCACGCTTTCGGTCTGGGGGTTGATTTTCTATTTTGGTCCCCTCGTCAGCATCTGCACCGAACAACGTGGCACGCTTTGTTGTTATGGGCGAAGGGGTTTTTCTTATGTTTATTTTGGTAACTCACCAACATGACCGCCACGCGTCCTCCTTCCTGCCCCACCTCGGTGATGGCAGCCAGCGCATCCTCCTTTACTGGCATAGCAAAGTGCTTGCTCAGATGAATCTCCTTCTTCCCGCTTCCAAATCCGGCCTCCATCTCCGCCCTCTTAACGGCGCCTAGGCTCTCCTCCTCCTCAGTAAGGGGGGCCGCGAGCTTGGCGTGGGCATCGTGCTTCCTGAAGCCCTCAGCCGTCAACTCCTCCGGGGTGGTTGCGAATATGGATTCGCGGAAGTGCTCAGATCCGAGCTCACGGACCAGGGTCAGACGAGTAGAGGCGAAAAGGGTCTTTTGGCGGACAGGGGCAGTGTCGGGAACGTAGGTTATGGCGACGAGGCGAGGGGAGGTGGGGTAGCGGCGGAGGATGATGTAGAGAGCTTCCTTGGGTTGGAGGTGGGGTGCCAGGAGAGACAGGTTGGAGTCGAAGTCGGAGGATGCGGAGGTTAGGAGCTTAAACGGGGAGAGGGATTCATTGGCGATGTTAACGAGCAGACCGAAATGGGAGACGGAGGTGAGCAGGTCGTTGAATTGGGAGACTAGCTCCTTGGAAGCTAAGAACAGGGGTCAGTCAGCTGGCGTCCCAATCAGGCGGGCGGAGAGGGGGACGGGAGACATCTTACCGGAGATTCCTGACTGCATCTTCAGGCAATTCGGAATCTATAATAAGAAAGTAAACCGAGAATGAAAGTAGGACAAGAGATTGTCAAGGAAGGTCGGGATGAGGGTGGAGATAGACAGTTGGGCTCTGCCCATTGACATAGACCTGGCTGGATTCAAGGCTAATAGCGCAGCCTGAGACTCTGAGACTCGCTCGGCCCCGCCGTGCCAGGGGGAGGAGGGGTAGTTTTCACGTGACTTTGGCGGGGTCAGAGGCAGGAAGATCAAATACAAAGCACTTAAGAGGATTCACGTCGCGGCCTATCACCGCGTTTGTGGTCCATGTACTCAGTAATATTATAATACAGCATGGAGCGTACCGATCCTAGAATACTACCCGGGCCTTCGGGTACGGCCTGATCAATCCTACAATTTGTGTTTCCATCTGATTGGGTCCCTTGCGAGATGAGAGCTGTGGCCGGGCCAACTGCTGTCCAGTTCCGCAAGCATGGCTAAGCTACCAAGAAAGTGTATGAAGTAATGAGCAAGTCGAGGCTTGGACTTACTCAACCGCAGACTCCGGGTATGTTAGGCCCGATGTCAGATGCAACGTTGTCTGCTCTCGGAGCTATTATGAGAGATGAGCTGGTGGAATAAGAGCTGGGGTAATGTCACAATTGGTGGGATGAGCTTATCTCACTAATATCCTAGAGCGGAGGTGAGAGACATCCCTTTCCCTTGCCGTCGTCGGTATACGAGATGGAAGCTGTTGAATCCTAATTCTTGGCGAAGGCATATTTCTACGGAAATAGATTGCGAAAGAGGATTTCTAATTTCAGGAAGCAAACCAGTCTCATGCGTTTGCATCTTTGGCCACGAGAATGGGCACTCCAAGCTGTTGGCCAACGTCCGATCCGGGATTGTCGCATCTTGGTTCGATTCCAAAACAAAACACCCAACCCTCCTAGAAGCAAACAAGAATAGGTATCGCTTGTGATCACCCAAAAATAACCGGCATCCATGATTCCATGGAAATTTCCATCTGCACCTGCGCGGCGCAAGAGCCATGCCGTGGAGGTGTCCTCGGCTCCTTCGTGCATTTTGCGGTTGTTAAGGCTGTGAGATTCTGATATTACAAGCGCTACACAGCCCCCTTCGCCTGGTCTGGCTGCGCCGGCAAGCAACCGACAAGCCCAGTCAAAAGACTCACAGCGTCTAAACCGGGCTGTGCACACCACCGGCAACTTTCTGGGCCGAACGCTAGCGCCTGCAAAACAATTAAGCTTGGAGCTTAGAGCTCCAGCATTACTAACGTTTTTGTTTCTAATCTTGGATCTCGGCAGCGCCAACGATCCGAACACCTGGGCAACGACCATCTTGCTGGGGCTTCGCACTACACCCCCAGATGGTTTTGCGCAGCCGCGATTGCTTCGAGAGGAAGGCTGTGAGAGGAAATAAAATAATTTTCACGATGTAAAAAAAATCTCAAAAGGTAGGACGGATGATATTTCTCAAAATGTATTTAAATGTTGACATCCCTCATGGAATCATCTTCTTTCCATTCTCCTCATCATCACCATCATCTCAAGCATCGATCACAATCTACAATACAACAAACACATCAATATCAAATACACCTCAAACTAGAGTTTACTATCTTCCAACTTCCTCTCATAAACCAAATCTTATATTTTACACTGTTCTCCCAGAATTCTTAAACACATCCACAATGTTCTCCAAGCTCTTCGTCGTCCTCGCTACCGTCGCCGCTCTCGGCTCGGCAGCCCCCACAAAGACCACCGGCGACATCGTCTCCCGCACGCAGCTCACCGGCGTGACCCACACCGTCGCCGTCGGCCGCGCGGGTCTCAACTTCGATCCCAACAACATCTTCGCTGAGATCGGCGACATCGTCGAGTACCACTACCTGCCCCTCAACCACTCCGTCGTCCAGTCCTCCTTCGACAAGCCCTGCGTCCCCCGCGACGCTGACTCCTTCTTCTCCGGCTTCTTCCCCGTCAACGAGGGCCAGAGTGAGGAGGTTTTCCAGATCATTGTTGAGGATAAGAAGCCCATCTGGTTCTACTGCAGCCAGGGCAAACACTGCTCGCAGGGCATGGTTGGCTCCATCAACCAGAACCCTGACTCCCCCAACAACCTCTCGGCTTTCCGCAACAACGCTATCAAGGCTGATATTCCTGGTGTCTCTCAGCCCGATATCCAGGGCGGCTCGCGCATCCCCAACCCCCAGCCCAACGCTGGTATCTAAGCGACTCTTTGCATCAATCTTTTTCTCCTTCATAGATATTCTCAGCAGCGGTACACTCCTTCATTAGACTTGGGGCATGGATCTTGCATTATTTTCTTGATGGATTCTGGACATATGGTGGCATCGGCATTCAACGGTCATTAGAATTTTTCATATTAGTTCCCATAGAACTTTTTACTGTCCTTCACGCATAGACTTAATCAACATTAATCTTTTCAACCATTTACAATTGATATCTCCTCTTATAACTTGGTGGCTCACTCTGTTCTAGTTCCTCCTCCCTTCAGCGCTTAGACCACTGGTTAGCGACTTTTCCCTTGCCAAGTGTTGGCGGCTGACGCTCTAGGCAGCACACTCCACCTCGGTCAACCACAACTCGAACAAGCAAGCCTCACTCATTGATCCTTCCCGAACCAACACACAACTTTCAAGCTGTGATTCACAGTTTGCAGCATGTGAATCACCGCTAATCCAATGTATGGGAAACACGGAAGGAACAGCTTTGGACTGGAGGGACAGTCAACTACCCCGACCAGGAAACTTAGAGCCTTGGGCAGCTGAGGGCTCAACACTCCGTCTTCTTCATCTTTGCTCCAGCCGCCTTCTTTAGCTGTTCTCGCCTGGCCTGGCAAAAGAGCAAGAACTTCTCCTCAAATAAATCCAATCCGCACCGCTACATACCACAAATGCCACTTGTTGGTATGATCGAAAACGGCTAACCCTTGATGGAATACTGGACCTGCGCGGAGCATAACAACCCTGCGATGGCTGCTATAATTCCCTTCACCGAGCGCTATATGCAACAGCTTACGGACCTCATTCATACGCAAGATATGCTTGATCACAATGGATACATTAGCAAGCCTTTAACTCTCGCCGAGGTCGAGAATAAGAGGCGTTGTTCCCGGTGCTTTCGATGTAGGTCAACAAGCCACGGATCTCGGTAGACTTGTCTGCCAACTAACCGATGTTCTAGCTCTCCACAAAAGCAATGGTAAGAGGAGGAGCAATAACAAAGGCGGGAAGAAGGAGAAAAAGCATGAGATTCCAAACAAGAAGACCGAGCAGGCCGAAGTATCGAGCAAGAATGAAGCGTCTTCAGGAGGAGTCCTGCTTCGCCCTCCTACAACGTCTGGCGACACGGTCTCCGTAGCAGTCCAACTAGGTATGCGGCGCCTCGTTTGCTCGATAGTGATACGAGAGACCGAAAACTGACGTATGCTTGCCAAATTAGATTCCACCAACGCCACGGCTTCACGCCCACCCAAGCAAAAAACAGTGGTCATGGCATGCCATTTTCACGATGGGCGAATAATCCGAGGCGTAAGTCCATCCGGGTGCCCTCAATCAAACTGACATCCCCTAACAAGCAAACAGCTTTGGTCTTGCTGCAACGGCCACTCTCAGTTCTCGAAACCCTGCAAATCTGCTGAATTTCACCGGCCCACCGATCACAAAATCGAGTGGCTCATCTCCCAATGGCAATATCATCCAACTCCAACGGTCGACCCGTGGCGTCTCCCCCAACCCCGCCGTGCTGTCGCTCTCGACTGTGAGATGGGCGTCTCTATCACAGGTGACTCGGAGCTCATCAGCCTCGCCGTAGTCGATTACTTCTCTGGCGCCGTCCTCATCAACAAACTCGTCTTTCCCAAGGTGCGCATGCTGCACTACAATTCGCCCTTTTCTGGAATCCGTTTCTCCGACCTCAACCGTGCAAGACGAGCGGGAAAGTGTTTCTGGGGTAGGGACGATGCGAGGGCGGCCCTTTACTCATTCATCGGACCAGAGACGATTATTGTTGGCCATGCGCTCCACCAGGACCTCACTTCGATGAGGCTGATTCACACAAATGTGGTGGACACCTTGATTCTGGAGCAGAGTATAGTGGAGAGGTGCCGTATCGACACCGTTAATCTCGGTGGGCGAGAAAAAGAAGAAGTCGGAAACGAGGACGGTGGCGTGCCCGTCAACGGTGCGGAGCCTAAGTACAAGAAGCGCAAGTCGGGTAGTTTTACGCTAAAGGCGCTGGTTCAGGACAGGCTTGGTCGTGAAATTCAGGTCGGCAGCCATAATGCCCTGGAGGACGCCATTGCGACACGGGATTTATGCCACTGGTACATGCTTAACGTGGTCGGAAGGTTGCTTCCGGTTGGTTCCATAGAGGGCAACCCACAATACGGAGATGGGGTTAAGGGGTTGGTGGTGAACGAGGAAGAAACGACATGAATGAAGCGGATGAGTGATGGGCATTTGAGCTAGTTGATGAGTCTCCCGAGAGGGGTAGGTTCGGCCAGAGGGTAATAAGAGCGTAAAACCTCATGGACTTCTTATACATCAATTGATCAGTTAGTCGGCCAATTTTACTTGTTAACACACTTATGGATGTCATATTGACGCGCTGGACTATTATCGACAAATCCAAAACCCAAATCGTATCCAACAGATCCTCAACCCTAAACGTAGTCCAGCGCTCATAGTTTGGCTCAAGTATCCAATTCTTCCGCCAACCATAAATATATAGACCAAAAGTACCGAAGGCAGAGCTGCGGCGTGGTGCCATCTACAAAATGTGATATGCAAAAGACAAAAATCGAAAGACAGGACAAATCCAAGAATAGACGCAAGTCGGACGGGCAAGAGGGTTGGGTATAATTACGAAGTCAAGCGCAAGAACAGCGGTGAGAGAAGGAGTAGGTATTAAAAAACAGGAAAACGCAGAAAACAAAACCGATCGGAATTCAACAAAAATGGGGAAATACCCAGTCAAAAGAAGGGTAGGGAAAGTTCCAACGGAAAAGAGGAGGAAAAAAAGGTATCGCGCGCCGGAACCTCAGGGCACGCCGACAATTATTTGGCCCCCCAACCAACCGACCCTCTCGAACTTCGAGTCCGCGTGCTATGCGTCGTCGATTTCGTTCCCTTCAGCATCGAAGAAGTGCTCCTCATGAATGTCGGCCAAACTCTCGCAATATCCGCCCATGCCCTTCCGGGCCATCAACGCGTCGATGATCTTGTTGTCAGGCCTGTGGCAAGCATACATTTCCGCCACCACCGAAGCCGAAGGTCTCGAAGAAGCCGTGCCTGGATTCCTGGCAGCGCACCTCTCGGCCTTGATCCTCTGCAGCTGCGCGCCCGCCATCGTGAAGGCGAACTTGGCACCTTTCTGGTAGAACAGCTTGAACAGACAGGAAGCCTTGATTAGTCCCCACCTGCTGACGCCGTCGGGGGCGTTCTCGTCGGTCCCGTAGAGGTAGGTTTTGGCATGCGTCTTAAGTGCCGACTGGTGCGGCTTCACGTCAAGGTAGGCCTGGTACACCTTATTCACCTTCTCGTGGTAGCCGATTTGGTGATTTCCCTGAATCTCTTTCCACTTAGAGTGGATGCCGTGGAGGTCCTTGGACAGCTTGGTAAGTAGACCATCATAGGTCCTGGATTTAGCTTTCAGGACCTCCAGCTCGTCGTAGTAGAAAGCTAGATCCTTGTCCCAGTGGTGAGCGTCCCCGAGAGATGACTCAAGTTCCGTAAGCTCCTCCGCGATCTTAGGCTTGATCACTTTGAATTTTAACCAGTCCAAGATGTGTTTATCGTGTCCCGAGCAATCGGATTTCATGTAGGCGGGTTCCTCGAGCGCCCAGATGTTGGGAAGGCCTTTGGCCTTGATGAGTCCCTGCCAATCCTTTTGGGTGAAGGTGATGCCTTGTTTTGCTCTGTCCACTAGTTTTGAGACGAGTGTGCTCAGAAGCACGGCGGATTCGTCACTGATTTTGTTCGTCCTGTAGCAGAGCTTCTCCTTGTAGTTTGTGCACTGTCCCAACAGGTCTCCCTGCATGCTGAAAACGAAACTCTGGTGGAGGAAGTGCGATAATGCGACTTCTAACCTGTTCTCGTATCTTGTGAGCGTCTGGTCAAAAGTGTCATGGTCGACATGGAGATATCCGTCCTCGATGAGATCAGGCTGCGTGGGCACAGGTGCATTCCGGAAATTGTTGACAATGTCAGGATCCCAGCATACCCAGGCCTGGTCTCCGTCGTAATCGCCACCGGAAAGCAGGTCTGCCAACGGCACGTTGCCCTGCGACGAGAAGACAATCACATCTGTCAGGTGACTAAGCTCGGGCTTGTAGACTGCCTTCACCTTCTGAATGTCGCTCGGAAAGTGTGCCGGAGCTCTTGCCACGAGAATCGGAATACCATGCAACAATGTCTTCGACTCGCCATCGCTTTGGAACCTCGAAGAGAATCCAATATGCACCTCGTTCTCCTGCAGCAGTCCAGAGAAATCAACTACCATGTATGCGTAGGTCGACCGTGGTACTTGGACCTTGAGTTTTTCTTGTAGCTTCTCCTGTCTGCGTTTCGCAACCTTATAGACCAACTCGCGCAAAAACTTCAGCTCCGATACGCGGAATCCGCCGTCTAGGAGGAACTTTATAATTTCTTCGTCGGCATTCGGCAGTCCGGCTAGGAACTCAACCTCGCCATGGAGAATCCTGTCTGCTCGGGCAGAGGGACTGAGACTGGCCCATCGTTGTAGGGCCATGGGATCATTGGCCGCGAGCATCTGAGCCCCGAGCTCTTCGCTCACGGCGCGACGCAGGAGTTCGGCAAGCGTTTCTCTCATGCGATTACGGTTTATGGCTCGGTCCTCGAGGACGGTAATGAATTGCTTATTCAAAGCAGCCGACCTCAGTTCTCGTGAATAGCTCTTCACTTCAAACGTGCGATGATCCTCATCTTCAAAGTCACATTCCCACTTGCGTTGGGATGGGTACGTCTCGATCCAGACCTCGCCATCCTTCTCATCGTAAGTGTCGACGTCGACAATCCAAAATCCTTTTGCGCTTCCCATGCGTCCCTGGAATCCACTTGGCGTCGCATCCAGGCCGAGTTTATCGCGTATCTTTTGGGCTAAAGTACCAGACATCCGACCAATACCATCATTCATGATATTGCCCGTAGGAGATAGTATATCCTCCTCATGGCAAATAATTTCTTCTTTCTGGAGGACTACTGTTGCAGTCGTTGGGGTCAGACCTAAGGAGGGATACCGTCAGAAAATATAACAAGTAAGGAAATGCGTAACATCATACTTAGCGCGAGCCGAGAGAAAAGCTTGAGGGATTTCTGCGATTTGCTACGAGAGAGGCCAATGGCCCATTCCAGCAAACGGGATAGGCCCATCTTCGTCCGGGTTTCCACATTATAAGCCTGCTCTTTTGGAGGAAAATGGACATGCCGTTTTCTGTGCACAAAATTGGCGCCATCTTCACAGAAGAAATACACCCTGTACTGTTGTACATACGTCTTCCGCACCCAGTTGAACTGGTCCTCCTTTATCTGCTTTTTCGCGTCCTTTAGGAAAAACGCGCGCCAAACCCGGCTGAGCACGACATGCGGAACTTGCAAAAGCCAGCGATTTACTCGATCCACCGTCTCTGCATCCTTGGAGACTGTTGACGGAGCGGGGAAGATAACTTCTAGGAACCTATCGGCACCAAATCGTCTGCAGAGCCGATGGCCGAGGTCGAACTTGAGAGGCTCCAAGGAGAAGAGAAAGAGAGGTCCCTTGTTGTCAGGGTTAGCTTTGGCCTCCATCACTAAAGTAACCGTTCGTCCGTTATGCCGGAAAGTAGAGAACGCCGCCTTCCAAGCTCTAGGATCGCACATGCCAGGGAGGGGTTTGGACGCGGCTATGAATGCCGGATGATTTCGTAACTCCTGGTTGAATATCATTTGGTCGCGCCACCCGTCATTGTAGTTTATCTCAAGGTCTGCCAACTCTACACCGCAGTGAAGGGCAGCCCTAGTAACTTCCCAGATAATAGGAAGTGGGGCATTGATTAGGGACTCGGGGAGTTTGGCTTGGGCAATGTTAATGATGATGCTGAAATCTCGTGGGAGGGCGTAGAAAGAATAAAGAGTGGGGTGCAAGAAGGAACATATTAGGACTTACGCCATGAGTCTCTCAATCGAGCGTCAAGGCTCGAATTCTGGCCAACCACGGGGTTTCCTGGCTCAAAATCTACATGATAAGAGCTTGTAAATGACGAAATGATGGACAGCTCATCCTGACTGCGTCTCAGCACATCTCTGAATGGCATCTCCGAAGAAGGGAGGTCAAGTTGCGGCGGGTCGGCAAGATGTGAGCGTCGAACTGGCAACTCAGGGATGCTCTGCTGCTGCCGGGCTAATGGGCCTGTCTCGAGCAGCCCAGGCGCTGCATCTCGGGCTGTTTCCCAGGTAACAGCGGTTTCTGCTTGCATATGAGCCAGGGGACCTACGCTTGCAGCCTGGTGCGATCCCTGCACCGTCGATGTCCCTAGCTCTAAGACAGAGTTAGGACCGTTGTGAGCTCCATCCGAGGCTAGGACATCGGTTTGTTCAACTGGGGAAGGGGAAGGTGGGTCGACGGGGATGTAGAACGCGGTGTTAGCGGAGATGAGGCCGGGCTTGAGGTCGGGATTCTCATCATCATCGAATGGTTGGGTCAGCTGAGAATCGGACAGCAACGTATCGTCACCAACGCGACCAGTGGTTGAAAATACTGCTGTAGCGACGGATGTGAAGCTGTCGTTTTCATTATTGCGGTAGAATAGGTCCCCTCTCGACCCGAGCCGACCAAAGGTTCGGCTGGGTCTGGAGACGGGTTCTCTCTCACGGACGGGGACTTGATCGAGGGCAGACCTTGCACGCTTGCTATCCGAGGGACCGTCTTGTGCGAAGGGGTTATCTCCGTGGGGTTCCAACTCATCTGACAACCGTTTCCGAAAGGTTCGCCTTGTGGGCCGAGTGGAACTCTTTTCCGCTGGTCCCTTGAAAGACGTGGTTGCGTCAGAGGTAGGGACGAAGAGTTTGCGACGAGGACTGTCACGCTCCGCTCGTTGAAGGAGGCCCAAGAGACATTGCTGCAGTTCTTGCTGCTGCTCAGCAGTTGTGGCCTGAGGCACGGCGTCGGTGACCGGAATGAGTCCCGGCACGGCCTGGGGCTTCGGGACCCACTGGGAGCAGATGGATTGTGCCTCGTTCCGGAATTGCTGTTCAACGGCCAACAGAATTTCGGGGCTGCGGTAATGGAGGCAATGGGTCAGTCCGCGTATGTCATCTGCCCGCCGTGCTGCCTCGGTTGTCTGGGCTTCTCTGCGTTTTCTAGGAGATAGGCGCAGAGGAGGGAACTCAATGCCTAATCTATACTTTGCATTGAGGTCTTCGATAAACGTGCACTCGGCCCTTGGCTTCACTGGTGTAGTGTGTACCGATGGTATAGGCCGGAGACGGTCCATGGTGTCAGATACTCTCTTTGGTCTTAGGCTCTCTCTGTGACGCGTTGACTGTCCTCGTGTGGCCAACGAGACGCCAGCACCAGACAAGCTAAATTAATTCTTAGCCTAAAGTCACATCAATGCGTGCTCGAGCAGCCAATGCGCACTGTCGAACGGTCTCTGGTCAAGGATAAGGGAGGATCGAGTTGTACACCGCTGAACTCTCGCACATAATCGGAGCGAAGGCACACAGGAAGAGTCGCTGGGCCGGAGACTAAGTCAGACACTGCTACCTTGATGCTTGAGAATCGTTGGATCGTCGCGAATTGAAAGTAATTCAGCCCAGGGCCAGCCTTGCCTGCCAAATCCCCCCCACGCCCCCTCCTTTTTGGGCCTTGACTGCGCAGGGGATTCCCGCGTCGTGCGTCGCACAGCCCTTCCTCTCGCGACGGTCCAAGCTTCCTCGAATATTACAATCGTAGCATTGGAGCTTCAAATCCTTCGATGTTCATTAATTCTGAACAAAGCCGCCTCCAAGCCATCTAATGGAACAGACTGTCTCTAGCACTGATAGGTAAAAGCCCCTGTAATATCTTTGGACCCCCGTTCCCCGTTTCCAATCCATTGACGGTTTCCTCCGTCATACTGCAAGGAGTACTTTAGTACCTTGGCTGAACACCCTCAACACTGGAACGATGGGATTCGGCCACGTGACAATGCCCGTGGTGAGGTAATCTTGAACAAAACCTTGCTGGCTATGACGCAGCAATTGCTCGATCTCCAACGTGCTTCACACTGGTCGAGTTGAGCCCTTTCCACTTCCGCGGAGCTACCGAGTTAGCGTCAAAGAATTGGCAAATGAGGATGCCTCCTCCGATTAACACTGTGGATATGCCAAGGAACTTGGTCGGTGTGCACAGTGCCAAGGCGCCGTGCCGAGTGGCATTCCACACCCCTCCCGCCAGTCACACCTTCTCAACTTTTTACAGGCGAGCTTATAACCTGTGCCCCTCCTTGAAAATCTTCTGATGTCTGCGGCACCTGTCTCGGTGTTCGGCATTCATTCGTAACACTTCTTCCCAAGATTCCCGTTTCTGGTCATGGAGGACGCATTGGATCCCCCAGAGGGCACCGCGTCCATCAAGGACTTGACCCCAGAGGAGGCGAGCCGCATAATCCATTCACACCGCAAGGTGCGATACGGTATGTCTGCCTCTGTCTGCATTGCCCCTCGCAGAAATATTACGTCTTGGCCTTTCCCATCTCTATATTTCCCCTTGTGGCACGTCGGGAAAAGGGCTGCAGATATTTTCTTACCCTCACTTTTATATTGCGCCGTTGCTCTTTTCTCGTTCCGGCTTCGTTTCGCTGACTCGCACTCACCTCCTGGGGACTAGGAACGGCATGCTGGCCTTGCAGGCAACGCAAAGTCAAATGCGACAATCAGCAGCCGTGTGAGAACTGCGTGAAGCGCGAGCACCCACAGCTGTGCTCATATAAACCTAACCAACGTGCCTCCGGAAAGGCCGCCAGTCAATCTGGGAGGTCTGTTGGACGGAAAAGAACACATTCGCCGGATTCAAGCGCGGACAGCGGTCGCAAAGACGGCAGAGGCTGGCCGAGGACTTTCAGTACGCATCATCCGCTTTGCTGCTGTTTCCTTTGTGACTCCCTCCTGTTTACTGACTAGGTGAAGCTACGAGCGTTGACGAAAACGACGCACCAGAGCCCGTAAGGTATCTGGGGCAGAACAGCATCCCCGTTTTGCTCAGGGAGCAACCTGGATCGACTAATGGGGGCGATGTGAGCGACTTTCGACAAGACATGCGGCCCATACTCGGCCTCGATACGTCGGCACCATTTCCCTTGATGTCGACGAAACACCTTGACCGACTCACGCAGGAGATTACCTCCGAGCTCCCCTCTGACAGAGAAGTAATGAAGTAAGACGGACCTTGCGCCCATGTTAATGCAAGGCGTGGCGACTGACGTTCGGGTGTGGCAGACTCTTCAGAACCTACAAAGAGGTGACACAACCATTCTGGGGATTCGTTATTGATCTCGACGAGTTCGAGTCCAAGTTGATGGCATACTTGGAAGAACGAGCCCGGTCAGTGAGAGGCGCGAATGTCTCACCCAAGCCCGTTTCAGCAACTTGGCTCGCCATCCTATTCGCAATATTAGCCGTCGGATCTCAGTACCATGACTCACCGTATCATATTCGAACGAGAGATGCACAGAAATATATCCAGATTTCCTTCCACTTCTTGCGGCTAGCCAACTTCTTACTCCGGTGCGGTCCCTATTCCTTCGAGCCAGCCTTACCTTGTCCCCGGCCCATTTATTTTTGCTAATATAGACCACATCACCAGACCGACATATGATTCTATTCAAGTTCTACTCCTGACAAGTTTCGTCTTGCTCAACGACATGAAGGCGGAGGCTTCTTGGGCCATCCTTGGCCTAACTTGCCGCCTTGCCCAGTCTCTGGGACTTCATCGGCCGGCACCCCACGACGGAAAAGAACTCACTACACCTGAGGCCAAGGCGAAAGAAGTGATTCGAAGGAAACTGTGGTGGACATGCACCTGGCATGATACTCTTATTTCCTTATCATTCGACAGGCATGGTCACCCGCGGTCTTCTCTCCCTCCTACTCAGCGCTAACATGAGCATTAAATGGCAGGTATCCCGTAACGAATATTCCGACCAGTATCCTACCGCAGACGGCCGACCAATACACGTACTTAGAAGCCATGTATCACCTCACACACATAATATGCAGACGGCTTTCTCCCGATCTCATAGCAGGTGCGACCTACGATCAAATTATAGATATTTGCGACTCAGTGAGAGAACTCGGAACAAAAGTCGTACCGCAAATCCAATTCAAGGACAAGTGCCGTACTGTCAAGGACAGACTACAACATTTTGCCATTCAACTGCATCTTGCGTTCACCATATCCGTCGCTTGCCGACCTGCGCTGCGCCGAGACTGTCCTTTCGATGAATCGCAAAAAGCCTTTATCGCCGACGAGTGCAAGACCAATCTTATTACGACGGTTAAGATGTTCCTCTCGATGCATCAACTCTCTGTTATCCCAACGCGTAGTTGGGCGTTTACGTATAACGGACTTTCTTCGGCGCTGCTCCTCGGCATCCTCGTCGACACCAAGCAGGACCCGGAGATTCGCCAACTTCAAGGCGATTTAATCGCAGCTCTATCGGCGACGGCGGCGAAGGAGCAGCCCTCGCCTTCGGGGGGTGTCAAGAAGACGGATAAGGATATCGAATTATCGGGTCCTTTGTGGAGGGCCCTGATGGCTTTAAAGAATATGTATAAGCACGGTTCTATCACGGGCACTTCCGTGAAAAGAGAGGGTGTAGAAAACACTCCCAGCACCCTCACCGAACCTGTGGCTCCCGCCCAGCCCTTCACTGCTCCATCCCTTAACGCGAACATCGAAGACGCGCAGTACCGCCCGCCGCCTCTCGCGGGTATCGATCCGGCACACCAGGATGCTGCGCGTACGATGGCGGAGATGCAACAGCGCGGCGCGCCAATTCCCGACTACACTAGGTATAGCAAACCGTCTTAATCCTTCCTTTGTCACCTAGTTTGCAAGCACTAACCTCGGGCCGCGTAATAGCCTATCGCCGACTCAGCCGGTATCCGGTGTGAATCTAGACAATATAGTTGGCATGGATCCCACCCCTTACATGTCTCCGCTAGACCTCTACGACTCTATCTGGTGGGGTAAGTTTGGCATCTACATACCACCAAAAACGCTATTGTCAGTGTCAGTCTAACAAAGGCGTTACCACAGAATCCCCCGAACCATGGAACAATAATAATACTGGATTTGATGCTATGAACTTTGAATTCATGGCGCAACCGCCACCTGGACAGCAGCAGCCGCCGCAATCCGGGTTTTACTTCTAATCGGCGCCTTAAGGAGTAACGGGGCGGGGATTTGATGGAATAATGCTTGATATCTTAATCTGGAGTAGGCTCATGGGTGTATACTATGGTTGTTCAATTCCGGGTCCCGGTATGGGTGAATAGACAAAATAAAAAAAAGGGCTCACGAGGGGTCGTCAATTCGGAGGTTTGGTATCAATATCTAGAAACTGGCGGAACGTTGGGACTTGGGGATAGTCTATAAAATGAACGACGATGATGACTTGCCGACTTGCCGCCTCGTGGCGCTTGTGAGATCGTGTCGTTGCGAATGCACGTTTGCATTTAGAATGTGTGGAGCCGCGTGCGGGATACGAAAGAGGCATAGCTCGAAGAACCGATGGCAATGCCGATGAAAGTGCTGTTTGTCCGCGATTGCGGATCCGTCCCTGAGCCGACGGCACACGTCGAATGCTTCAATCAGCGCGGGCAAGCATGCCGGTTATTCAAAGCATTTCCGAGCCGGGCGGCAGGCTGCGTGGCGTCAATAGATAGTAATTATTGTATAAAGTGACTCTTCTCCCTCCATTTTGTCTCTCTACAGACCTCGCTCCTGGATTCAGACTCTCCGGACTGGCCGGAGGCAAGGAATGTTTGGCGATATCACGGGCGAGGGGGTTATTTGTCCGCAATTGATACCTTGTTTTATTTATTTATTTTTTCCTTTCTTCTTTTTAAAAAGAGTCTTTGTTCTCAAACGATTGCTTGCTAATCAATCTCGCGATATCAATTGCACTAGAACTCGATTGACAAGCGGACTTTGCAGTGGCGTCGTCGAGATCAAAGACGTGGCTATAACCTTTGATGGTATGGAAGGTCGTTGGTTTCGAACGCCTTCCTTGCTTGGGAAAAGACCCTCGAAAAGTCTATACTTTGGAGACTGGTATCGACCACTGGGCTCTATTTTAGAAAGACGTAACTATATATATTTATTATACTAAGAGCTAGTATTAAAATTATAATATTTTTTATTATATTTTATACTTTAGGTTTTTATGAAGTTAGTTTATAATATTTTATAAGTATATAAAATCAGCACTTGCACTTCAAGCGCCCAGCGTGAGAACGGCTATTATTGTGATTGGAGCATGTCCGCAGCCGCAGCCATGGCCCGTGCGTACCCGTCGACAGCCAAGGCGCTTTTCGCCTGGTCTTGTCAGATCCTCAGCTTTCCCCCTCCCACAACCATCCTTCCCTCCAGCGACAGGCAACCTAGGGTTAGCAGTGCTTGGGCAGTCTTTCCCTTCCGTCAGTGCTATTCTTCAGGGCCTGTCATGCCAAACCAGTATCCGATTCCGGTGCCCTACTCTATCCCGCGATGGAAGGGCTTGGCGTAGCGGCAAGCGTTATCGCCGTCATCGACCTGTCGGCGAAGGTCGCCTCGGCCCTTATCCGATATTCCAAGGACGTTAGGAGTGCGCGGGACGATATTGAACGGCTGAAAAGGGGAGCAGATGGTCTAGACAAGGCGTCAAGGAGGGTCCAGCGGCTCCTGGATGGTCCTAACCGGGCAACCCTCGAAGGCGCCCAAGAAATGCGCGATCTTCTAAACGACAGCCGATTGCAACTTGACCAGCTGGTGAAGGAGCTTGACCCAGGGAAAGGACGTAAGGCAATGAGTCGTTTCGGCTTTCGTTCCCTGGAATGGCCGCTAAAGAGCAAGGACGTTGAGAAAATCGCCCAGGACCTCGGGAATAGGAGGCAGGCCATCTTTTCCTATCTACAAGCGTATGTGAGAGCTTTTCGCTTGCACCTGGTGGTCCTCACAACTAATGGGTGACTCAGGGCTCTCATCCTCGACGCGGATCAGAAAAGAGCGCTCGACAAACTCCCTGTCGCTGACGGTGCCACATTCGACTCCCACGCCGAGGGGGAGGGAGCGACATGCTACCCCAGCACCCGAGTCCATCTTCTTAGCCAGATCGACGAGTGGGCCGACAGTCGAACCGCCGAGGCTATCTTCTGGCTCAATGGCATGGCTGGAACCGGAAAGTCGACCATTTCCCGCACCGTCGCTCGAGCTATGTTCAAGAAAGGACAGCTTGGGGCCAGCTTCCTCTTCAAGAGGGGCCACGGTGACCGCGGCAAGGCGACCCGGTTCTTCACAACAATTGCGGCCCAGCTTGTTCTAAAGGAACCCGCAATGGCCGCGCATGTCCGCAATGCGATCGACTCTGGTGTGCTGGGGAAGACAATGGGAGAGCAGTTTGAGAAGCTCATTCTGGCACCGCTGTCCGAGATCCCCCATGACGCCCGGAGGTCACAGCGACTCGTTATTGTGGTTGATGCGCTGGATGAGTGTGATGACGAGAATGACCAGGTAAGTCGCATGATTGGTCATTTATTTCGCGTCAAGACACTGCAGTCGGTGCAGCTGAAGATCTTCGTTACGAGTCGGCCTGAGCTACACATTCGCTTCGGCTTCAAGACTGTTAACGATGCGTACGACGGTATAATTCTCCATGAGATTCCCCGACCTGTAATCGAGAAAGACATTCGAGCATTTCTCACGATTGAGCTCGCGAGAATCAGAGATCGCTACAACGTCATGGCCCTTAGTGGCTTTCAGCTCCCCTCGGATTGGCCTGGCCCGTCGAAAATCGAGACCCTCGTGACGATGGCCGTTCCCCTGTTCATCTTTGCCGCCACCGTGTGTCGTTTTGTCCAAGGAAACGAGTCTCCAGAGATACAGCTGGCAAAATTCTTGCGGTATCGCTCCATGTCCCAACTCGACGCGACATATCTTCCGGTTCTGAATCAGCTGGTGCCGCGTGTCGATGATTCCGAGAGGAGCGATGTGATAGAGGGATTTCGAGAGCTTATCGGCCCAATTGTTCTTCTTCGAACCCCACTCTCACCCAGTTCTCTCGAAGGCCTTATCCAAGTTCGCAGGGACGTTATTTACGACCGGTTGCAGTTGCTCCACTCCGTCCTGAGCATATCGCCCGATATCGACACTCCCATCACAACGTTCCACTTGTCCTTCCGGGAGTTCCTTGTCGCCCCTAACAAGCGCGCGACGAACCCCTTCTGGGTGGATGAGAAGGAGACCCACAAAAGGTTGGCAGCAAACTGCCTACGACTTTTGGACAAGCACCTCCGCGCAGACGTTTGCGCGTTGAAATGGCCCGGAACAGCTCGCTCAGCCGTGGATCCCCAAACGATTAATAAAGCCCTACTGGCTGAGGTCCAGTATGCAAGCCTATATTGGGTATACCACACGGAGCAAGCAAACGATCGCCTTCAAGACGGCGGCCAGGCCCACAACTTCCTCCGCGTTCACTTCCTCCACTGGCTAGAGGCACTTAGCCTTATAGGACAAGCATCGGAGGCCATTACCCTAATTCAAGCGCTAGAGGCGCTTCTCAAGGTATGCTTTAAGCAGATATTCTTTTACATAGATATAAATAGATATTATAGAAGAGGTTATACGCTAATAACTACTTCGTTTAGCCCGAAGCTAGCACGTCGATTTCAAGATTTCTCGCTGATGCGACCCGGTTTGTCCAAGCAAACATTGTAGCCATTAAGGCAGCACCACTTCAAGCTTACTCCTCAGCCCTTGTTTTTGCCCCGGAGATGAGCATAGTGAAGGAAACCTTCCGAGATAGAGTTCCTGCGTGGCTAGCTCTTCCGCCAAAAGCGGATACGGAGTGGAGTGTGTGTTTACAGACGCTCGAGGGCCAATGGGGGGACGTTAATTCGGTGGCCTTCTCGCCCGACGGCACGCAGGTCGCTTCGGGATCGGACGACAATACGGTACGGATCTGGCAGGCCAAGACGGGCGAGTGCACACAGATATTCAAGGGCCATGGCGGGAACGTTACGTCAGTGGCCTTCTCGCCCGATGGTACACATATCGTTTCAGGGTCGTCGGATAAAACGGTACGGATCTGGCAGGTCAAGACAGGTGAGTACGAGTGCGTCCAGACTCTCAAGGGCCATGGCAGGGACGTTACGTCAGTGGCCTTCTCGCCCGACGGCATGTACATTATCTCAGGGTCATGGGATGAAACTGTACAGATCTGGCAGGTCAAGACGGGCAAGTGCATACAGGCGCTTAAGGGCTGTAGCAGGGACATAAATTCGGTGGCCTTCTCGCCTGACGGCATGCATGTCGTTTCAGGGTCGTTGGATAATACGGTATGGGTCTGGGAGGTTAAGACGGGCAAGTGCGTACAGACACTTGAGGGCCATAGCGGGTTCGTTACGTCAGTAGCCTTCTCGCGTGACGGCATGCACATCGTTTCGGGGTCATGGGATAATACGGTACGGATCTGGCAGGTTAAGATAGGCGAGTGCATACAGACGCTCAAGGGCCATCGCTGGTCTGTTAGCTCGGTGGCTTTCTCACCTGACAGCATGCACATCGTTTCAGGGTCATGGGATAAAACAGTACGGATCTGGCAGGTCAAGACAGGCGAGTGTGTACAGACGCTCAAGGGCCATCGCTGGTCTGTTAGCTCGGTGGCTTTCTCACCTGACAGCATGCACATCGTTTCAGGGTCATGGGATAAAACAGTACGGATCTGGCAGGTCAAGACAGGCGAGTGTGTACAGACGCTCAAGGGCCATGGGGCCGTTAGCTCGGTAGCCTTCTCGCCCAATGGCATGCGTATCGTTTCGGGGTCATGGGATAAAACAGTACGGATCTGGCAGGTCAAGATGGGCGAGTGTATACAGGCGCTCAAGGGCCATGGCGAGGCTGTTAACTCGGTGGCTTTCTCACCTGACGGTATGCACATTGTTTCGGGGTCATCTGATAACACGGTACGAATCTGGCAGGTCAAGACGGGCGAGTGTGTACAGACGCTCCAGTGCCATGAGGCCGTTAGCTCGGTGGCCTTCTCCCCCGATGGCACACACATCGGTTCGGCATTGAAGGACAACACGGTACGGATCTGGCAGGTCAAGACGAGCGAGTGCGTCCAAG
The DNA here is from genome assembly GCF_000732125.1 of Scedosporium apiospermum. Lineage (NCBI taxonomy): Eukaryota > Fungi > Ascomycota > Sordariomycetes > Microascales > Microascaceae > Scedosporium > Scedosporium apiospermum. The sequence continues at coordinate 1,886,208 of NW_015971800.1, forward strand.
CAGTCGATATTGGCGTGGCGAGTCAGCGCCTAGCGTTTGAGCCGGACGGCTTACATGTACTTACGGATGTTGGTGCCATCATCGTCGATCCATCTATAGTCGTCAATACTGCTTCGGAGCCTCGTCAGAAGAGTGCTTCGACCATATCGCGTCCCGACGATAGCAGTACCGGTTCCGGTTACGAAGACGGTTTCGGTACCGGTCCTGGAGAGGGCTACAGCAACGACCAGGATACCGGCCACGGTGGCGGCCATGCCGAGCGCCGGTTTGAGTACGGCTTTAGCACCGACTCGTGCTGGGTCACGTGGCACGGAAAGAACCTGCTTTGGCTACCGGCCGAGTTCCGACCGGTATGCTCGGCCGTGGCCGCGTCAGCCGTTGCGATCGGATGCAGCTCGGGACGAGTAGTTGTGATGAGCTTCTCGTCCGACAGACTCCCCATCTAGTCTCCGGTAACGGATTGGCCACTAGACATTTCTGAAGAGACGCGCCGTCCCCGCATCCTGAAACGAGATGAGCCGTCGATTTACGCTACCCCTCGCCATCAGATATCCTATTCTCCATGCGTCCTTCGAGCAGTACCAGCTACTTGAGCTTGTCGAGGACTCCAGTCGAAAGATTCCTAGTATCGACACTCTACGACTACAACGATCTTCTTCTTAATCTAGACTTATGACAAAGTAAATAACTAATAGCTAAACGTAGCTCATATACTTCCTCGCCTCCTTAAATAGAATATTAATTTATTAATAATATTAAATAAATATAATTAATAAAAATATAAGTACTTATTATAAAGTAAGTAAAATAATTAAGGAATGTTAATAATATCGAAGTCCCCTTTCCAAGATTTCCTTAAATACCGAGCCTCCCGAAGAAAATGTAAAAAGCAGGGCGAACCTCCAAATTCAATGGCTCGCTGAATTACCGCATCTGTAGGATTGCGCGTGCTGATCGGAGTCAAATAGCGAATGAAGACGCAAATCCCGAAAACAAAGGTCAGGAGATGGAATGGAAAAAATCTGTAAAGAGGGTGGGTGAGCTTCCTCCTGGCCAGCTTTGACCGGCCTTCCAACGCCCGCGCAGACGTCGCGTGCGCATTCCAACCTGACCTTGGACCACACCAACGTCCAGCATCGCCACTAAAGTAGCTCTGATTAGCTGGGCTTACTACGCTTTCAATTTTTCCCTTTACTCCGTATGTTCTGTCACTCTTCTTCACGGCTGCGTTCAATCGGATTGCACTACATCTCTAGGCATCCACTCGTCGAGCAGCCCTCATCCTCGTGCTCAGATGCGGGAAGTCGTTTATTTCGTCCGCCGTAGGACAAGATAGCGGGGATTTACTGACGTGAGCTGTACGAAGTAATTCTCGGAAAGGGCTCCCGCGTCCCATTTTTCGTGTTCCCATCTCGGTCCGAACTATCCCGTCAGATGTAGGCTGCCTACCACTAACGATGGATTGTTGAAGCTTCGTGACCAGGCTGTGGTTCGCCACGGGACGAACGGAGCTCAGCGGGCGGTAGTGAGGATGGGTAAGCACTTGCGGGAATGGAACTAGGCTCCAATCTCGTACAATATAATATTACTTTGTAAATTTTCGGAAGAAGAAGAAAAAAACGCATGTGGGACGTCGATGGGAGAGGCAAGGGGCTAGGATTCGAGAAGGGGTCCACCACCAGGCTGTATCTTGGCTTTGAGGAGGTACATTGCAGGGGATTGATATTGGCGGGTTGCGGTCACTAAACAGTCTGGACTGCATTCGTAAACATTCTATTTCTATTATCAATCGACGTCTTACAAGTGTTGGTTAAATTCTTGGTCGTGGATGGTCCAGCGATGTCTACTACGTAGTGATCGCGGCGCGGGCGGTGCTATGCTGCATCGATGATCGGCCAATCTCAATCATTTCCCGGATCGCTGGAGGATGAGAGGGTCCCTCGTATAAGCATGAGATCCTCCATGAAAATACCAAGTAGGATCGATTGGTGCCTTCAGTGCTCATCAGACAGTTTATTGATTTATACAGCAGAGACCGATCACTGATTGATTCCAGCGTGTAAACACCACATTGTCTGATGAGAGGACTGGGAGAGTGGGCCGCGAAGATTGAAACTCTTTCGTGTTTGGTTCCGGAGATTGATTAAGAATAAGAGTTCCACCGACTCTCAGAAACTGTCCTCACCCATCGCCAATGCCATGGAAATAGAGGAGAGGACCTTGGTGGTAATGAGTTGCACCCGGATGGCCTCTTAAGCAATCTAGCTTTGATGGATCAATATCAATTGATTCCGTGAAAGTGCTTTGTCTGGGAAATGACGACGGGCGGTAGTAGCCCGTCTCAACGGCTTGGGCAGCTCTCTGAGTCCCCAACAGTTCCAGCCTCCATGAGAGCTCGGAGGGTTGGATTGAAGGTTGGATTGTACATGATGCCGGATGCTGTGTCCGAGAGATGCAGGAGGTACGAAGTGTTAGTGCAGTGTTAGTGCACCAACAAATTCGATGCATGTCGCCTGGCGTTGATACAAGTACAACATGAGAGCCTGACCGATGCCCAGTGACTACATGTTACAGGTGTGGAGGGAGAAGATCAATTCCAGTCCCAGCTCAGGAAGCTCAGGGAAGATGCAGTTGTTGTCGAAAATGTATTCAAAATGGAATTGATCCAGATCCATGATGCGATGCCATGTTGGAGGCTTCACGGCTTTGCCAGTGGTTTGAGGCTCCTTCCGGGCGCAGGCACAGGAGGGCACCAGTAGATTGATCAATCAGAATAATTCGGCTTGGTGCAGTGCATCCAGAGCATTAATCTATCGACATGCATTTAAATGTTGCCGGCCCAGTTGGTCCGTCCGTATTGTGCTTCCCACCGCACCACACCCCCTTTATGGTCCTTGAGCTGACCAGCAGCCGAAGTGGAATTAATGCTCCATACATGAGGTCATCCATACCACGATCCTGTTTTGCCTTCTAGCGCCCGTTACTCCCTGGCCTGGATCATCACCGCCTTTTCCACTCGTCTAGGCCAGCAATTGCGTTGGAAGAATGTCGGGGTCAGGGCGTCAAGGGCGGTGACTTTTGAGCTGGAGGTTGGGGGGGGGGGGGGGGGGGGGGGTGAGTGGCGATGATGCAAGACACAGAGAATGTGATCGGGGAAATACGAAGTGCTCTATCGTCCTCTTGCGTACGAAGCAGTCAATGAAGGCCGATCTTTACGCTTCTACAGTACGACTCGGATAGCTCTGCAGCGCTCCATGCATTGAGTGAACGGTTGCATCAATATATCCCGTGTTAGCAATGTGAGCGGGCAGCTATTGATGCCTTTGGGAGCGGAGTCTGGGCCGTTCTCGTGAAATAGGATTTTATCTGGATAAACGAGCGGTGCAAGCGCCCCCAGATTCTGTTCCCGGACCGCACATTCTTTGGTGTTTCCCCGGCTGCCCCGGTCTTCGGACCCGCCCAGCCGTTCCAATTGTCCAGTTGTAGCCGTCTACATAAACTAAACTACTTGGACGAAGTACAATCGGCTCTTGTACTAATGAATCAAGTCTACACTCTTACTACGACGGTCGGATGAAGTCTAGCAAAGGAATTTGCCACTGAAAGACTCCTTGATGCCTAGTAGGTAGAAACCAATTGCAAGCTTTTGTGTCAGCCTCGTCAAGACGGAACTCTTATCAATCCTTTCGTCTTCCTTCGTTCCTTGGCACCCTCCTTGTTAAGGATCTTCCATCCACCCGGGTGCGCCACAAGGTACAAAGTCAAACGTTGTTTAGAATTGGTATTCCCCCCTGTAAATCCATCCCCTAGTCAGTGGGAGTAGGTTCGGAGAACATTCAGTTTCCCTCCCGACAACGCCTCCTCGCGCAATGCGCTAGGGGCGAGGGGCTTTAAACTTCCAGCTAGCGAGAAAAAAAAAAAAAGGAAAAAAAGAAAGAGGAAAAAAAAGCCTTCCCGTTGCCATCCCCAGGTGTGACACAGAAATGGCTAACCGCGTCAAGTCCTGCTGTAAGATGGCTAGTCCTGTCCCTTGATGTCCACTTTGCTAGTGCCAGCTTGAGCGCCTCATTCCCAATTCTGGAAGATATAAAACAGTCCCTTCCTCCCCAGAGGCATTGTCTCTGCCCCTGCCCCTCCCCTTTCTCCTCTTCCTCTTAATGGCTCTCTGTTGGGTCTTACGCCAGCCTTTTTCTTTGATAGACCGAGACGGGAGCGGGTCCTTCCCTCAACCCACCAAATAGAGAACCCAAGACCACATACCGAGTTCCCGCCACGTTCCCCGAACCGCGCCGTGTAAACGACATCTCTGATCTCCGATCCCTCGACACATAAATCCCCGCCCAAACCTTCCTTGAACAATTCCGTCTTGTTAGATACTACAATTCACCACAAACATGCACGGCTACAGTTCTTCAGAAGAGTCGGAAGACCCTAAACGACCTCGTGTGCTGCCCACGAGCTCCAGCACCACGAGCGACCAGAAAAAGAAGAAGAAGAAGAAGCCCCCGCCGCAAGTCGCCATCAACCGGATATGGAAGAAACTCCAGGCAAGACAGCCCACGATACCGCTCGCCGTGCTACCCTTCGACCCTGTGGTTCCGCCAGCGAGCCCTGATAGAGCCAATGAATCGTCAGCTGCGTCGTACGAGAGGGCGGCGGAGGAGTGCCGGCGGAAAGTCCGCAAGATAATCGAAGAGTGCCACCGGGTGAATACTCGATATCGAGACCCAGGTTGGGATTTGGTAAGTTCATTTTCCCCCGTCTATTTTTGGCGGTCTCACCGATTCGGGGCGGCGTTGAGAAAGTGGATTTCTTGGTATCATATGCACACACACCGAAAGTTGGGCGAAGCAAGGATGTTGAGGTGTCATTGACATGGAAGGGGGTTGCGTTATTACCCCATGTCCGCATCCCCCCATATAAGCCATGCAGAGCGGCGAGGCAAAAAATGGGCCCAACCAACCTCGTTGCGTTCACCGGACAGGATGGTGGGAGAACGGAAGATGCTCCGGCGCCACCGGTGCAGTCGAGGACTGCACCAGGCTCAACTGAGACCTGCCAGATTTCAGGGGTGGTGTTTAGCACAAATGTGCAACGCAGGGGGCGATGTCAGTGGAAAAACAAGCGGTGTGCCCACCTCTTCCGCCAGGCAGTGACGACGCCTGGCTGGCTGTGTGCTGCACTGCCAGACACCTGTCTCAAAGTTTGGGTGTGCTCGCGCTGTCTGCCAATCGTAGCTGCCGAATGTGAATGCTCCGCCTGGTCGCAACTGCTGCGGTTCACGAAGCTACTTCCTACGAAGTACTTGACCTTCTGGAAGGAGATGGCGCTAACTGTGTACACTGTGTACAGGACTGGGACCTCAAGATGGAAAAGGGAAACTGCCTGAATTATCTCGGTCGAGAAACCTTCGAGGTCGGCTACCCACCGTCTTCTAGCGCCACTGTTCCCAAGGCTGTCAAGCGGGTCCACGAAATCTTCGAAAACCCCACGTTTATGAAGAATGTGAGCAGTTCCGAGATCATCCAGGGTAGCATTGGAAACTGCTGGGCTGTTGCTGCTCTCTCTGCCCTTGCCGACGTTGTGGGCGGTATTCAGCGACTCTGCGTCGCGCACGATACTCGTAAGTACACAAGTTCTACGCCCCCCAAACTGTTGACGCCACTTGCGGTTTTCGGAGCGGCGTTGGCGACACTACGTCGTAAGAGGAGAAAATGGTTGTTTCGAATCGTTTCTAACTCGTCGTGGCGTTTTCTAGGTGTTGGTATCTATGGATTCGTCTTTTATAGAGGTGAGTAAAACCTTATTTGGGGCATTGAGATACCCCAGTTGGATATCGTGATAACACGGTTTACACTGCATTCTCGCATATGCTCTGAAGAAAGTTTGAAAGTGGAACAGAACCTTTTTTGCTAACTGAGTCAACTTAGATGGCGAATGGGTCTACTCCATTATCGATGACAAGCTGTACCTCAAGTCTCCGAACTGGGACTGCCCCAGCATGCAGCGTCAGCTGCTCTCGCAAATTGACCGCGAGGATGTTGAGCTCCACTATCGAAAGACGTATCAAACCGGATCCAAAGCTTTGTTCTTCGGCAAGAATAAGGACCAGAATGAAACATGGTTACCACTGCTCGAGAAGGCATATGCAAAGGCCCACGGCGATTATGCGTCTCTCATCGGCGGTTGGATCGGTGAAGGTCTGGAAGACATGACTGGAGGTGTAACGACGGAACTCCTTACTTCAGATATCCTGGACATTGATGCTTTCTGGAAAAATGAGCTGTCAAAAGTGAACAAGGAGTTCATGTTCGGTTGCTCTACCGGTCTTCTCGACGGCGGCTACGGTAGTCGAGATGGAATTACTGAGCGTCACGCTTATGTAGTCATGGATGCTAGAACGCTCAAGTCTGGCCAGCGTCTGTTGAAGCTGAGGAATCCATGGGGCAAGACCCGAAAAGGTGTCTGGGAGGGGCCCTGGTCCGACGGCTCCAAGGAATGGACCACTGACGTTCAGCAAGAACTCGGTCACTCTTTTGGAAATGATTCCGTATTCTGGATTTCCTACGAGGACCTCCTCAGCAAGTACCAGCACTTTGACCGCACTCGCCTCTTCCGTGAGGACGACTGGGGTTGCTGCCAACGCTGGATAGGCGTCGACGTACCCTGGAAGGCGAGCTACCACGAAAAATTCCACATCAGGCTCACCAAGGACTCCCCCCTCGTCCTCGTCCTCTCCCAACTTGACCGCCGCTACTTCAAGGGCCTCGAGGGCCAGTATAACTTCCGTCTCCAATTCCGCGTACATGAGAAGGACCGACCCGGCGCTGAGGACTACATTGTCCGCTCCCACGGCAACTACCTTATGACGCGGTCCGTCTCCATCGAAGTTCCCAACATGGCTGCGGGCGACTACACCGTCTTTATTCTCGTGACGGCTGAGCGCTCCTCCTGCCGGCCTTCCGTGGAGGAAGTCGTGAAGCGCGAGTGCAAGAAGCGTGCCGAGAACGACAAACTCGCGCAGGTCGGCTACGCCTACGACCTCGCCCACTCCAAGGCCCACCACCACCTCGAGAAGGTCAAGGAAATGCGCAAGAAGGCGAACCAGACCAAGGCCAGCACCTGCCGCAAGGCGCATAGGAGGAGGGACTGGGAGAAGCGCCGCACCGATCGGGAGATCAAGCGAAAGCAGATTGAAAAGAATGAGGCTAAGAAGGCTAGGCTGATCGCCGAGCGGGATGCTGCTAGGAAAAAGGCCATTGAGGAGGCGAAGGGCCAAAGCGAGAGTGAGAGCAGCGAGGAGGGTTCTTCTGAAGAGGAGGCCGCGAAGGAGCCCCAGAATGAGGCTAAGGCTTCGGATGCTAGCTCGAAAGAGAGTCCTTCGGAGGAGAAGAAGTCTGAAGATAAGCCCGCTGAAGAGAAAGATGAAAAGACTTCCAAGGAGGAGAAGCCATCCGAGGATAAGGATTCTGGGGATAAGCCTGCTCCTTCCGAAAGTGCCTCCTCCGAAGAAGCAAAGAAGAGTGAGGAAACACTTGGGACAGCATCATCCGAACCAAAGCTTGGCGAGGCCAAGGCGGAGGTAGCAGAGAAGACGGAGACGACTAACGAGACCAAGTCGGAGGAGCCCAAGAAAGTTACTATCGCCGAGCCCGAGAAGAAAGACACAAAATCCAAGAGTAAAAAGAAGAGGTCCAAGGAAAAGAAGTCGTCTAAGGAGGCCTCCCCACCAGTGGAGGAGGCAGTCGACTACTCCTCGGACTCGCCCGTCGAGGAATGGGAAGCTATCTACAGCAGCGATGACTACGTCCGCAAGCCTCGCAAGCAGGCCGTACCGGAGACGACGGAGGCTGATCGGTACCCGTCCGAGGATGAGAAGCTCCCCGACCCCTGGAACGCCGTGTGCATCGTCGGCTTCAAGGTCTACTCTAGGGACTCCGACTTGGAGCTCCGCGTTGTCATGGAGGGAGGTGCGCTCCTCGAGGGCGGCATGGGTCAGAAGGGAGAGAAGGACCTCGACAATGCTCAGGCGAACGCCGCGGGCGAGCGGGAGGAGAAGTGTAACGCCTTCACTTCGTACGATCCCATCGTTGTCACTGATGAGGATGGGCAGAAGAAAGAGGTTGAGGACGACGCCAAGGTCGCAGGGCAGACTGAGGATGAGGACGGCGATGATGAGTCCGAGGGTGACGATGCGGCGCCTAAGGAAAAGAAACTGAAGAGGAGGAAGGACTCCAAGGCCACTCCAGAGGAATCTCATAAGGCTAACGGTGTGAAAGACCCGGATGTTAAGGAGGAAAGTACTCCACCTACACCTAAGGACGACAAGGAAGCTTCTACAGAGGACAAGAAGGAAGAAGTCGCTGAGGCGAAATCCGAAGCCAAGGCTGACAATCCTAAAGAGGAAGAAACGTCCGACAAAGCCACACCAGAAGAACCTGCGGAAAAGAAGGAGTCCGCCGAGGAGAAGCCTGTTGAGGAGAAGTCCGAGAAAGATGATGTTAGCAAAGATGAAGAAGAAGTAAAGAAAAAGGAAATAATCAAGAAGTCGGAAGAGCTAGACGAGAAGGAGGCGGCGCTCCGCAAGAGAGAAGAGGAACTTCGCAAGAAGGAGGAAGAGTTGGAGAAGCGATTCCAGGAAATGAAGAAGCGCGAGGAAGAGGAGAAGAAGAAAGAGGAAGAAGAATACGTCGACTGCGAGGAGGTGTCATCGGATGGGTCTTCCGTTGGCGTGCAGACGCCCGATTCCACGCCGTCCGAGGAGATGAATAAGTTTCTAGGCTAGTTTACTGCATGGAAGGATTTGTAAAGCGGACATTTCGCGCGATGGAGTTGCGAGGAGTTTGAGTGTGTTTCAGTGTGTTTTCCGCGTTTTTGAAGAATTGTTGGTAGATAGCTATGCGTGCCCTTCTTCTGCACATAGAGATGTCTAGCGTCAAGCGCGTTTTCTTTTTCTTTCTTTCTTTCTTTCTTTTTTTTTTTTTTTTTTTTTTTTTTTTTTGTTGTTGGAATGGTCTGGTTTGCTTCATACGACTCAGCTCAACTTTGCCATAGTCTATATAGGTAGCCTCAACTCCATAACCTCTTTTAACTTAGCTCTCAAATCTTCCCTCATCATAATTAAACGTCGTAACTTATAGCTCGTCTGTCCTAGCCTCCATCCTCTTCCTCCAAGGCTTATACACAAACACAGCACCAACGCCAACAACGGCAAACAGGCCACAAATCGCGGCTCCCACAACATCAAAGTGATCGGACAGCACATCGAGGCCATCCCAGAAGGGACCCTCGGGCTTGACAACGCTCTCGACGAGGTTGAGGATCTGGATAATGGCGACAAAGGCGGAGACGACGACGGTGATGGCGGTGAGGATGAGGGAGTAGTAGAGAGTTGCTAGGGGGTCGCGGGCGAATGTTGGGGAGAGGTAGAGGGTGGACATTAAGGCGCCGTCTGTGGTGTCTAGGAGTGCCATGCCGCCTTTATGGGGGAGGAAGAGGGTTTTGATTTTCATGAGCTTCGGGAATAGGAGAAGGGTTTGCTATTCGGGGAATTCTTTGACTTACACGCGAAGAGAATGGGAAAGATGAGGATGAGCCAGATGCTCGTGCCCTGAACGGCGTGGATGCTCGCGATTCCCAAGATGGCAATCTCGGAGCTCGTATCGAAGCCTAAACCGAAGAGAACACCAAGCGGAAACATCTTCCACGGCCTATCCACAAGGTTGAACAGTCTGCCAAACGTCCGGGCAAGGAACCCCATCGTCTGCTCATCATCCAGCTTAATATCCCCCACAACCCCCCTCATCTCCACTCCATCATCCCCTCCATCCCCAGCGCTCTTATACGCCCTAGCCTTCCTCACAAGCCCATACAACACCCACCCATTCCCAACACAAAACACAACAAGCACAACAGCACTCACAACCCCCCCAATCAGCCCCCCCACCTCCTCCGCACCCCCGAACCTCTCCCTCAAGACCCCACCCGTAGCAGCCACGGCCACACACGTAACCACTACGATGGTGCTATGTCCCAGCGCGAAAAACGTACCCACCGAAACGGGCCGCCGCCCTGCCGCTATGAGACGTCGCGTAGAGAGATCGATGGCGGCGATGTGGTCTGCATCGAGAGCGTGGCGGAGGCCGAGGACGTAGGAGAGGGCTGCTGGTGCGGCGAGGGATGGGTGTTTTGTGAGGGGGTAGGCGGAGATGAGCCACACAAGGATGTTGATGGCGGCGAGGAGGGCGATGATGCGGAGGGCGGGGGTGGGGAGAGGGATTCGTGAGAGGAGGGACTTTTCGTCTGGGGTTGAGGAAGGGAGTAAAGGGTCTGTTTCTGTCGGTGGGGTGGATGGGAGGGGTTCGGGTGTTACCTGGGGGAGGGACTGCTGTGGTGGCGAGGCCATGGTAGTCATGATGGGAAAGGGTTCTATATTCTCTTCTTTTCTTTTGGGAAGGGAGATGAGGAAGCAGGTGATGTCGCGGGTATCAAAAAGCTCCCCTTTGCACCTGTTACCGCTACTTGAGATCGGATGCTATCTTATGAGCTACCCCGGGCTGGGCTGGGCCGGGCAGGATGCCGTTGCTGATCGCTACGCTCGAAACTTTGCCTTCGCCTTCGGGTTCGACTGCAAGAGTCACCTTGAAAAGTCTTCTACTCGGGAACTACCTTTAAAGAGGAAGAAGCAAAAAGAGAAAAAAAAAAAAGGCAGTCGAGGCAAAGCCCTTATCAGTGAAGGTTTCGCAACCCCGCAAAATGGGGAGGACTCTAACTTGACGGCTCTATTTCCTATTTCGTTGTACTGCACAGTATTATAATTGTGCTCTAAGAAAATAATAGCTCATGTTATCTTATCAAGCAGTTTCTGTGCTGTGCCGTGCCGATTCCTGACTGTGGCATCGAGCATCATATCTTGCAGTTTGTGGAAGAATAAGACAGGAAAGAAAAAGAAATCGGATTTCGACTTGTTGAGTTTTGGGAAATATCAAAAGAAAGCCCCTGTAAAGGCGACTATCCTCATCTGGTTACCGGCCGTATAAAGTTACCACTTCAGCAGTACTGCCTTTCGAAATGAGCTCCAAAACCGGTTCTCGAATCGAACGGCTAAAACTGTCAGGTCGCGGGCTTCTCTCACGAGCCCGGCTGACGGGACCTAACATCGAATGATTACTATTCCTTAATCTAGGGACATATTAAAAACAGAAAAGAAGTTTCTTCCCGGTTTGCAAAGTGACAATACCAGCGCGAGTTGATACCCCAACACTCCCAGCCGTTGCCATTGCTGGCGCGCCGGGACGTCGAGATTACGCGGACCTTGTCTTCTCCAGTGTCCAGCCAGTTAATACGTCACCGTGAGACCTGGAGCCTATTATCCAGCTCCACATTTCCACCCTGGCTGCCGATCCGCTCCAAGTCGCGCAAGGATTAATCCAAGACAATAAAGAGTTGCCTTTCTTGTCACTGCGACCAGCCCTGCCGTGTGCCTCAACTCTGGAACCTTGTGCGCACGCTTGAAGCAAATAAATGGCCAGGTCTATAGTGTTGAGCAGGGTGGAGCTAGGGCGAATCCTATATACGGAAGCGGTGGCCCCAACGATGATGGGTTCCAAGAGCCTCTCGATCCTCTGCCCTGCCCATATCGCTGACCGAATTCGACAATGGCTCCAATGGTGCCTCTTGATCACTGGATATGGTGGTTCACCGAACGCCTCTACAGCCTCCCGGCTCCTCCACGGAGAAAACGGAGCAAGCCAATGGAGGTCATCTGCGTCGGTCCTCCTCGGTCCGGCACAGAATCCTTACAACAAGCACTACTAGACCTAGGCTATGACTATACGTACCATGGCTGGGACATCGTCTACGATATCCCTACTCCGGCTCCTGGCTGGGTCCGCCTCGCTCGGAAGAAATGGTACGCCGAAGGGCGGGACCATACGTTCCCAGCCTTGAACGTTCCCACGATCACGAGGGAGGATTTTGACGAATTGATAGGGCATTGCGTCGCTGTCACAGATGCAGCAGCAAGCTGCTTCGCGGCCGAAATGATAGCAGCATACCCCGAAGCAAAGGTCATCCTCAACGTAAGGCGGGATATGGATGCTTGGCACCGCAGCGCCGTGACGACGTTGGTCGGGGTGAATAAGAGCTGGGGCTTCTACATCGCAAGTTGGCTCAATCGAGAATGCTTCTGGGCGTGGCATGTCTACGAAAGGTTTCTCTGGCCGCTTCTCTTCAGAGCCCCGGACGGCAACATGGCAAAGGCCATTGAACGGAATGGCAAATGGGTGTATAGAGGTAAGAGTCGACTCCAGCCACGAGATGCCACAGCCCGAGATGAAGTGGGCGCAAGGGCTGACCTCGGTTGATAATTGCAAACAGAACACTGCGCCATGATCAAAGGTTTAGTGTCGGCCGATCGGTTGTTGGAGTGGAGTGTTGATGAGGGTTGGGATCCTTTGTGCAAATTCTTGGGCAAGGCCGTGCCGGATAAGCCGTTCCCACATGCAAACGCCCTGTCAGGCGGATGGAAGGCCCGTGAGGAGATGTGCAATAAGCGATGGGTAGAAGGAGCCTTCCTGACTATGTTCTGGGCTCTGGCGGGGCTTTTGGCGATGGGGCTTGTTGTTAGGTATTACTTGTAACCTCTTGCCCAGATCGGGGAACCAAGCGTTCGGGCGATTTGGCGGTGGCTTCGCCTCGATCTCACGCCTCGCGATTATTGACTCCTCAGGTTGCAAAGAGCCAAGTAAGGCAAAAGTGGACAAAGTGGACCGGATGAATTGATGCATCCTCAGCGATGAGTGTGCTGGCTTTAGTATCACCGTTGGAAGTCTGTGATTCGTGTTGGGCGCTATCCTTCGGATATCGCTCCACCTCCACCACACGACGGCCAGCTCCCAAGCCATCTCTACCTACTATCTCGATGGGGCACAATGCCTCGCGCTGCCCGGCCCGGATTCGTAATTGTGACCATTCCCATTCCCACAATGCGTTGGACATCCGTTACTATGCAACGCCTTGGGTGTTAATTGCCCTAGTAATGACTCAACACTTCAGGAGTCAGATCAAGTGACACTAAATCCCTCGTGATAGGCCGGGTCGAGACCACTTGCGCTGGCATTTACCCCGAGGGCGATAACTCAATTCAACATGAGAGGTTTGGATTTGTCGGCATGTTCAAAAATATCCAACACATTGGAAAAACTCATCAAATCCGAAGGAGGCGTCCCTGACAGGCTTGGGCACACCAAGAGAACCAATCCATGGCTGAGCATCTGATCCCATTGGCTCTGTCACGGATGAGGTGGGAGAGCAACTGAGATTCGATCGATAATCTCTCCGACTAGTTATTACGTGTAGTGTGATGTACTTGTACAAACACCAAGTAAACTACGTGCGTAGCATGAACATGGATTGAAGCATCATCGATCGTCATGTGCGATCATTCTGGGGTAAACTACGATAGGGTGGTGCTGAGTGGGAAGGCGCGGACGTGGTCCAGTCCCCCCCCCCCAAGGTGGTGGGGCGGTGGTTGCCTCTACGATTCACCAGGAAGGTGAATCTTATTCACATTCAGCACCAACATCCCATGATTGCACTAGATCATAATTGGAGACAACACGGGGTACGGATGGTCGTACGGGGTAGTCGCAGCCTGTTGCACTGCCCCTCGTCAACCGCCGACGTCACCAATGGCCGCACCTCGACACTCATCAATGATGGCACTTTCCCACAAAGTATCGTGAATTGTTGTTGGGCCAGCTGAAGCCGTTAACTGTGAGTCACCCGATCAAATTGATCATTATAGCGAGGGCCGATATCGACCTTCCAGCTACGACGAAAGCTGCGAAGGGAACTACGGAGCCAGCGCCTGGCTCTTTGTCATCTCGCCTCAGTTTGGTGTGGCCCAATCTGGCCTCCAATCTAGCCCCATCCATGGCCCCGGTCACCCCCGACCCGTTGGTTAGGCCAGGCCACGCCCGACCGGGCCTTCTCTGCGAGTATCAGGTACACCCATGGACTGCAACTGCAGGTTGGGTTCAATCGTGCCTGCACGTTTTGTTCTGGGGCGGCGGAAAGAGAAAGGTGCCGCCAGCGTCCACGATCGCCACCTAAAATAGGCTCCAGGTAGCCACGGATGTATATGACGGGTGTTAATGAGGGGCGAAGACATGGGCGCTCCGTGTCAATCACATCGTACTTAAGACAAATGGTCGCCACACCCTCCCGCGAGATGGGATCTTGAGTTTAACCAAGTTCGATTTCTTGATGCAAAAGGCATTAAATACTCTTCCACGACATCTTGTTCCTTGCCATCCTCGAGATCTCTCACAATTGCCGAAAACAACGAATTGAACTGAGCACCGAGCTGCCGCTCATGCTCTCCGTTCTCCCACCAAATCAGCCTTTCACACTGCATTCACTCCTGCCAACGAAAACAAGCCACCAGCACGGTCGCACTGCACACCCGCATTCACATCTACCCATCATGGTCGACGCGTGTTATAACAATTCTCCCTCTTTACCAACCTCCCCCTACGAGTACCCTGCGCGGTCCGAAAGGGGCAGTCCTTTCTCGCCAGTTCTTCAACCCGCAGAACCGAGAGGCACCCCTCCCCAGGACGGCGCGCACTATTCTCCTCAACGAGGGGCTCGTCTCTGCCTTTTCCAGCCCCGAGATAGCCCCAACACACCCGATTCCCATTACAGGGAAGAGACCGGCAGCCCCAGGAGAAGGCAGGGGACGGCGCACAAACGCATTGTTGCACGAGGGAGATACCATCCTACCGACGCCTATCCTCGGCCCCATTACGCTCCCGTACCGCCTCTACGTCGCGAAGATGCCTTCAAGGTGACGACGTGTTACCCTCCACCCGACGCAGGAGAACAAACCGATCTTCTCTACCGGCTAGGGATCCTCTACGATGATGACGCTACCACCCCCTAGCTCCGCCGGCGGTAGTGAGCCTGTAACAACAGTCGTCGATGCCGACTCTGTTTTGCTTCGACCAAACGGCTTCTCTCAGAAAGCCTCGTCTTCATTTGACGGCCTTCCTTTTTTTTCTTACTTGCACATTATTTACAACGAAGTTCTTCTTTTTGTTTTGCGATTTCAATTTGGCGTGTCAAAAGCGCTTAGACTACCTTGTTCATTCAGGACCTCTCTCCCGAGATACCCTTCATTATTATTTCTGTCATATTTCAATCGCATGTATCATTACACTACGGCATCTCCCAGACCTATACGAATAGAAACGGAGTGGGCGCAACTGTCTTGTATCAATATCCTGTACTTATATCTGGGAGGTATTTTTGCTCAATGCGGAGGAGCATGGATCCGGCTTAGGATTGGGATTGGAATTGGAATTGACTGGGCTTTACTTCGTACTGGGATCACTCCAGTCAAGTATCCCTTTCTTCCATGTTTTACTTGTTAGCAAATCCTGTTATTGTCACTATTATGATTGTTTTTCCTCTTTCTTCAAACATCTGTACGAACCTATCGTTCGTCTGTCTCTCTCACGCGCTTGTAACCTACGTCGGGGCAAGGACTCCGACTCATAACCAATTCCACAGGATCCTCGGCGGCTCTTCCTGGGGCTGACCCAGGCCTGACGAGAGGCCTGGCCAAGGAGTGGCTGGTCCGTCCGCCCGGAATCTAATAAACTACGACAGAGGTAGATTCGTCTCTCATGATCCTTCCTTCTAGCCCCCGCCCCCACGCCTCATCGCTGCCTGCTTTCGTACATAAACCCTTGCGGTCATGGGCGACGACTGACGACTGGGATCTTGCCAACCCATCACTCGAGTTATGACCGCTCTGTATCATGGTCTATTTGTGGAACAGGTGGGGTAAGATTTGATGGGATTTGCACGACTCGCACGACTCAACTGTGAGTATCCGCCGCAGAGTTCAACCGATGACAGAAAGCCCAACTGTTGGCAAGTCTCAAGGTCGGCCAAGTGCAACTCGAGTCATTAACCTTAGGCGTGGTTCGTCAACCATTTCCGCAACCTCATCTATCGTGGAATTAGGTCCACATATCGACTTGCATCATACCCCGTAGACTTCTTGATCTTAGAGGTTTCCCAAAGCCTCGTCTAACCTGTTTTCCTGTTTTCGAACCCTCCTCGACGTCCTTGCGCCTCCACCCCCTCTCTCTGTCCCCTCTCCCCTCTCCTCATTGCCTATTGCCCCTCGGCCCTCCCCGCCGCGCTTTCTCCCGTCATCTCACGCAAATTCAACCCAAAAACTGACGTGTAGTTCGGCACTTGGGACTATTGCCCGCTCTCACGACCAGTCATGTGGTCGGGACTGCCAATAATGGACGAAGACGTTGGAATGATACGCACGCTCGGATTTCGTCCCCCGTAAGAGGCTGCCCGCGTCAGCAGGCCCCCAAGATTGGACTAACCCATCATGGTCCCAGTGGGGAGGAGCCCTGGTCAAAATCTTACGCCCGCTGGTTGTCCTGCTCTCTCGGTAAGGGGTGCGCATCACTTTCGTTGGCTCCTTCACCGTCAATTCCAGCACCAAAAGGCCGAGGGGGGGAGGGGGGGTCCTGGCGGCCCAGCCCACTGGCTTACTCGCGAACACCAACTGACTGACTAGTCGTAGACTCGCAGGACAGCAGCCGTTTATTCGCATTTCTCATAATGACACTTTTCGCCGCCCCATCCCACACGTTTGTTGCGGTTATGAACGGCGTGGACTCATAAGTGCAACAGATGAAATCCTTCGCGTGCCCCAAAACTAGAAGGACGCATCGAGCGAGTAAGAGGAGACGGACGCCGCCTAGTGTAAAAGGGACAGCCGCCGCTTTTATTCCCTCGCTCCTCACACCTCCCTCCTCGTCGCATGATGCCGCGGCGCTATGTCTCCATTATACCACAGCTGTGGTCCTCGCTATCAAGAGCCAAATACCCAACGACCCATGCACACACCATCACCATGGCACCAGCCAGAGATGACGACGGCGACGACGTTTACGTACACCGTGGTAATAGAACTCTCCCAGTCGCTGTGCTGCAGGATGCGCCCGCCAACCTGGCCATTGGAGTAGAATTCAAATTCCTTGTGCCATTCCTTTTGGCCGGTTCAGTCGACCCATGTCCGGGCGATGACCGACCAATTGCGTACACATCCCACGCTGGCTCCCAGGACCGCCTCCAGGACCAGGCATACAAACTCATCACCGACATATTACGCACCTCCGCAAAGCAACCTGCCATCTCGATATCTGACATCAAGGCTCAGGGCTGGCAAGAAAGTGATTTCTGGACCGACCACTGGATCGTCAAAAAATCAAATTCCGCCGAGCCCGGCCCGGAGGAGCAGGAATTGGCCGGCTGTCTATGGGCTTCGCTTGAAATATCATCGCCGAAACTCCCCGCCCTCGATCCTCGCACACTTTCCGTCCTGAGGACCGTCGTGAGAGCCCTGAACCGACACTGTAGGATCACGGTCAACTACAGCTGCGAAATTCATGTTCATCTCGGCCGCACGGACGGCGAGGCCTTCAGCCTAACGTCGCTCAAGAACCTCGCTTCGCTGTGCTGGTTGACAGAGCCGACCCTCCGCCTGCTCAAGGACCCTTCGTCGCCCAACTTTAACCACATTTACACGTGGTCGTCGCCACTACGCGAGCATAGCCGGTTAGCTAAATCCCTCGCCAAGAGGGACTTTACGGGCCGGCGCAAGAGGGCTGGTGCCCTGATGGATATGGAAGAGATGATGGCACTTACAGCTATATTCAACGCGTCGGATTATGTCGCGCTGGGCCGGCTGCTGTCAGGCGACACGAAGCCGTTCAGGCGGCTCGGGTTTAACTTTAGCGCATTCGGGCTCGAGGACGAGCGTGCCGGTCGGAGCCCCCGCAGCGTCGAGGTTAGGTTCCTCGAAGGATACTGGGGCGAGGACGAGGTGCTCGGCTGGGTGGAGGTCTGCATTGCTTTGGCCGTCGTGGCAGTGGAGGAGCCGAAGGACCGACTCTTCAGGCTGGTGACGCGCTTAACGCGGCTCGAAGGGACAGAGGGGAGACTCAACGGAGGTGCTCAGCACCCGGCGGCCGATGTGGACCTTCCCGGGGAGCGACTGGCCGTCTTGATGACTTTGCTGAGCATCAGGCCCGAGGTTATCGCCACGTTTAGAGCGAAGGCCGACAAGATTTACGGGTGATGGCTTTCATTCTTCTTTTTCTTTTCTTTTTCTCGTCTTGCATTAAACGGAGAACTGGTACTATTTGGTGATAGATGTATGGCGGGCTTCTCGTTTTCATTGCTGGCGTCTTTCTTCGCCTTCATTTCTTTGTACTTTCACACCAGATACACGGGGTAAGCGATTCATTGGGGAGGCATTCTTCTTCGTGTTTATATTCTCCTTCTCAGTTGCTGCTACTTTCTTGCTCGATATGAAGACGTTTTTATAAATATTAGTTTTTTACTCCAGCCGATTTGATCTTTATTATTATTCTTTGTGAGACATGGTGACCTCTCCCTTGGACCTTTCTCCGCGGTTGCTCTAGCATTCCTAGTACGAGACTAAGGGGTCTAAGACGATTCTAGCGCCGCTTCACCTCAGCCTCCAGCTTCGGGATCCATGATCAGGCACACCAGGCACCAAACAAAGCTACAGCACAATATCCCTCGTTCCTCTTGCCCAGCTGAACAGAAGCAAGCGGCAGCCCGGGAGCCCCTCCTGGCGCATGCAGCCCAACATGTAGCGCGCCTCTCACCTCACTCTGTCCTGCTGCACAGCGCCCATCCTCCTCCGTCCATACCCAATTCTCTTTTTCTTCATTTCATTTCATTTTCCTTTTCATTTTTTTCCTTTTCCCGCCTTACAGCCCAACAGCCCGTCACCGCCGGAAAGCTTAGGCTCTGCCCAAGCAGGCAGGAAAAGCCCGTTCCAACCGAGGCACCAATGTCCTTCCAGCTCCCACCACCCTTCACTTCCGTCATAAGCACCGAAAAGGGACTCATTCTGATCACTTTTATCGGGCGGGGGAACCACTATCAAAGTGGAGAAATGAGGAAAAAGGTCCCTAGTTTATTACAGCTTACAACTCTAAAAAGGATTGAGAATCTGATGCCTCAGAAAATTTCTAGACTCGTGGATGCCACTGCGTAGGTGGCCCGCCGAAAAAGGAAATAATGGGTAATAAGACTTTGGGGACGAACTACGGAACTAAGCCGGCAAGACTATCGACGGGTAAGAGAGGGCCGATGTCTTAGTGCTGGATCTTCTGGGTCTGACTTTCTTTTTCGTCTTTCCACTTTTCACTTTTCGTCTTTTTTTTTTTTTTTTTTTTTTTTTTTTTTTTTTTCCGCTTCCCCCTCAAGCAGGTGGGCTTTCTCTACTGACGTCTTTCCTCTTTCTCCCATCTTCCAAGGACGATGCCTTGCAGGACCTGGCGGCTCAACTCTCCCCCCCCCCCTTTTTTTCCTACTCCCCACCCTCAGTCTCACACACCCGCTTGCAGGTTCGGAATCAGATGAATCTCACTCGGACTGGGCTCATCGTAGTCCTCCTGATCAGAGGGAGAGAACCAAACTAGGCCACTTCTGTCTGATGATAAGGCAACGTGGGGGGAGGTTATTCTCGGAGAGAAACGAAAGTGGCAAAATCTATCCGAACTGAGAATTTGAGATTGCAGTCGGTAGTTTAGCTCGCCGTACTAAAGAAGGAAGATTTGCGCTGGACATCTCTGAAAATTTTTAAAAAAATTCCTGCAAGGTCGCGTCCTCACCGAGGTGCGTCCTGCTTTGTAGATCAAATATCCCTCGTGCTCCTCTAGCTGCCGATTCACGCACGCACTTAAAACCCTTGACCAAAAGTGGAGCCATTGTTGAAGCAGGACTTCCAACTTTTTTAGCTCAGCTCCCATGTGGGTATGTAGACTAGATCTTGGTCAGGGCAGACATCTCGTCGGAGTTGTTGAATGGGTAGGTTCCAACCGATTGGACCGCTCTTTAATAGGGGACGTCCGAAGGATGGGTTTTCGGCATTGTTGTCGAACGGGTCCCTTGAAAAAAGAAAAGAAAGGGAAAGAGAAAGAAGCAAGTTTGGAGAAAGACAAACACAACGGACGGGGATGTGATGGTGTGAGGGCTTTCTTCACCAGCCACTTCCGAGGTATGCGGAGCGATGCGGAACTACCTCAATTAACTTGGTGTCCTGCACTTGAAGACCGCGGAAAGGGGGAAAAATGGTGGGTGCGACGTTGGGTAAAACGCGGCCTTAATAACCGAAAGCTGAAAACGGTAGTGTAAACGATAGGATGTGGACGAGGTGAATAACCTTCGAAGCAGTGTGGCTTCCCATCCCCTCCACGTGAGTGCCGAGAGAGCAGAGGAGAGGCCTGCCCGCAATCCTTGTGACCGCCGATAAGCTTGTGTGGGAAATGATGGATAGAGTCGAGAATTGGGGTCAGTAGTGAGCAGGAACTTGCTGTCTGCCGACACATCAAGAGGTCAACAAGCCAAGCCCTTGATCCATCGCCCCCCAAGCCATCTCACGCTTATACTTAGATCACGGGATGCCTTCATCTGTCGAGTTTCGAGAATCTGGCAGATGACAACTTGGACATCTATCATTGACCTACCTGCGCCTTCTTGCGCCTTCTTGCTCCTTGGACGAGCAAGTTTCCCCTCCACGGAATGAAGCACGGCAACCAAAGGTGAAATGCCTGGCCGCTCATCATCTCCGAAACACCTAAATTCCAAGGCCACCGCTCGCTCTGACTTGCCTTGGCCCGGCCACCTCTGCGTTGGCACTGCACGACGTGGCTGCTTGCTCGCCCGTACTTCCCTGTCCGCGCTGTTCCTAATGTACGCACTTCCAATCCTTCAATCAGGAACTTTGGTGACCGCTGCTCACCCCTCCTCACTTCCACCCAACTCTGTGAACCCACAAATGATGCCCCCAATTCCAAGACAACCCGCCAAAAGTAAGTAGCGTAGTCCAGAGCAAGCAAAAAAGGAAGAAAAAAAACTACATGTGTGCACTTTACCCTGCAAGGCGCCTTGCAGAATGCCAACGGTTTTCTGCGCTGCAACTACACCACGTTTCCTCGTAAGGTTGATGAAAGTCAAATGTCTCACACCCTGGTTTCTACACCCACGTTGTCGCATCAACCTCAAAGCCAGTATAGCCGTTTCGGAAAGTGTCAAAAATGCAAGTGTGAAGTTCAAAGAGTGAATTGATATTGGTATCGTCAAAAGAGTGTCCTCGTTCAAAATCGGCGCCTTATTTTTTTTTGGCAGATTTCCCGCCAAGGTAAAAATAAAAATGTCCCACGAAAAAAATCATCTCATACGCCTGTCGTTGGTAGCCATGAGACAGAAATAGAAAGAAAAGTCTAAAAATATATATACAAGAAATTTGTTCATAAAATCCAAACAAATGTTTTTGTTTCATCGGCTTTGTTCATCCGAGCCAGGCGAGGGTAAGGATAGGCAGCAGGAGTGAGAAGGGAATGATGACCTGCCTACGGCCGGCGCTCTGCGCTGCCGTCACCGGGGAGTTTGATGAAGAAGGTGACGAGGTGGATGAGGAAGAGCCAGATCCGGATCCAGACCCAGACGGGGACGCGCTGGAAGAGCCAGAGCTCGAGGAAGAGCTAGAGCCGGGGCTAGAACTAGAGCCGGAGCTGGAGCTGGAACCGGAGCTGGAGCTGGAACCGGAGCTAGAGCTCGAGCTGGAGTCGGCGCTAGAGTCGGAGCTAGACTCGGAGGAGGTAGCAGAGGCAGAGGCCGAAGCAGGAAGAGTGGTGAAGCCTGTAGGGCTAGCAGAGCGCACAGTTTCAGTCGCGGCAGGAGTCTCAACGGCCTGGCTGGATTCGGCGCTAATGTCTTGAGAAGGCTGGGCTTCGGGCTCGGGCTCGGGCTGCGCCTTAGCATTGCTGTCCTCGGCGGGCTTGGAGCCCCCACCGGGCAGGCTGAATGTGACACCACTGGAAGCGAAGTTGGTGGAAGAGCCGGAGCTAGCCACAGCAGCGTTGACGACCTCGCCGGAAGAGGCCAGGACAGTCTTGCCGCTTCCGTACTGGACGTTGTAAACTGGCGCATCAGTCAGAACCTTGGGGGTGCCGAGGCCGCTAGGGCAGTCGGCCTGGTTGGCGGTGGGCCAGTTGAGCGTGCACTTCTCATCACAGCCCCACGAGCAGATGGGATCGAGGACATTGTAGAGCTGGTAGTTCTTGGCGACCCAGCTGTTAGGCTGATCGAGACAGCTGGCGAGGTAGTTCATGCTGTTAGACGCGCTGAGAGGAAGTTTGCCATCGTCGGTGAGGATGAGGTCGGAGCACTCATGGGCGTCAACAAATTCGTAGTCCATAGCGACGGGACCGCCGGTGGTGGGAGCCTCAGTCGCGGAGTTGCCGGTGGAGAGGTAGTTCCACGCGTCATAGCTGATGTCGTACGCGCCCTCTGACTGATCGATGCGGAGGAGGTGGACCGAGCGACCCTCGTAAGTGAGCTTGATGCAGATGTTGTTGCAGTCAATGGAAGCAGGCCAGTAGGCAACGCGGTTGGTGTTGATCTTGCAACCCAGGACGCCGACCGAGGAAGAGTAGCTCTCGTGCGGAGTGGCCCAGATAGCGCCAGAGCTCGAGGTCTGCGCGAGAACGACGGGAAGCGCCGCCGAGGCGAGGAAAGCGAAAGGAGCAGACTTCATTTTGGCCGTGCAAAGAAGGATGAAAAAAAGCTGGTTGGTTTAGAAACGAACAGAAGTTTGATTTGGGGTATCTTGAAAGATGTTGGTGAATCTTCGTTTGAAAAAGAGGGTTTCTCAAGTCGGGACGGGTGCGACAAGCGCTTCTCGCGTCAAAGAACGAAGTCAAGAAAGAAAGTAAGAGAAAGAAAGGATTGTCTTTCAAAAGGAAAGAATGAGTGGCCGGCCGCTCGTTTACGGCAGAGTGTGTCTCTCTGAATTGGTTGATATCAAATGAATGTGATCGAGGGCCAAGACGAAGTTGGATACAGGAGCCCTTTTATAAAAGATCGACGTGGGTGGAGAAGGAATCGACAGAAACGAGAAAAAGAGAGTTGGGATGGAGAAGGAAAGGAGGAAACAAGAAAACTGGGGTGAACGATGAAACGACACGACGATGCGGTGCACGGGGAAGGCAGGAACCCACCTGTGTACCAATTCTGTACCAGGCCTCCGCCCCTTCCTCTTTTCTATTTTCTCTCTCCGGGGTGCAAACTGCAAATGGAAGGGACGCAGGACTGTGGTACGAGGTACCTGAGTACCTGCTTTTCGTGCTAACTCGGACCAGGGAAAGAGCCAGGCACCGCCCTCTGATTGAGTGGATCAAGTGGAGCTCAACCGGGTTGAACAACATCACGTGACTTAGAATTCCAAAACGAAACCTTCCCAGCCTATCAAAACCGCCAGATCTGCCCTCCTCGGCTCCATTGCGGCTTAGCGCCAGGAACCGGACAAGGGACGGACATTATTAGGGACATCCTTGGGCTGAAATTAGCCTGAAGAGGAATCGACGTGCTGCGCTGCAACTCGTGCACCGTAAACTTTAGTCCTCGCATACATCCCCAAGTGTAAGAAATGGAAATCTTCCCTCCGAGCCATGCTGGACGTTGGGACAAACGGCAAAGGGCAAATGGCAGATGCAGCTTTGATTATGGAGCCGAATAGTCACCGACGCACACCAAACCTCAACAGCAAACTTCAATCTAGACTGCAGGTACTTGTCTGATGGGAGGTGAGGGATATTCCGCTCGGAGCATTGTCACTGGTACCACGTCCGTGAGCTTGTTTGAAGAGTTTTCGTTTTCGCAATGTCCCCTTCATTCCAAACCCGACCATGTCACGCCAAATGGGGCTCTCAACTTGGGCGTGGCCTGGCCAAACCTGATGGACCAGGCCATGCTGTCCCACCTGTGACGAAGAAAAATTCCTCGCTGGCAACCTGCGATTTGCTACGCCCCCTGCCTGTTGCCTGCGAAGTTAATGACTTGCCCAGATTCCTGGGTGCGTGGCGGGAGGGATAAGCCCTATAATGGGGGGTTGGTGATCCACTCTCCACCGACTCTTTCCACATCTGGGCTTCGGTTTCGTCAGATGAGGGAATTCATCTCTGAGGTTATTCTCCGCTATGAAAATATGACCCGACTAAACAAGCCAGTAGTTCTCATCGAAGAGCCGCCTCAACATCGAGGTGGGAGTCGAAAGCATCTTGCTTTTTAGGGCAGCCATCGTTTTTGTCTCAGGTGTGCCCGGTTTTCTGGAAATGGTCGAACGTGCTAAACCTTGGAATGGAAACAGAGCTCCGCGTTTCCAGTGCTCTCCTTACCAAATCCTTACTTGATATTTCTTACGAAGAACTTCTGAAGCGCTCGACGTCCAACATTATTCTCCATGAGGGGGGGATGGCGTCCCTGACCATCGGGAGATTTCGCATTTGCCCCTGGATTGAAGCCTGGATGTGGCGCAAAGCTTCTCAGTAGCTTATGTGAAAACTTCTCAAGCTTGCGCAATTCCTCTCCACCACTGTTCCTCCTCCATTCTGAATCTAGGCGACCGATGATGTCCCGATTCGGAATCCCCCTCTCTTTCAGTGGACACTCTTGCTTACTCGGCCAGTGCCGAGCTGGTGTCCGACCTTGCCGTAGATGCACTTGTTCTCCGGAGGAACTTACAAATTCGGCGGATGGACCTTAGGACCGGATTCATAGGGAGGGGCGGAGACGTTACGGCACCCGGAGAGGTCGCCCGCCGTCAATGTCAGTCGCCTGCCTACTTGCCGGAAACTATGAGAAGCGGGTCTCCAAGTAAGAGCGGGCAGCCACATTCTCTCCTGCCTTCCTGTCTCTTCTGGCGTTTCCCACCACCCAGAGAAGGAATTCCAGACCTCGGCAGAAGTGCTCCGATCTCTTTTTAACTTGAGAAGCTTGCGTGGAATGGTTGTCACAGATTTATCGAATGAAAGACAGAGCATCTTGACACTGGGTTCCATAATTCCCCTGGATGTGGCGTTTGAGGAAGACGCTACGAAAGGGGGAGGGCAAAGAGCGAGATCCGGGTGGATGGTTGGCTTTAGTATGGTGACCAAAAATAGACGAAAAAGAAACAAGAAACCAGAAACAAGGAGAAGAAAGTCTCGACAGTGGCGTGGTCTTTTTTTCATCTTTTCCCGTCAGCATTTGGGTAGTCTGTTCTCTACTAGTTTATTCCTCGATTGGAGCCGACTGAAGTGATCACCTCGACTATGCTAAGGCCCGCAGGCCTAAGATGTTGAAGTTTTTTTTCGTTGGGTAGAAGGTAGCCCAAGATAGCGATCGGATGACCAGGAACCGACGAGTCATTCGTCACAAGATGTTCCCAAAATGATAGTTTTGCTGATTAAGGCCGGATGAACCGCAAAACCCGTGGATCTAACCCAACGAAACGATTGTGGAAAACGCAAAGCTCCTGCGGAAGTTAGTTACTATCGAGATTTCGAGGTATTGGCAGCATATATACCCTCATCCGCCATCCCAACCATCTTTCAACCAGCCTTCAGGTGGTGGAATATGCGAAGTGATTTATCATCAGTTCTTTCCGCCTCTCAATGGCACCCTGAAGTATCTGGGGCTATCAGTCAGAACTTACTCCTTTCAATCGGGCCCGTCCGCGTTGTGATATTGCCCAAAGCACTCGCTTGTTTTGTTCTCAACAGGAGCCGAACACATCTGCTCGACCCAGGCCACCTACTGTTCGAGGATAACCCGCTATTTGATAAAATTGTGAAAACCGATAATGCTCGATGTGGGAGGCGGAATAGGCCCATATACACAAGATCAATCTCGGATCCCCAGAGGAGACCTCGTCAAGGTAGTTACCCGCAGCGAGATTAAGTTAGGCTCATTTGCGTCTCGTCGTTCCGATATGTTGGGTCAGTTTAAGGAAGCAAGGGACCCGCGTATATAGGTGCTGAAGGAAGGGGGGCGATCCGAACTCCCCTACCGTGGCCTAGACACTTGATCTTTCTTTCTGTGGGCCGAACTCCCCGGCTCTACTGTAAATCCACGTCGGGTACCGTACCCTTGACCTGGAGAGCCGCCATGCCCAACTCTCATGGTTATGAACAGTCCTAATTCCGACCCGACAGCACTCGCAAGCTGAACTATCGAGATGGAACTATCACGGATTGCGTGGAGTTCACGCCCACGAAGGGGGCGTTCGGACTGCCGATCCTTTGGGAGGGAGCAAGGTCCTGCATCTTTTCAAACATCTATACCAGCAGCAACTACCTCATGATGGGTGGGTCTAGCTGTGAGACAACCTCCCTCGCGAAAAGCCCTTGGATTAGGAGACCCCGAGAAATACATACAAGCCGTCCTGCAGTCGTCTATTACATGTAACTAACATATCAATGGATGTGCGAGAGCGGCATGAACAGAGCTCGACTGGCGCGATCTTTGCTAGCATTGGTGCCAGTCACAAAGAACCCGCATAGGTAGCAACGGCATCTACGTTTGGAACTTCATAAAGCATATGAGTGTCCATGCATATCAGGTGTCTAGACAGTATTGTAAAAAGTATAGGCATCCAAGGATGAAGACTTAAAACTGCTTCCTAGTCCTGACAAACCATGAGCAGTCCTAGCTCCTTAGCCATCGTAATGTAGTACGAGCTCGCCAATACACAAACCGAGCTATTCTTCCTAAGCCGACCTAAAGGCGTAGAGGGCCATTACCATCCATTCCGCAACCGTCTTCAACGCAAGCCGAGACGGTATGAATGTACCGTATCTTCCCCTTCTCAACCCTAAACATATGACTATCCGGCATCGGATCCTGTCCCTGAGACCTGTCCAGTCCCGGAAAGCCCAAGAAGATGTTCACAACCCCCATCGTCTCATCAACAACGTACCTCCTATCCGTCACCACAATCGTTGAAGGCATACCCCCAATATCGCATGTATTCGCCGTCAGATTCCCCCTTCCCGTATACGCACCACCCTCCAACCTTGCGCATGGCGTCCCAAATGGCACCACGACCGAGGTATCATTGAACCGATTAAGATAGGCGTCTCCAGCCGCCTTTATGACCTCCCGCGTGTCCCTCTCGTCCTCGGGGATGGGATCCCACTCCTCAAGCGAATTCCAATACAGGTACCCCGTGGCGTTGAAGGCCCAATCGCCGGGGTTGCTGACGACAGATTCGATCGTGCTCGCCTTGCCGCTCTTGAATATCATGCGCGTGGCAGTGGTGTAGGGATTCTCCTCATCACCCGAGACAATCTCGGTAAACGTTGAACAGGCCTTCGTATCGTGGACACTGCGGGTGTGGTCGATGTTCAGGGCCTGGGTAATGACGCCGTCCTCGAGTGCCATCTCAACGTTGTTCTCGCTGTAGAAGAGAGACGGGGCGACAGCCGGCATGAGGCTGATATCGCCGCTCTTTTGTGCCTCGACGTACTGATCCGTGGCTTCCTGGAGCATCTCGCGCGCGCAGCGGCAGGAGGCAGCAGTCGCTGCGCCGGCGAGAGCTGAGACCAGAAGAACTTGGAGATGCATGTCGAGAGTAGGTGCCCTTACGGTCGTGTTCACACTCACTCAATGGCTATCCTCAATGACTTCGGATGAGCTGAACCGGGTGGCGATGGCCCATTGATATGGCCAGTCTACGGACTATCTTGTTACGCCGACAGCCGGGCTCCTCTCTATCCCTCCATTGATTACTTTGACTAGAAACTCGCGGTCCAACGTCACTGTCATATGCGCGGGGCTCGGTCAGTCTACATGATTAGAAAAAACTCCATATGAACAGTAATTGAAAATATCTTCACCACTCGCTCCTATTGGGGTGGTATAATAGCGGCTAAAACGCGGGCAGAGGGTCTATTTTGTATTGAGGAGAGCTTTCCAGCCGGCCCCGCGTTTAGAGATCTGCCGTGCGTCGACGACCCGGCAGAGGGCCAAGAGGGAACGGACGACGGCTCTGTAGTAGGAGAGAGGCATCTCGTATGGGCGATTGACATTCTTGCGGGGAGAGGGAGGAGGGATTCCTTTCGGAAGGGGACAGCCAGGCATAGACGACCATCTACACTGTAGAACGATCCCCCGCTCTACCTGGAAATGGATTCTCAAGTATGGAATAATTGTAGTAGGCGAATACGAGATGATTTCCAGTCTATTCTCTGGACTGTCTTGCAGTTTATGCGTGCGCTTCGGAGGCTTCGTTCCGGTCGGGTACGCTAAGCTCAATGGACATGGACACGCTCAGATCGCGGTCTTGAGGTCCGAGAGTCAGCTCGACCTTCCTCAGGGTACTATTCTTTGAAAACGCGTTTCCATTTCGACTAGGAGGACCGCAGCTAGCTTGCCAGGGTTGTGTCCCATTTTTCACTCGAATGTACGACGTGAGTTACGCTATCCTGCCTCTCAACGAGCCAGACGCTGCACGCTCGCACATATATGCGAACGACAGTTCAGGCTCCCAAGCTCCTCTCCCCGCATGAGACTGCCTCGCAGGACGTGCTGTGACCCGGGGATATTCTTTTTCAAAGAAATTCGGATGGTTGTGGCGAATGTTCTAGGGAATCTGCAAGTGAGAAGACACTTCCTGGTGGGTGGCAAGCCAAGAACAGGTACAGCAAGCCATGCCGTGTTCCTACCAAGGGGCCAAAGCTAGACCAGATACTCAGCGAGCTATGCGCATTGACGTTTTATACGACAGAGGAAATCACAGGACCCGTACAAGAGTCTGGAACCGAACTTGGATTGAGAACCTGGCCCGGTAGATGATCTGGCACTGCTGCATGTCTGTTAAGGCAATGGTCATCTCAAGGTCGATGCTATCAGCAAGATGCTCAGGGCTCATTCAGCAAAGCACTGTGGGCATTTCCATCTTCTCGTTGGCTTGGTCTGTCGCTGACCAAAACCGCTGGCCGCCAGCGGTTCACAGATCAAAAACCGTTAGCGCCTAAGACAGGAGATACCTCATAGTTCGCTTCCGTGCGCTTTGGCTGGTAGTTGAAAGGGATGGTCAAGGTGATATGCGAGCGAAGCAGAGGAAGGAACTTCCCGGCCAGGCCGCAAGATGAAGGGAAAGGGGTTATAGTTCCGAGTGGAGTAGACGTTGGGAATCAACTGGCTCGGCACCTAAGACCTTTATTGTTGTCTTCGCGCTGGGCTTCAAAGGACTTGCCTCTCCGAGCTCTAGAATTCGCTGGCGAGGTAGTTTACGACCTTTAGAAGTTCACGTCTCTTGACAGACCGATTTATGCATCATCTCTTGCGAAGTACAAAATGGGGTACAGACGCTATTGTGGAAGTGTGCCTGACGCGGAGGAGTGAAGAATACCTTCCAAATCTTAGAAAGCCCTGTCGTTTCTATTGACGCCAGAGTCCCTTCATGGCGGATTCCTGTGGGGTCCATTGGCGATATATCTTATTCACATAGGTAGCAAGACAAAACCAGAAAACGATGATATAGAACTACTTCGTACTTCACATGAGTCCTTCGGACTGCACCCCAAACCGCACAATCTCAAGGCGTATCCTTTCTTCGGCCATGGGATCATTCCCATTGGTACTGCTCCTTTTGGCCCCTTGATATAACGAGCGAGACGATTCCGAAGTGGGTCGTTGTCATATCCGAATGGGAACACTTCGTCTTCTTGGGCGAGTTTAAAGCTGCTGGCTCTGCCACAGAAAACTTCAAGTATCATAAATTAATGCTAGGAAGCTGGCCAGGACCAGCGGTCTAATCATACTAGCAGCTTCTGGCTTCTGGCCACTGGGTATTTTGCCGAGTCCTTCTCTTCCTGAAGAAAACTCTTTCAGAGAAAGGCCATTTTTTTGAAAGAGGACCTGAGATACAAATGCGAAGTACTGGTGGCATTCTACTTCGTGGGGTCTGACTGTCTAACTCAATGTTGGTAGTCCCGAATTCTTGTGGAGCTGAACCATCAACTCTCGTTGCGAAGTGGCGGTTTTTTCTGTAATCGATGCATACCGGACCGAGGGATGAGGGAGAGCGCCA
Organism: Scedosporium apiospermum; assembly: GCF_000732125.1. Lineage (NCBI taxonomy): Eukaryota > Fungi > Ascomycota > Sordariomycetes > Microascales > Microascaceae > Scedosporium > Scedosporium apiospermum. The sequence continues at coordinate 1,916,200 of NW_015971800.1, forward strand.
GTTGCCCAAGGGACCATACTTCGTACATGGCGATCTCAGTGATTCCGTTGTGATTCCGCTTTTAGTTTTATAGGGCTGATCGTGATCGTGAACGCCGGGTATCGTATCACATCTCGCAAGGTATAAAGGAACGAGGAATATGACATTTGACGGTGGCTGAGGGATCGGTCAGATTCGGTACGGGCTCACCCGAGTATTATTGATTGATTCGGATCCCCATTGAGTCCTCGGATCCATTTATGAAGCCCTGAAAGATGGGCCAAGTTGTTCCAAGGTTGACAATGGGATTTACACTCTTAATTGGACAGGTCTGAGAATGGGTCTGGTCTCCACTCCGTCGAAGCGGTCGACCCGCCAATGCCGTGCCCAGAGGTCCGTGTCCATCCGTTCGCGAGGCTCGCTGCCCTAGATGTCTTCGCGAATATCTTCCCCAGCCTGTTTAGGCGGGTGTGAAGTGTCTAGGTAGCATTGAGAGTGATGCGCATGACGAGCCAATGCGATCCGAGGATCATTACAGTCTGAGCAGTAATACGAAGTATACTCTGGAAGTTATCTTCAGCTCGCTGATGCGGCTTATGAGCAGCCCTTGGTAGTCTTGGGGCTTGGTGGAGATCAGTTGGCCAAGCCCTACCACTGCATGTATCCTTCGTCCAAGTCCACTCCATGAACCATGGCTCACTGGCAGACCAGGGTCAGGCCGATGATCCCAGTACCGTGTGATACACTCATGCAAGGGAGAAGTCAAAGGGACCAAGACCGTTTCGAATCTAATAAAATTGATGGACTGAAGTGTACGGAATATTTTGCTAGGAAGCGAAGTGGTCTGTACTTCGTAGTTTCGCATCGCAGACACTAGGTCATATATTCAACACTCGAATCCGTCGTGTTGAACTGAACTGACAATCGTACAAGTTACTTCCCGAGTGAACCGACTGGTGGTGGATGGACGTTCCGTTGCGGGTAATGCCAGACCTGTCAAACCAGCAGAATCTGATACCGCCCGCAAGATGCAGCGTGCGACTCATGCAAGAGTGGCTGACGTCTCCCCCGCCTTCTGCTTTGACCACCAAGTACCACGTTTCTTCCATCCTCAGACGAAGTTGGGAACTGACATCTTCGGGCGCACCTTTACAGCATTACCTTCGAAAGCACAGACTCAATGTATTGTACTTCGAAAACGGTCCTGCAAGTTGTTGATATTCAACCGTCGTTCCCGACAAGCTCGTCCGTGTGTCAGGCCGCCTGCCAAGCTCCATCAATTCTTCCTTCCGACCACCGAAGGTCCTCAAAGCAGGCTTCGGATGCTTAACCGAATGGATAAAGAGATAATTGGATATTGCCGACATCTCCCGCTGTTTGATCTCGCTTGCTTGCCAGGATAACTCAAAATCGAAACAGTGAATTTACTCCACTGAGACCGCAGGACGTGTGGCACTAACGCAGCGTGTGTCCGTCTTCGTCTACTGTAGCACTCGCCTGCTCGGGCTGGCTGTACCTGGGTTAAGGTCCACGCGATCATGTACGCATACGAAATGCAAAGTACTTGTACACAGAACCACGCCGGCATCGGGATAGTTACCAAACTCATCGTGGTGGTATTAGTGAGGTAGGAAGGGCTCGTTCCATCCATCAAATGTTGGGGCAGCCAAGAGGCGGGAGAGCGCCTAACAGTTCATTGCACCGGTATAGAGACTTATCCAGGAACCTGTCTTGGCTCGGTGCCACACACGTCTTTCCTGCACCTGCCAGTACCGGTACATCGAATTGGGGAGCCCGAACGCACGGCCCTGCTTTTATTGACACTATTGACGGGCCTGTTCACAATGAAATCCACCATTCCGGAATCCTTCCTCTTTCCATCGGAGTCTTTCTGGTCGAGGACCCGTGCTCTCTTCCTCTGACATCGTCCTTCAGAGGACGAAAGGCGTCAACCGATACTATTGCTGCATTTGCTTTAGCGATATGCCTGTACCGGTTTGTAACGAAGTCATGCTGGCCAATTGCCCTTCAAAGTCGGATGTTGATTGGATGGGTGGATGTGGATCGATCGACCAAGATGGCGCTGGAAGATCACCAAGGAAATCTATTGATTTTTCAAAAAGCACGGCACTTCAAGTACCTCGTGTACTTCCAACCGAGCGCCACACACTTCCATCCTGCAAAGTACGCAGCTAGCCACGCGATCAGTACTTCGCAGAACTAGGTCGTCTAAGTTATTGAAATGAAAGACACCTTTTGCTATCTCTTCCCATGCCGTGTCTCCCCTCTCTCCCCCTCCTCTACGAGGAACGATGCACAATGCATTGCTGGCGCCATTAGCAAAAAGAAGGAGGGCGGAGTCTTCAATGATTCATGCTTCCCTGGTCGCACGGCGATTTCGGTTTCCCGTGCGAGAAGTAAATTGAACAATATCAAGCCCGGCTTATGGGCACAGACATTTCTACTCTGGATTCCCTTCCGGGGCCTTGTCCTGGTTTCCCAACTTTTCCTCGAGTTGGGTAACGACCCACGGTTTCTCGCCTGGATGCAAGAAAGTCTGGGTCCCTACGAGTTGTGGTTCCCGTTCACGAACGCTCAGACGCAAGTCTCAAATCTTCGAAAAGGAGGGGAGACTCTGCTTGCGCATCGATAGCACGCGGTTCTGGATTCCGATACTTATATGGTGCCTCTTGTCGCCTCGCTCGTTTTCTTTTGACCGGACCAGCTTTCCTGGATGTGATACCGGACAGCAGGTCTCTTGACGGCTTCGGTTTCACTTACGAAGTAGCTTCTTCTTGTGTCGATTACACTTCGAAATTGACGTTCGGCGAAGGACATACCAATAATAGCCATGGGTCAGACCGATCAACAGCGCCAGGATGGCTTGGTCATCACGACCGCCGTCTTCACATCAATTGCATGTAAGCACACAGCGCATCCATCCAATTGCTTTCGCTCGGCTTCTTCCGTCTTCTTGCTGCCGGCGACCCGGATACTAGAGCAATGCTTCGCGGCAGCTGCTCATTGCTAATAAGATTGATATTGACAATGCGATTGCTTCATAGTCGTTGTCGTCGTCCTTCGGTCAATAACTCGTTTCATTCTCATCCGCAAGGGTGGCTGGGATGACTCTCTCATGGTTGTCGCCATGGTTCGTTTCTTGCCCTCCTTGTTATATTCAACGCACAATGGCATCTTTAATGGCATCTTTTGTGGCAGCGCATACTAACCAGCGGCGGCGGCGATAGATTCTGAGCATTGGCTACTTTTTGGAGATTCTCATCGGCAAGGCCAACCACATCGGACACGCGATGTCGACGCTCTCCACCGACAATATGCTTAACCTGATCAAGGTTACGCTAGGCATTCAGCTTACCTACTACGCCGCCGTCAGCTCTATCAAGGTTTCCATTCTGTGCATGTATCTGAGATTCTGTAAGTCGGATTTGGTCATGCCCATTGAGCATTCATTCCCTTACCTGTGCCCTACCACAAGGCGCTTGTTAGCTAACACGTGGTGACCCATAGTGGCTTCGAACAAGTCTCGACTCCTCGCATACGGCACTATCATCTTCCACGTTTGCTTCTTCATCATTTGTGTCACCGTCACTGCTTCGCAGTGCCGACCAATTAGCAAGATGTGGGATTTGACAGGCATGCAACCCGGAAAATGCATTGATACCACCGCCTTCTTCTACTGTAGGTTTTTAAGCGCCTTTTATAGGACCTGTGTTTTCGCTGTGGAGCAGGAGTAAGAACCATGGGATTTGCTAATCCTTGTTGCAATAGTCACCTCGGGCTTCAACATCATCACGGATATCTGGATTATTGCCCTTCCCATCAAAGCCCTGATCAAGATCAACAGGCCCCGCCGAGAAAAGATCGCGCTCATCTTCATCTTCGGCGTCGGTACCTTCGCAACCATCACGTCCATCATTCGCCTCCACACCATTTACACGTACACCCTCGCCAAAGACCCCTTCCAGCAGAGTATTCTGGTGAACCTCTGGTCTGTTATCGAGGTCAACACGGCAATTATCTGCGGGTCGGCGCCGGCGCTTAAGCCGCTGTTCACGCCCAAGGCCCTGAAGGCCGCGAGGCAAGGTTCAAGCAATGGTGGAAGTCACCAGTACGTGGCGCGATCGGGGTACATCAGGAGCAAGAAGTCCGTCGACCAGACCTGGACCGAGACGTCCGTCAATCTCGGCCCCGTCCCTTATAGTAGCACCGAGATTACGGCGGGAGGACACCGCGGCAGGGAGAAAGACAAGGAGACGGACAGTACTGTCGACATCCTCCCTGCGTAAAGGCCTTTTCTTCCTCTCTTTCTACGCGGTATTGAATTGAGTTTCAGGGGCGCATATGATGGGATTGGTTAAAAAAGGGTTGACGGGTTGAACATTGTTTTCCGTTTTCTTGTGTTTGGGAAAATGCATGGGTTTGGGAGCGGAGGGTACTTGCGATGGTGTACACTATACTACGTAAGATAGTTGACGGTTATACTCTTTCTGAGATGAGATACCATCATGTACTAAAAAAGAAACATGGCTTGTCTGGTGCGCCAGTGCTCATTCATTGATATCGCTGCGGTGAATTTAATGGTCTTGAAAACCTAGCGAAGCAGGTAACAATGAAAAAGAAAACCAATCAGAATTTCTTTTCTGTTGCTCCGATGAATAATGTTACCGTTACGATGGGATCCCGGGACCGTCTCCGTCGCAATTAGGGTGTAATCTTGACTTACACCCACATCTTCGGGGCTGAAAGTTAGAGTGCCAAAGTTCAAGATGGACCGACAGATGCCCGACTGCCCTGGGATGAAGTCACGAACTATAAGATTACACCACGAAACATTACACAACAATCTGGGGTCAGAGGTGGGGTTACAGTTACTCCAGGTCGGGCCATTCGTGGTTCCTGTGATGCTCCGGCTTGCTGGGGGAACCCTGCCAGTGAGCGGGAGGGAAATTGGGGGGATGCGAGCGACGATGGATCCATCCCGTGACCGAACATCTGATGTAAGGAACGATAGAGAAACGGGGCGTTCCGAAGACGCCCGCAGCGTCTACAAGAAGCCGAGGTGCGGAGAAGGGACATTGAAAGACTCCGTCATCATGATCGTGATATCATCAAATGACGTATCTGTGGATCATTCCAGACACGATTGGTTCTTACGACAACGGCGCCAAATTAGGAAAACACACCTAAGTTTGACTCAGTGTCCAAACTATGCACTAAACTCTAACCCACAAAGCGAAAATAAGGAAAAAAAAATTGGTGTGAAGCCCCCCGGGAGCACACCAACGGATCTAATCACACAAGCGTCTCTCCCCCTTCACTATTACGCCTAGCCACAGACGCCAAAGTCGTCACGATCAACCGCGCAATCTGAACAAAATCTTCCCCGAACTGCAACTTCCTCCTCCACCTCTCCGGCACGGCCTGTAAACCCTCCCTCGCGCCGACGAGACCGCCGGCGATGGCGGCGTTGGTATCCGTGTCCTTGCCGATCCTGACGACGTCGATGATGATGTCTTCGAGGGATCTCTCGTCTAGGAGGGCCGCCACGGCGATGGTGAGTGATTCGAGCACGTAGCCCTGGCCTTTCCCAGCCAGTTCCCTAGGACCCCTCTCGGCCATTTGCGCGATCGAGAGCCGGCGCCCCAACTCGATGGCGTCGGCTACGCTGTAGGGCGACTTTGTGTCGTCGAGCCTGCGCGCCACCTGTAGACCGGCGTCGACAGCCTCGTCGGGGGACTTACCGTCGACGAGAGCCTTGACCATGATATTGTAAGCGGCGCAGCTAACAGTGCACCGAATGTCATCGTGCGTAACGGCCGAAATGGCCATCGAGTCGCGAATAAGCTTCGCCTCGTCCGACTCGAACAGTCCCGTAGGTATACACCTCATCAACGACCCGTTCCCAGCCTGTCCGGGCCCCGCTCCGCACCCCTTAGGATTCCACCCGGATTCCTGGAAATTCTGCAGTCCCGTCAACGTAGCCCCGCCCACGTCGTGGGGACTCGTGCCGGGCCTCCTCTCGGGCCAATTATTCCCCAGCAGCCAATCAACCATGTACCCACCGGCCACTTTCGCCATGTCCGGGTCCTCGCCGCCGGCGGAGCGGATGCGCGCCAGGTCGAGGTAGGCGAGGAGCACGGCGCGCGTGAGGTCCGTGTCGTCGGTGGCGTGGCCCGGCGGGAAGCCGAAGGGACCGCCGCCGACGATGTCCCGGAGGCCGAGGGGGTATTTAGCCTTGAGGGTGTCGTGGGACATGAATTCGCAGGTGGCTCCGAGAGAGTCGCCGGCGTGGACGCCCAGCAGGGCGCCTTGCATGCGGTCTAGCGGGGTGGGTGGTAGGTCGAGGTCTGTTACCGCCGATGAGGGCGTTGTGGATGCTGATGTTCCTGACATCGTGGTGAAGAGAAAAAAAAAAAAGGAAAGATGTAAATCTGATTTGGTGCTTTGATCTTGTTTTTCGGTAATTATTTTCAAATTCTATTTGTTTATTGTCAATTGCAGGAAGAAGAGGAGATCGTCCTAGGTTTAAGCTTGGAGTGACACGAGGGTCTGAATATATCTTTCGCTGATCTACACGTCAGTTCATGCAAGGTTCAGCCCCAGGCAGCAGTAACGGAATCAATTGATTGATCCATACACAGGTTTTTTGATTCTAAGCTACGCAGCACTTCTCCCCATCCGACATTTCCAGCTGGGGAAAGAAAACCCGAAAGAGGTGACGTGATGCAGCTCATGATTCTGGGGGCAAACATGAGGGGAAGAGAACCATCGAAACGTACACGCGACCGAAGTCAAAGTCACCCCAATCGGGGCTCGAGAACCAGATCTGGAGACACGGGGACATGGGGCATGGGGGGGAGCGCATGCAGGCTTGCATCAGTGATGGAGAATGGGCAGACCCCGAGACCCCGAGGTTGATTAATTATCAATGATCAATGATCCCATCATCATCATCGTCATGCTGCTCTGGAAGCTACCAAAGCTGCCAAGCTCCCCCGAAGCTCCTCCAGAAGCGGGAAAGTTTAAAACGTAAAAGAAACACTAACGACTCTGATAGCGGATCGAAGTCTAATTTACAGCCCTGATTTGATTCGTCTTCCAAGTTGCAGTTTAGTCTCTACCACCTTCCTCCACCATCCCCGCTCTCAACCTAACCCAACCCAGGCCGGAAAAACAGGAGAAAAGAAAAAGGAACAGATTGCGCCTCCACTTCCCAGCTTTGAGTCTGCTTTTCCGAGATTTGATGAAACTACCATAGAAAAAGAGGAAGGAAAAGGAAGGGGAAATGGCTCAAATGAGAACGGCGAAAGCCAACGCAAGGACGCCGACCGCCAAAGACGGTGCATAACGACCAGAAGCAGCCGCCGTTACAACCCCAGGGGGCCCGGCTGCACCAGCGGCAGCAGGCTGGGCCATAGCGGGGGCTGCGGCCACGAGACCGGGCACGTCGGCGACCGCATCAAATGTCGCCCCGATATCGCCCCACCTGACGTTGGAGAAGGTGACGGAAACATCCGGCCTCTCCATGAGAATCTTCTTGGGATCGCCCTCGCCCTCGGCACAGGGGCCCGCCTCACCACTGTCAAGCCAGTCCATGAAGTCCCCGTCAGAGTTCCAAATGCTGAAGATGAGCACCATGCCGCGCTGCAGCGACTCGCCCATGGTCTTCATGCCCCCAAGCCTAAGGAAACCCTCGGCATTGTTATCCGTACAGAACTCCTCCGTCAGGAAACCAGGGGTGTCTTCGTCGGACGAGACGGGGTGATTCTCGATGACTTTCCCGTCCTGGACGTACAGCCGGCGGATCTCGCTGAGGGTGCCCGTCGCGGTGCCGTCATCGCTGATGAATTGCGTGACGACGGTGAAGGCGCGGGACGTGTCGACTTGGTCGCTGCCGGGCGCGTAGTAGTTTTGGAATCCGCTGCGGTAAGGGTTGATGCCGCAGCCGTTCTTGTCGCAGACGCCTTCGAACTCGCATTCATCGCCGGAGCAGAGGAAGGAGCCGACGCCGCTGCATGTGTGGGGGGTGTAGACCGTGGCGCGGGAGTTGGCTTCCCAGATGTCCATTTCGTTGCAGCATGCGCCCGAGTTGTTCATGTTGGGCTGCAAAGAAAAGAGGAAAAGTTAGCATCTTTGGATCTTGCTAATATTTGCGACTGTCGGGGAAGTGATGTCATACCAAGCCGTTGATCCACGGAACGTCAAAGCACTGCGCATCGCAGTAGCCAGTGCCATACGCAGCCCCAGCAACATTCGTCGCGCTCTTGGAACCTGTAGCATCCATCTCCGAAAGATACAGAGCCCCATTCATCCCGCACGCCAGCTGCGACACATCAACATCGTAGCTAATCTCCTGATTCAGCAACTTCATCATCTCATACGTCTCCTCGTCCTCGGCGAGCAAGTACACGCGCGGGCTAACCCTATTATACTCCGTTCCGTTAAACAGGTACTGACGCATGGTCAACGAGGTCCCCCTTGTCAGGACACCGATGCTAGCGTAGTCGATGCCCTCGAGGGCGCAGTTCTGCGCGCAGGTGGCCTCGTCGGGGCAGATGGTGGCGTCGAAGGGCTTCGAGCCGCACGAGATGTCCATGTTGTCGACGGCGTGGAAGGATCGCGCCAGGGCGTCCGTGACGAGTGACGTCTGTTTCTCAACGCAGCCGCCGTCCGTGGTGCAGTGGAAGGTTGGGAAGCGAGGGTGCACCTCGGGGATGGCGGTGCCGATCTGCTGGGCCGAGGCCACGGCGCAGAGGTAGGTGATGTAGGGCAGCGCAGCTGCTATCTTGGACGACATTTTGCAAGTTGTATTGTGAATTAAAATAAAAATATTTATGAAATATAAAAGGAAACACTGAATCCCTAAGAGAAGCGAACTGGTCGTCCAAAAAGAGTGTAAGTCGGCAGGCAGTCACAGACCAAAGCTATGTTCTCCTTGGATCTTCGGATGGTGGATTTGCCTTTATTATACCTTCCCAGAAATGGTGGGCAAATTTCAATCTCGTTTTGTTTCTTCCCCTCCTCTATTCCTCTTGTCATCCGACCGGATCGTTCGTTCCATCTAGATGTCGCTTTCATCCCATTGAATCGCATATAAGCCGGATGCGTTTCGATGTAAGATCGTCGTGAAGGTGTCGCGGAGGTGCAAGATTGTGGGGGGTCATGCCAGGCTCATCCGTCGCATCCCCAAAGAGCCAATCTCTTTTTTCTCAGGGTTTTGGAGGCCGTCCCCATGAAATACCAATACTAGTTTTGTAATCTGATCTTCGTGGATGATTCCCTGGAAATCTGGGTTCCCCATGGTTGTTCCTCACCCTGCGTTCATTTGAGATGAGACCCCTTGGTTTCTCCCTCCAGGTTGAGTTAACCTTTTACATCTCTCGTGACCTTTTTCTTCTTCTCGGCACTGAATGCAAGTCGGAGATCCTACCGTTACAGGTATCCCAGAGGCAGGGAGGAGGAAACGGATTATTATTATTTTTCTTTCCTTTTCTTTTTTACCCCATCGTCGTCTAGAGGCAGCGAGCAACTCATGAATTGGGAGGGCCAACAAGACGAGGATGTCGGAGGCTTCCCAGGCCGGTCGATCAGCGCGGCACAAGAACCTGAGACTAGAAATTCCCTCGAGACGGCAGATTTTTCTATTGACCCTTCGATTTTTTTGCTTCCTATTCCTTTTTCTTACCCTACGATCCTATCGTAATTGAAAAATGTGAGTTGTATGTCGTGAGTCGGAAGGTATGAGCCGATATCCGGGCTTGAGGCTTGGCCTTCTTTCGCAGCATCATCGGATGCTCACGTTTGTTCAACTGGCCTGACTTGAAGTTGCAGTCAATTAGTCCTTGTGAGTGCTGTATGAATAGTATTTGAATTGATATCAGTGCTTGTTATTCTTGAAGAAAGAAATGAAAACTGGGTTATCTTAAGCCGCAGGGATGGCTTATTCTGCTGTAAACCAGGCATTGCTCCCATTCTTGGCAGGATGAAGAAGAGGCCCAACGCTTTGTTTCCAACTCCGAATATCCAGGTTCGTCGAGGAAGAGAAGGAACATGGGCGATTAGATTTCCTTACACCAGACACGGGATCCTGAAAGGGGCATAACGAGATAAGTTTACAGTCTCCGTTTCTCCTACTTCTTTAGCAGCGAGACAATCTTGACTTGTCGACGGCAACCCCGATTCTATCAGCTGGCGATGTAAGAAGAGCGGCTCCATTTCGTTGCATTTCGCTTCAGAAAGCCTCGCCTCGTTAAGAGAGAAGCTCTCCTTCTTAACGCTTTAGACTAAATTTAAACATCTCCATGGCTGGTCACTTGAAGCACCTACCCGATACCAATCGATCCGTTCATAACACTTGCCATGGCAGAGGCACAGGTCTAGAACTTGCCGTCCCCGGCGTGTCGGACCGACTCCAGTTACAGACGAGTCGCCCTGGACACCGCACCCGTTTCAGCCTCGTGGTGTGAGAAGGCGGCCTAGATCACTGCATCTCCCTCGTCACAGCCTCACATGCTCTTGACATAGATGTGTAGAGCTCAGTGTCAGGTACCTTGTTCCTTGTTTTGCTCGTTAGTGGCTTCGCCGATTTGGAAAAGAGGCAAGTAGGTGTCATTTCATTTCCAAGCTACATCGTTAAACGAGATATATACGAGTCATTCACAGATATGAAAGCACTTCGCGGAGACATTCCGAGAAAGAGGACGGCCTTGACTGAGGAGCGCGATACTGGAGGGAAGTGGGCTCAAGGCAGACATATCGCACCCAGCACCCAGCACCCACAGCTAAAGAATAGAAGACGGGGAAGTTGAGAATGAACGCCATGAAACTCGTCACATTTAGCTTGGGCGATATTATCGATGCAATGAGCAATTCGTAGCTCTGAGATCTTTCCCAAGACCCAAATATCCTGGAGAACAGATCAATGATGTGGCGTTTGTGGCGTTTGGGATGGGGAAGGAAGTTGCGGAGAAGTTGCCGTACTTCGTAGATGAATGAAAGAGACCAAATCCCCCATTTCCCATTCCCATTCCCGGTCACATTCCATTTCTACTGCCAAGGAAGCCGGCTCACCAAGTCGGCACAACTCCCATCCGCACTCTAATTACTCTTCCCCAGACCCGTCGCGTCGCACAAACGAACTGCCCACCCACCAGCCAATGCGACACCAGAAATCAAAGTAAACAACAATCTCTCCTCTTCTTCTCACCTCACCACCCTCTCTCCACTCCAACAAACGCAATCCTCACCGCGTCACAAACCCACCCACGAAAAACCAACCTCTGCGACAAGCACCGAGAAACCCAAAAGAGTCGCAGTCCTCAATCGCATCCCGCCCAAAATGGTCTCCACGCGCTCCTCCTCCGTCGCCCTCAACACCCCCGACCTCCCCACCCCCGCCAAAACACCACGCTCCCGCAAATCCGCGACCCCTCGCGCGCCAACAACAACAACGACGACCACCAAGACCTCCGCCGCAACCTGGTCCCACACGCCCACGCCCCTCACCCTCCTCTGGCTCGCCGTATCCGTCCCCCTCGTCGCCTGGGACACGGGCTACGTTCTCCTGCGACCGCATACCATGGAAGGCGGCGCGCTCCACTGGCCGCTCTACGTGCCCTATAAACTCTACGGCGAGATCGACCATATCTACGGCTGGAAGGCTTTCAATGCCGGGAACGGCTTCACGAGCGCCCAGGGTACTCTGAACGTAGTGGAGTCTTTGCTCTATCTTGCTTATTTGTATCTTTGGAGCAAGGGGAGGGCTAGCGATGGGAGTGTTGGGGGGAGGGTAGGTGGTTTGGGCTTGCTTTTGGGGTGGGCGGCTGCTGTTATGACATTGAGCAAGACGGTTTTGTATTGTATGTTTTTGTTTGTTCCTTCTTTTTCTCTCTTTTGCGCGTGGTCTTTTGCGACCGTGCGATCGAGCGGGATACACTTGCTTACTGACTTGGGGGAAATATAGGGCTCAACGAGTACTATTCAGGCTTTGACAACATTGGCCACAACACGCCTTTCAACTTGTTCTTCCTCTGGATCATCCCCAAGTAAGTCAACATCCCTCCTCCCCTCTCCGGCGGTAGAGCTATTTGCGCCTGGACAGATTTCTAACTCGACTTCTCAGCGGTGCCTGGATTGTTCTCCCTACATACATGATCTACGTCATGGGCGCCGACATCCTCAACGCCTTCGCCGTCGCCAGCGGCGACAAGTCCGAATAAAGGCGGGTTGTCAAATGTTTGAGAATGCGACGGGACGAAGGACGCCGCACGATGATTTCGCTGGACGAAGACCGGGCGCGAACGAGGAAAAACGCGCAAATGATTCGATGAAAAGGAGAGAGAGAGAGAGACAAGGGGCGGGTTATATACATTCACCGCAAATGCGTCAATGGGAAGCCAGGGGTGTTGGGACAGCATGGATATCTTTCGATGGTAGTGTCCCCAATCTGAAATCGGTAGGGAACTACTGACATACATATTTTAATGAGTTATTTGAATTGAGTCCAGGGACAACGCCCACGCGATATGACCATCGAAGCTGTGAATCTTTCATTTTTTTTTTGAATCAATATCTTGTCCATCTAATACCATCAATAGCCGAACCTTTTGAGGCTGCCGTAAATAAGCCTAACCGAAGCCAATGAAAAAAATGAGTATTATACAAACATGGTTAAAAAAAATGGTATAGTAGCTGTGGTCAGAATCATGTGGCCAGTCCAGATCCCAGTTCCGAAAACACCACGGTGGTAGCCCACCCCGAAGACATCCTACCCGAAATCGCCGACTCTAAACAGGTCTATACAAAGGAAATTCATGATAGAAAATGAGGGAAGGGGACAGGAAGCCCCGAGAATATTGGGAACAACCTGGGAATGCCGTCTAGAGGCAAGCCGGCGATGCGCTCAAAACTTCGTCCAACCCTCCAAACTCTCTCCTCACACCACTCAAACACTTATCATCTCCGGGAGTGAAGGACGCTAAGCTCTCTACACTCTTCTTAATCCTCAACGGCGAGGGTACCAGCTTGTCATCCGAAACCTCCTCGTGGTTGTAAATCTCTTCCCTCTGCTCCTCCACGAGCTGCGCGTAGCCCATTGCGTAGTCTGGCATGACTACCGGCCGAGGAGGATGCGCGAATGATGACTGTGAGACGAAGATGGCGCTCTGGGGCCTGGGGCGCATGTGCGACCGAACCGGCGTCTCGGGTGACGGCAACATAGATAGGACCTCACGCTTGTGTCGTAATGGGATCAACGGCGGCTCCGACCAGGGCGCGTTGATGCGCTCCTGCTTAGGACTAGCTTCGGGCGAGGTCGCAATAGAACTTGCCGGATTCTCCGCCCCACTAGAGCTAGCAACGGACTCCTGCACGGAAGAGGAGGACGTCGCTGTCATGGGAGCATCTTCGATCGGGCGCTGGTCCTGGTTCTGGTGATTGCTATTATGGATGTCCAGTTGAAGATTAGCTCTGTTACCGGCAAGAGGGAAGCTGCGAACCGCGACACTAGCCGATGTTGTTGGCCGAGGCAGTTCGGTGGGCTCTGTTGCTAGTCGGGGCGGGCGGGCTGAACGGGTCGGAGTTTGAGATGTGGAATCGAGAGTCGCCGTACGTGGAGAGTTCTGCGGTGGCGGAGGACTTCTAAATACGCTAAGTGGTCTGCAAACGAAATTATTGGGAGAGACTTGAATGCTTTGGGATAAAGTTTTTGCGCGGTATGAAATGGATCGGCCGAGCTTAGTCGGTGAGAGGAGCTGCTCCGATAGATGACCATGGCGCCTTGGTGTTGTTGGGGATTTCATAGGGGACGGAGCGCCAGCGCCTTCGGGTGAGAAATTCTCCACAAACATGCTTCGGCGGCGTGGTGTCTCCGGTCGGGCACTTAAGTCCATCTTCCAGGGCGGTAGACCTTCGGTCGAGATGGCAATATTGTAATCAATCCCGTCTGTGTCAAAAACCTCCCTTGGTGGCTCAGTGACGTTTCGGAGCACCTGGCAGATGGCGTAGATAATAGCCCACCTCAACTTCCGGCCATCTGGCAAGGTGAGCCTTTCCTTCTTATCAAATCTGCTCGGCGACATAACAAGGTCCTCTTCGAATCTTCGGTACGCCTGAACGAGGTCGTTGTGGATGATGCGAGGGTTGGTCGTGTTGTAAGCTTTTACGAGGGATGCATGCGCGAGCAACCGCTCATCAGGCTTGAGCTTGTCACCCCTGAGGCGCGTCATTCTCCTCCAAGTCGAGGTCGTCCCGGATATATCGGGGAGTAGCGGGAGAGGGTGCTTTTGGGTCTTGTAATGCCACTGCATATCGTATGAAAGGATCATCTGTAAGATATCAATGCCGCTCTTATCTGCGGTGGCGTGCTTCCCGGTAGCAGTACCGCTATCACTTTCGTCGACAAGGAGGTCTCGGAGACATTCAAAATCGAATCTCATCGTGTGATACGCCTCCTTGCGGAAAACTCCGGACGACTTCGGAGGTGGCAGCGGCGGATATCGGCCAAGCTTGGCAGAGTAGAAAGCGTGGAGGAACCCCCTAAATCGTTCCATGTGGGCGAGAGCACCAACCTTGAGGCACGAGTCGGTTGCGCTGAAGGCGTCCTTGCAAAAAGTGCGCAGTTGAAACGTGGCGCGGGCGAGCCGAAAATCTAGTTCGGCTCGAGCGCGCGATAATAGATCCTTGGATGCTTGTGACGTGAACTTTGATGATCCTCGTGTTAGTCCAACGGTTTGACTGCGACAAGCGGAGACAATGGTAATAACACCCTACCTGATATTCAGCACTCGACTCCAGTTCCCAAAACATGCCAGTGCAGTGAGCAAAAGCATCGATATACATCCCTCTAAGTCTACAATTCTCCGCAAGATAAAGGATGGCTAAGGCGTGGTCGGGGTTGTGTCGCATGTTGAGATAGCCCTCCTGTTCCATGTAATCGATGAGGTCCTTGACGTTCTCTGCACTCGGGAGCCTGTATTCTCGCATGCTGCCAACCAAACCCACTAACGCAGCTCCCAAATGCTCGCCCACGAGTGAGCGGCGACATAACCAGGCAAAGAAGTTACGAGTCGCGAGATGGTAAGCGAACGCTTGAACCTTGTCAGCTCCGGGCCTCGGCGGGATGTAGATCTCCAAGGTGCGACTCGTGGTGAGGGAGTCATGGCGAGTTTCGGCGTAGCGATGGTGAAGCGACTCGACGTCGACCGAAAACGGATCGCAATCGGGGGAAATAAACTTCTCAATCAACGGATGGCAATGAGCGTGGAGCAGCGCCGAGAACGGGATTTTGAAAGATGGGCCCCGCTGGGACTGGCCCCTCGCATAGAGATAGACGAGGCAGTTTCCGCCGGGATACCAAATATCTGGGTCCTGTTATATATTAAATAGATGCATTAGCCTTCGTTTTGCGCACGCTGAGGAATTCAACCCGTTCCTGCGAATATCAACTTACCCGGCGTAAATTGTTCCACTCCGTCGCCGACCTCGTAGCCCCATTGAATTTCTTAATTGTGGGGGACTTCGTATCGAGAGGATGGCCCTGGCCTACAGACCTGGAGCGCACTCTCGTCTGCGAATCCTCAATCTTGTTCGACATCTTGTACATATCCGGACAGGTTCTCGTCGACCTTAAACGACGGGGACCAGAAGGACGAGCGCGATTGAACTTGATGGGCTGACGGGGGTTGGGAGAATTATAAAAGGCCCAGGGAATCCATGTAGGGCTGCTGGTGACCTTGGCTGGGGAAGACTGCAAGTGCTGCAAGTGCTGCATGTGGTGGGCATGAGCTGGTCCTGGATGCTGCTTGCAGGTTGGCGTCATCTTCGAGGTACCGCGTGGCTGCACTTTGAATTATAGGTACCGGAGTACTTTCTGCGTTCCCGATTTCTTCGCCTGATCTTTCGCCTTCCCCGACGTTTCCCTCTTCGTCGTCTTCTTCCTTCAACTCTCTTTACACTACCTGTACCACTCGTTTCTTTTTCGCCTCTTCCTTAAAATTTCCCTACTTCCCTTCTTCCCTTCGTTCCTATCGTCGCTGTACTCAGGGCCAGCTGATGGAGACAGACCGCCGTCACTAATCTACAGCGGGTAGTAAGCGTAGTAGGAACCTTGGTCTGGGGGCCTCGTCGTTGGAATGTACCCTTATTATGGGGACGCTATCGAACGCTCAGGGAAGGATACCGAGTTCGGGTCTAGTCTAACAACGGATCTGGCGTCGAGTCCCAGCGCTCGCTGCTCTTGCTGAAGAGCCCAACAAACAGGAAGCAAGCCGACGCAATTCAATTGACCACTACTGCAGGCGCCGACGCCTCTTAGCTCTTAGCATATGCACCCTTTCGCAATCGTGCCTTTGGGAGGATCAGCCTCTGCACATACCTACGGGAGGCGCGAACCAATACTTGCGCACTTTCCGCTGGAGGCAACTGGGCAGGTGCGCAGGGTGGACAGAAGCGAAAGACGTGCAGAAAAGCGCTGGTCAGGGCGGACCCACCTTGGCTGCTTGCAAGAACCGTGCCGTGCCCTACTACGTACGTTTGCTGTGATGATGAACAGATCGTCTGGTGGCGTGGGAGTTGATCTCGAAGGGAGAGAAGAGTCGTCCGACTCCCCAGAACTTGGTTGGTCCTGTCCATTATAGCTGCTCATCTTCATCGGATTTCGCCTTTTGCTGGTTGCTAGAGAGATCAAACAGTTCTTCGACGGTGATTAAGCCTAACTTGCCCCCCGAGGGACGACGAAGACAATGTCTGAGCCTTTCCTCGTCTGCATCGAGGAATTCCCGGCTTCAAATGTCTTGTCCGTGTCTCTGTTGTCCGCATCCGACGCAGAATTGTAGTTTACGACTGAAGGAAGATTACCTTCCTATCCCTTTGCCTCTATTTTCATCTCTACTAGTCGTTCCGGTTTATTGCCCTCCCTACGGTGCTCATGGTCTTTTTGAAACATCACCTTCGCCAGCACGAGGCCAATGTCTTTCATCGATTATGCGTGATGCGATGTATCTTCCTCTGATATAGTACTTCTTCAGGTCGTTCCAGTTTTCTGATCTACTTGTTTCCTTCCGTCATACAAATACCGCCTTAACTACCGTCATTATACATGTATTGAATGCATTTCTCGCGCAGCAGCCAGTGAGAAGTGTGAAATCTCAGCCGTCTCCCCACTGTCTTGGAGGATCCAGTCGGCTTCTCCACGCAGCCCGCCGCATTCCACGGGACGTCGTGGGGTCATCCAGGTTAACTCCCGGCAATCCACACTTATCACCTGAGTGGTCACGAAGTAACATCAAACCCACCGCAACGAACAGCGAAAACAGAGTCTTAACATATTCTGCACAAAATACCTCCCTACGTCAACATCATGAGAGAGAAACTTCTCCACGATTCGACGCTCTGCACCATCTAGTTTAGTTTTAAACAACCCCTCCACGAGGCTCAAGTTGGAAGCACGGGTCGTGGACTTCCCCGGCTCCTTCGGCTTTGCAAGTTTACTCGCAAAACTATGGGCACGTCTTGACCTTACCCCTCAGAGGGACGGATGAAGAGGGTTTAGGCATGGCGTCGAGCTCGGGGGGTCAACTGCGGGTCTGGCCTAACCTCGCAGCGAAGCCGCCTCGAGCGTTATCCTCGATATTTTGACCCCTCAATCTTGCCTGCCGCTCTTGGCTAGAACAGGGGGCTCCCCGCCAATGTTACCCTATTCAGAAGGGCTAGGATCATTGATCCCTTGGAAGACAGGCCTCCAGCAAATGGTTTACCATACCGATGACTTCCCCTTCATCGTATTCATCACTGGCCCTTACATATAGTCCCATCGGTTCATGCACGTCTTCGTATTTCTTGCCTTTGTTTTCGAGATGGTTAGATGTTGAGAAAAACAAAACATTCAGATCTTGATTTCAGACCATTTACGTCTTTGTGTTCTGCTGCTGTCTTCCCTTTAACCTTTTCGTCTGGGTATGGGTCTCATTCTCACCCCAGTGGCGTCCCCAGCTCCCAAGGTGGTGTCTTGAAGTGGACTGGTGGAGTGGAGCGCTAGGCAGGGAGGTTCTCTCGCCTTCCCTGCGTGGACGACCAAAGAGATCGACGAGCACTGTTCCTTCGGCCTCTGAACCTTGTTGCCACCAGCTCTCCCCCTTCTGTCGTCATTGCTACTCCGTATGTTTCCCCCCCTTGTAAACTAGTACAATCCCTCAATGCGAATTACAGTTGGGATCTTGGTTGGCGCTTGAGATTGTCCCCGAGGAATGTGGAAGTATTCGAAGCTGACCGTTCCACTCCAAAAGGGCGGGCCTCCGGCGCCTGCTTTACGGACTGTAAGCAGGATGCAAGTCGATTCTGTGAGACTCGATTATACCTTGACCGGCATGGGCTGAGGTAAGACAGGTCCAGGTACTTCCGCACTGTTCATCGCTTTTTATTTTCCTCACTCGTCTTTGTCTTCTTCAAACTCGGTCTTTTAGACTCTTGGTCTCTTTTTCGCAAGTGTGTAAACCACACAAGTAGATTAGGCGATGTCCCGATCTGGTCGGCTGCCAGATTGAACTTGTGACTGTGGCGGAAGAGTTGGCGCTTGTTCCCATTCTGGGCATTATCATGAACCAGATTTGGCCATTTGTCGCGGTCCTCTCACCAGTGGCAAACAAACGAAACTCCATCCGCTGTACTCCGTAGTTTAGATATTACGACGAAGGATTTAGGTGAGTTGCATCTTGAAATAAAGTTTTTATCTTTGCTACTCTAACCAGGGGAGAAAGCCATGATTGCAGGCCCAGAAAGGGAAGGCCCACCTGAGGTGCTCGAGGAAGCCGCCTCTCTCGGTAAGGTCTGACGTGAGCGGATGAAACGGAAGGCCTGCAGAGAGGAGAATTGTTGAGGATTTTGTCTCTTCGGATGTTGACTCGGAAGCAGGATTCAGAACAAGACGTATATCATTGACTCGGCCTCTGATCGAGACGGCTTGCCCACTAGCCTCGCTGAACATGCCTGTTGGAACAGAACTTTGCCCTCCCTCAAATCTAACCAGCACCCGCAGCTTCTATTGACCACTATATATTCCATAATCTATAAATGTTTCGTATAACCTTGGAATCCCAAAATAGTCGTTTTACAAGTAGAAGTGACCAGGATTCTGAGAGTCTGGAAGGGAGGCTGAGGATGTCTGTTGGAAAATCGACTGGTGTTGGGCGTTAGTTAGCGGACCAGTTGTCGACAGCTGCCTTCTGCATCTGGCAATCGTAACCCCCCCAAAAGCGTCAACTCGAACGTTGAACCCAAATTCACCATCAAGAACCGCAAGCAAACGATTGTAGTATCCTCCAGGTATCCCGGCATTCAGCTCCGCGGAATGGAACTCTCGCGATCGTGAACGGGCCCAATATTTCCCACACCAAATATGGCCTCCGCAGCGTACTACACCTACATTCAATGTCCCTGTTCCTCCGCCTCCTCCTCAAGGCCCATCGATGCCACTTCCCCAGCAGCGCCGGGAGCTCATGAGGACGAGTACGAAGACGACGATCGCACTTTCGACCCTCGTGCCCCTCGCTCGAACTATAGCCTCTACCCGCTAGAGCACCTAATGTACTGCGAGGACTGCCAACAGATCCGCTGTCAGCGCTGCGTCAACGAGGAGATTGTCACATATTATTGCCCGAGTTGCTTATTTGAAGTGCCGAGCAGTAACATTAAGAGCGAAGGCAATCGGTAAGATCTGGCGGACCGGGCCTTAGACGTTCTATTTTTCGATATCGACAGAGAGTGGTTGTGGGAGAGCCAGCTAACCCTCGTCCCAACCATCTAGGTGCACGCGCAGTTGCTTCCAATGCCCCATCTGTATCGGATCCCCCCTCGCCATCACGAGTATCGACAAACCTCCCGACCCGACCCTTCTCGCCCCCGAAGGCCTCCCCACCCCTACCACCTCCCAATACGTCCTCACCTGCACATACTGCAACTGGTCCTCCTCCGAGATTGACATCAAGTTCGACAAGCCCAGCGGCCTATACTCCCAGCTCGTCAAAGTCCGCAACGGCGGGCAGCCCAAGCTCACGGCACGAGATTACCGTGAGCGGCGTAAAGAGGATCGCAGTGCGCCGCCGCTCCCGGACGCGGAGCTAGACGTGGACCTCCAGTTCGCGCATCTCAAGGCGTTTTATCAGGGCCAGCTCGCGGATATTAATGCTTCTGCAACAGGTGGGCTCTCCGCGCTCGGCGACCTTGGTTTCTCCTCGCCAGGGACTCTCTCGCGGATAATGAGTCTCTACACTGGCGGTAGCCTCGGTGGGAAGCGGAATTTGGGCAAATCGGCTGTTATGCGGGAAGCTAGCACTACGGATGACGGGCTGAAATTGGCTCAGTTGGACGAGTCTGCGGTGGTGGAAAAGCTCCTCAATGGATCGTGGTACGACACCGTGTCCACTGAGCAGCGTGACGCCCAACCGGCGTACACCGCACCGTTAGCTTCCCTAGACGACCTGCGCCCAATACCAACCCTATTGAGAACTAAGCGTTCAAAGCGGTGTCCTGTCTGTCGACACATTATCACGAAGCCCGATGCCAAGGTCACGAGCACGCGGTATCGCATCCGGCTCGTGGCGTCCCATTATGTGCCTACTATTACTATTCGACCCCTCACTTCGCCGTCTCAAGCACCTGGTACACCCAAAGTAGCTACACCTTCCCCACGTACCTCTACCCTGACACACGTTCAACAGCCACAACTTCTTCGACCGGGGCAACCCGCCCAATTCATACTCACTTTTAAGAACCCCATATTCGAGGAGGTCAAAGTCACTCTCGGCACGCCTCCCCGCACGCCGGGCCGCTTCCCTTCTAAAGTCACCGTCTTATGTCCACAGTTCACGATTGGTGCGAACACAGACATGTGGGACGACGCCCTCAAGGACGAGTACAAGGATCCCAGCAAGCGACATACCGTTGCTGGCTCCACAGCTACGGATGATGGTTCGGGCCAAGGTGTTGCAGGCAAGGTATGGGAGCGAGGTAGGAATTGGGTTAGCATCGTCGTCGAGGTGATCCCTGCATCTTTGAGACTGGACGGGTTGAGGTGGGCGAAGAGCGAGGGTGAGGATGTTGACGACGGCCCACTCCGGGAAGACGAAGACGCGCTTGAGATTCCGATGTTTGTGCGTGTTGAATGGGAGGCCGAGCCCCAGGAGGTGGGGAGCGCGCCGGGCAGGGACAAAAATGTGAAGGAGAAGAGGGAGCTGGCGTACTGGAGTGTACTGGGGGTTGGAAAAATTATGCAAGAGTAGACATAGACCACTTAGATGTTTGATACTCGGAACATTGTACTTATGATACCCATTTTCGGACGACTTGAGGGAAGGAAGCTCTCACGGCTTGTATGAATTTGCAACGCTTTACGAAACTGGGCTTATGGACTGGAAAATTCATCATTTGTGGTGCCTGTATTGGAAAAAATCAAGCTACCTTCCGTGCGCCATGTCCATGTCCATGTTCATAATGTCTTTTTGTACCAACCAAAGGATGCCAAATTCCACATCACGCCCAATTTTTTTTCAACCACACACAAACTCCCCACTCATTGGATATCTCTCTCAACTTAGAACTCAGAGGCAACCTGGGGGAACTCGAAGTTGACGTTGCGGCCAGTGAGCTTCTGGTAAACCTGAGAGTAGGTATCGAGCCTGTAGTCAACACCGCCACGCTCCTTCTCGTCGAGGATGACCTTGAGGATCTTGTTGCCGTCCTCCTTGGTCCTGAGACGCTTGCCGACGATCTCGACGGGGTAGACGAGGTCGGTGAGGATGGCGTCGTGGACGGCGGTGAGGGTTCGGGAGCGGGGACGCTTCTGCTTCTGGGTGTTGCGGGCACGGGCAGAGCGGCGGGGGCGGGGGAGAATGCGGCGGGAGGCGAGGAAGAGGACGTGGCGGTCAGAGAACTTCTTCTCGAGCTCACGAGTCAAGCTGTGGGAAGAGAGTATCAGCATCTCTGCCCTGGAATTAGAACTTGGGATAGAAATGTTCAACTTACCGCTGCTGAACTCGGTGGAAGCCGTGAAGGGAAGGGACGGGGACAAAGATGACAATAGCCTTCCTGCCGTGGCCAACTTCGATCTAATCAAGACCAAAAGTCAGCATGCGAGCTCCAGGACTAGCCTTGGACCGCTTCCCGCCCTATTCCCGTAACTCTCTCCCAAGCACAAAAGACTTTATCGCGAATTGTGGTCGGTATAAAGCCCGCCGGGCCAAAATTGAATCGTCTTGCAAAACTCTTCGTACAGATTATGGGATAGGCAATCTGCTTGCCACGCAAGTAACCGCCCAATCTCAAACTCGAAGTTGTGCGGCTCGATATCGCCTTTGACCCGACGTCGCAACTCGAGCGACAGCGAGAACCTTCTCGCCATCGTTCGAGGTCCCGAGGAGAGAGGACGGAGTTGGGTTCGGAATTTTGGTTTTGAGGGGGGGTCTGATAGCGTTAAGGAGGGAATCTTCAAGGTATGTTTCTCACCTCTCGCGCGGAGACGAACTGAAGGGGTCGCAGGGCGATCTTCAGGTCGGCAGTGTTGGTCTCGAGGTCATAGAGAGCCTGGGCGATGCTCTGCTCGAGCTCGGAGGGCTTCTGCCTCGAGGGGCTGCTGGGGTCGATCTTGTTGACGGCACTCATTTTCGCGGTTGGTGCGTTGGAATTGGCGGTTGGCGATGGGTGTGAAGGAGATGTCGTTGATTAGATGTCTTTTTGTGAGGATAGAAAATTTGGGGGGTTTGGTGGTGCATTGGCCAGGCGGAGCGAGAAACCCTGAACACGTGACTTGGAATTTCGTGGTGCGCGTTCAATTGAACTCGGTCTAAATTGTGGGACTGAATATTACTACTTTTGGAAGGTGGGTCTTACCAGAAGAATGAAGCATCGATGGGAGTTCGAATCAACGCCCAACATTTCGAAGTCCACAGAAGTCAGGATTCTCGTGCTTTGCCAATCTTCATGATGAGATGCTTGATTTTATTCTGCCTACACAGGCGCAATTCCCTCTCAATACAATGAGAACAGACTCCCTTATGGAGCGGCTCTGAGCTAGTAGCTCTTGAGAGGAGGTGAAAGGCGTCTCAAGTGGCACTGATCCCGATCGGCCCATGCCCAAGGTTGACCGCGCCGAGATGTTATTGCTATTACTTGCAGTCCAGGATTGAATCTTGGTTTTCGTGGACTAACCTTATGAGAACCTTACACATCCATAATACCCCGTAACTCATTCTTCTCTTGCCTACTTCTACAAAGTAAAGTCGGATCTTCGAGCCCACGAAGCTGGCTTGCAAGGTCTAAGTGGCCTCTAGAGACCGTTCCGAGAGAGTTGATCTCCAACGTATGCAGAACGTTGACTCCTAAATCGCCGTCGAGGGAGGGGAAAAAAATGCAACCACACTTACTTCCACTCGACTGCTATGAAATTCGGTGGTAGAGATTAGATGCATAGTGATTGTGAAGCGGGAGCCACGATAACAGCCTTGGCGATCTGGGACGGAGACTTCTCAACACCAACACACCCACCCAAGGTCTTCCAGCCTGCCCAGGGCGTTACTGAGATAACGGGTGAAGATAACGAGATATCCTGTGTGTTGGATAGTTCAAGCACAGCACCAGTTCAAACATATCCACCAACATAGTACCTACAGTCTTCCCCTTGGGATCTTCTCATGGTGGTTGTCCGGGGGAAATGCGGACTATACCGTCTATCTAGAAGAAAGATTATCTTAAGGTGAAAGTCTTCTCGTTGATAATAAGACGGGGCTTCTTTACTGGTTGCGGGGTAGTCGTATAAGCATCGAGAGGTCATTCGGGCCCGGGACGGGAACTGCCTCCTTATCTTATATCCAATGTGACCAACAAGCACAGATAACAGCATGACATATCTAGGGAGAGTGTTAGACCGTCCACATTGTTGTCAGCAGCAGATCGCCTCCAAGTATCGGATCAAAATCTACGGATGGATGAGTCAATCAAACGGAAAGCTCCGTCTGTTCGTGATTATGGGCAGCAGGTGGCATTTCGATATTAATAGAGCAGGCTCCAGAGTAGGTTTAGAGTAGTGACTCGAGAAAAGTCTATCGAAAGAGATGTCGATAGTCGTTCTCAGTGACGGACCTGGGAAGCCCCGTTTCCCCAGGACAACGTCATCAACGCATTGTTTCCGCTCCTATTGGCCTCGGCGCATCAATGCATGCCTTCTTACGTCCGAATCTAAGCCTGCTTGCAAAGACTTTGTACGACGTGTCATCATGGTCTGCTGTGGGGAGCGGTTGGCCGATTCTTGAAGGATTCCGCGGGAACGACAGGTTGATCCAATCACTGAGTTTTGGGGTCCATATTAGGAATTAAACATAGCCACCTCAGAATTTCTGTGGGCGAGCGCTGCAAAGTGATCCTGCGGCGGCGGCCAAATCCAACGTTGGAAGGTTTCCGCTTTGTCCACTTTTCTCATGAAATGGTTTGGAAGTGGCTGAAATGATGGGTTCGTCCGCATGCTGAGGCTCAGCAGAGGATTGTGTTGTCTGACAGTCAGGCTCGTCCCAAGACAAACAGCCTGGAGAACTAAAAATAAGACCTTGTGAAACATCCACATGGAGTAGAGAAAAGAAATCCTGCGATGATGAAGGTTGGAGCAGTAGGCCCGGCGGCGAAAATGATGTTTGAATTGTATCGTGATAATCATTACATGTATCCATTAGACTTCTGCCTCTATCAGGGGATTCTGTGTCCGTGGGCTCGAAGGAAGGAGGAATGTTCCCTCCGCCACCGCCAAGAACGAAGAAAAGAAAAATCAAAAGCGTTTTTAGCCATTCGCTGATGTTGCAGAACAAGCTTCAATCCCAAGCTTTTCCCAAAAGCACCACAAGCTCTTGCGCTAGCACTAAAAACCGGCGGCGTCGTAAGTTCGTAGTTAGTTCTGCAGCCGTGGACCCAAACTTTCGGTGGTTCAACACTTCTTCCCCTATCATTGTAACCTTCCAGCTTGAAACAATGTGCGGCAATCACAATGCATTCTAAACACCAGAACCCATGCGGTGAAAACCCTCATCAAGAGCGTTTAGGGGGAAATTGGGAAAAAAACAAGAAAAAAAAAAATGAGACAAAAGGGGTATTAAGAACACCAAAAAAAGGAATTTGTTTAGGGCTCCGAAACGCTGGGCGCTCAGACTCAGAGCATGCACATCACCGTCGCCAGGCTGAGAAGCGCAACGGCAGCAGCGCCAACATGGACTTTCGAGTTGCCCGGTCTAAAGCCCGATGTAGCTTCGTCCTCGGCCGCTGCTGAATCGCCCGTGCCCTCCATCTTGTTATTTGTCGTCGTGGATAGCAGCGTATGTATCCAGTCGCTTGTGAGCAGAGAATGCTTTTGTTGCCAGTTATTAAGGAGTAAGCCCTTGGCTAGGGCGAAGCGACTGTGTATAGGCGGTGCTGACGCTAATACTGGCTGCGACGGTATCGTCTTCGCATTGGAGTATTCTGCTGGCGTCGACGGTCGTTGTAATGGCTGAGTTGATAGGGGGATGTTTTCTGATCGTGATTCTTCGAGATAGATGGGTTCGTCTAATATGTCGTGCTGAAAGGCATGGTGGTAGCCGCTCGCGGTCTCGTTGCGGAAAGGAGGGAGGAAATTCGAGGGACACGAAGCTGAAGGAAAGTCGTCTATATGCAAAACGAGCTTCGTCGTGTCGATTGAGGCGGAGATGGGTTGGTGAAGGGCCGTCGTCGTGCTGGCGAAGAAGACTGCGAGAAGCTGCAGAATTGGGATGATATCGCTCCGTATGAATAGTGACGGACCAGGGGAACCTGTCCTCCGAGAGGATGCCATTGTCGGCATCAAGAATCTTGGCTTCCGTGGGGGCGAATGCTTATTATGATGAGCCAAGAATCGATGGGTCGCGGCGAGAACAAATTATTTTAGAAAGAAACAAAACAAGTTAAAAAAGCAATAGGGAAAAAAAAGTCCGGGGTTGGGACGAGGATAAAAAGTCTGGCACAAATTCTGGTGATGAAAATTCGGGACAGACCAGGTCCATAAAATGTTTGCATCAATTGATCAGTGCATTTGAGAAAAGGCTTGTTGGTTGTGAGAGCATTGATAAACTTACTTGTATCAATTGATGTATCCCATCGCGCCCCCTGGTCAGCCCTGCCTAGTTCGACAGGAAGAAACATTTGATTGAGTTAAGGCGATGAGTGTACATTGTCGTTCGTCGTTTGTACTTTGTACTGCCACTACTCCGGTGTTACTTCGCCTCAGTCTGTGGCTGTTAGATCTGAGTTCCAACAATACATTTGAAGGTCTGTCCAACCTACAACGCCTCATTGCCTCGAACTTGAAAGTAATATTGAATATTATTGTGCCGGTTTTGGTTGAGACTTCCGTCTGATGACACCAGACGACTCTCACGAAGTAACCACTCTCCAGAGAGGAGGGCATGTCCAACTTTCCAGCGAGCTAATCTTAGTATTGAGATGAAATTAGATTCATTCAAAGTTACAACATCGCGATACAGAAGTACTGGATCGGATCCTCGATGGAATTGTATTGATAGTGGGATCATTGAGGACGGCATTGCGCTCCACGGCGTCTCACCATTGATCCCCGCACCATCCTTTAGCTTAAAATGGACTCCGAACGGATCCCACGTAGTACATTTACATACAAAGGCATATGAAATGAATCGATCTTACCTCATCTACTTCGTAGAAACTGGTACTTTGGTGCCTGCCCGAAGGCGTCGCCCTGCAAGCGGGATTGAGCAAAGTTGTCCATGATCGTTGCCGCCCAGAAGTACTCCGTACTCCTCAGAGACCCAATTTTACATGACTTTTGATGCCACTCCGTAAAATCTCTGTGGATTTGGGGTCCGGCTTCGTTTCTCGATGTTTCCTCATCCCCACCTTTCTTTCGGTCCCTTTTTTTCTTTCCCCCCCTTCCTGGGGGCTAATAATCGGGGCGCAGCCAACAGAAGGATGCCTGTCAAATCGATGCATACGGAGTAGAACATGAGTCGTATCTAACCGTCCTTGTGTCCCGCGGGCGATATCTTCGGGAAAATCAACCTGCGTTCCGGAAGGGTAATTCATTCAATGGGCGATCACTGTGATAATGTGTCCCGGTACTTCGTAGTGCGTGAGTACTTCTCGCATGTCCCAGTTTTGTACAATTAGCCGCTCTGTATCGGTTTCCTTGGATTTCCATGGAATTTCTTGTTTTGGGCGTGGATAAGGTCTGATATCATAACGATCATGATGCCAATCATCCCCCACGTATCTTGTCCTTAGATTTCTGAATACGACTGACTACGAGGTTACATTAATGCACCTCGTCGAGTACTCCATACCCCGTAAGGTAATCCTACCTGGACTACTTCGTACTTCGTAGGCATTAACTAGAGTACGACAACGCGCTCCACCATCGCCAAATATTCCCCGGCGGGTGGCGATCGAATGGGAGGAGAGCTTATCTGCGAGATGTGACTTTGCATTGGTCAAGTGCGAGCTATCTGAACTAAACTGTCAACACGAAGTTGGAATTTTGCAGGTAACCTTGCCTCTGTTCACCAAACAGGGTCCAGTCCGGGTCACGTCACTCGGGGCTGGTATGGGCAACAGCAGCACATCACCACCAAACGGGCTAGCAATTGGCAATATCAGGGCGAACTTGCCATTTTGCAATGTATTTCCTTCTTGGCTTCGACTTATACGAAGTATGACACACCTAATTCTTCATCCCACCCACCATTCATCCATCGATCCGCCTCTCACTCTGTGATAACTCAGGGGAGAGCTAGATCAGGAACAGGTGCCGTCACATGGCAGAAAAAGAACATCCGACGGCCCCACCAAGGTGGGACTGGTCGATATTAACGCCCATACAATTCAATTGTTGCACTTTTTCCCCTGTTGGTACTTTGGCTTTGGAACACTTTCCTCTCATCATTGATATGTGGAGTAATTGGGAAGCAGGCCTCAAACCGTGTTACTCATCTCGCTGCTTCTGGCCCTCAGTACTCAGTAATAACTCACTCGAGAGCGGCTCATTTACTCCATAACAGCATCGGCTCTTCGGATCCTTGCCAACCCGGCGCCTACCTTTAATATCGCAAGTCGCCTCGCCGCATCTAAGCCGTGAACACAATCGTGGGCTGAATCTCGAGGGACGAGACGGGGTTTGCCTGTTGGCAGGAGCCAGGTTAAGACAATTACTTGTTACCCGTGCTTGTTCCAGACCCCGTCGAGCCCGAGCCCCTCTTGCTGGCAGGTTTTGGGTGTGCGATCCTGAAAGCGTACCGCTAGCTTGGCTAAAGGATGATCCTCAACTCCTGGATTCGGAGGTGGACGGACGGAACGTTTGGTGATAGGCTCGGTCAATGCATTGGCTTTACTCTTGTTGTTCCCTCGTAGACTCCTCCTTGTTCGCGAAGTGGCTCAGGAGAAGGACCCCTAAAGGAATAAAGGAACAAAGGAAGCAAAGACAGAAAGAAACGGCCTAGTCTTGAAGCGGCCCGGTGCCCCGCCAAACGACTCCGTATCAGTAGGTCGCCATCGCTACGTTTCCAAAGGCGGCTTCACAATGCACTTATTCGCTTCTGTTTTGGGTGGTTGTGGCGCCACGATTTGCCCGACGCCAAACTGTACTTGTAAAGACGGCCGCAAGCCCGTGAACCCAGGCCGCTCGCCCCTCGACCCGGCGCCCCTTTCAGCATCGGTCTGCCACTCCCCCCAAAAGAAAGGAGGTGATGGAACGGGTGACTGGTTCTCCGCTTGGAGGCGTTTTTTGCACTATCGAATGAGCTAACGATTGCCTCAAAACTCTGCAACCAAGTCCGGGCTGATCGACCGAGGTCGGGGAGCTCGAGGTCGTAATGATAGGAACGACGCGTCACTTGGATTGCCCCCCTCACAACAACCAGTAAATAGTTTGAGACGGTCATCGCACGTGGATGGTTTTATTTTGGGGCTTGCGTGCTTCGTAACATCTGGTTTGTCGGTGCTGGGTGGAGGTGGCTTGAGCCTCTTCCAACATACTCCGTATTACTGAGTACACTGCAAGGATTGCTAGGATTTGCTGCTTGATAGTGATTGCTACCTCGTCCTTCTCCTCGAGGTTGGCTACTCATACTAAATCAGGAAAGCTTACTACCCTGGATCTCCCTGCACGCCAGTGCCCGCTTCCTTTTGTCCTACGATATGCAGAGCTTTGGCGCCGCCACGCGTCGCTGTTTCAAGCTAGGCTATTTGGTGCGTTTAGCAGTATGATCCTCTCTTAATAAGGCAACTAACTACTCCGTACCTTTGTCCAAGAAGGTCATTGTTTATTCTCCGCAGGGAGATGGACAAAATGGACAAAATTGGCAGGTTAGAGACCCATTTTTGTTCCAGTACGAAGTAGGGGGCGTCTAGCGACATTGCCCATGTCAAGTTGCCAGCCATGTTCTCCTTGAGTCCTTTCCATGGATGACACCTGCTTGATATTTCATTCGCCCGAGGAGCGTGCCATCGGTCGCCTCCGTTGTGCTAAATTGGAATTATCTCATCTTAGCCAACCTCATTGCTCATTCAAGTGTGACATTCCGACGCGCACCTTGCTTCCATCTTGACGCGTCCGCTGCCCGGCAATGGTCGGCGTCGAAGACTGGCGGCGGGAATTGACATTGCTCTCGTCCATCCCCTTTCTTTTCCTCGCTCCCCGATTGAGGTCGGCCCCGAGCGAGCTTGGGGATCTTTGAGAATGGGGAGCAAACCGGGCCCAGTACCCTCATGCCAGACCCGTTCATCAAGCCTCTTCGAGCATCCCCCAAAAAACCTCGGACACCTTCTCAATACCCCATCATCACTAGTGAAAGATAATGCTCATGCCGGTGTACATTCCCTTGACCGTCTGCACTGGACCTCCCGCCACGTTCCGCGAAGCAGGACGTGATGCCATGATTCACAACAATCGGACTCACAGGCTCGATGTGCCTGTGGGCTTCTTCCTGAATCCCCGAAGTTGTCATCTGCTAAACCAACTCGTCCGGTCTCCTTTCGTTTTGCTTTCGGGCCATCGTTCGTTCCGATCGGAACTTCATGTCTGCGTATGTTTGCGATGGTGCATTGGTAGCGCAGCCAGTTTCCAAGCTGGAAAACAATGTCCTCCGTTACGAATAGAGTATCCCCCCGAGTGTCAAAACGATGATCAAGTTATACCAGATGCTGAAAAGCAGTCTTGTCACTGGCCTCATGGAGGAGAGTGGCCATGTTCTCCGCAGTGATCCTGTTGCGGTCGCTTCCCGCTGTTAATACTTCACGGGCAAGAGCCAAGCGGCCGAAATGAGTGGCCGGGCGGCGACAGCTTTCAGTTGGTCCGGTTTTCGGGGTGCGACCTCCGACCTCGTCCCTCTTTGCACCCGAAGCAGCTAAGGAATGTGTCGATAACAATGGTGTGCGGGACAATCCCTCTTGAATCCCGGGCAGCCGCCAAGGACTTAAATTCCGAATATTCTTTCATCGAGCAAAGTTGCCGCCACGAACGTTATCTGAAAAACACCATTTCATACATTTGGGGTATGCGGTGATGCTGCATTGTTGAGTAACGAGTTAGGACTTGCCAATGGAAGTTTCCTTTGAAGCGAGAATACCTGCCCAGGCTTCCGAACCGGGTTACTACTCACCATGATCCAGGAGAAGCATCTCGGGTGGTTGTCGGGCACCTGAAGCTGTCTAAACACGAGTTCTCCCTGGGAAACCACGCGACGATATCTCATTGTGCA
This sequence comes from Scedosporium apiospermum, assembly GCF_000732125.1. NCBI lineage: Eukaryota > Fungi > Ascomycota > Sordariomycetes > Microascales > Microascaceae > Scedosporium > Scedosporium apiospermum. Next base: position 1,946,967 of record NW_015971800.1, read on the forward strand.
AATCCACAGCTATCAACCTGTGTCTGGTGGAAGAACCTGACTTGAGGAGTCCTTGATCTAGATGAAAACTGTCCGGGTCTTATCGGTGAAGTCTCAGAAGCAGACGGCTCCAGTATCCATATAATCATAGTGTAACTCCCAGAACCTCACTTGCTATCTAGCACGGGTTAGCCGTCCGTGGACCTCGGGCCTTGGCCATAGGAGATCATACTAGCCTGTAAGTTTCCTGGTTTCTCGACATGCCTATCTCTAAGTGAGCTAAGTGTGAGACGTTTCAGACCAGGCAGCGAAATCAACTTGCGGCGGTTCTTTTCGTGTCACAGTGGGTAAACACTGGTCCATCGCAGCAGGCCATACTTGGACTCTAAATCTGAGCTGAGCCATTTGTTTCTCCACCCTCGATAGTCTCGACTTGGTGGAATGGCTCACGAATACGGCCTACTTCCCGGTCTTATTGCGGATTCTTCACTTGATCCGTTCTTCTGCCATGAGTCAACACGAATGCTAACTCGAGACGGGCCTTTTTTTTTTCATCCCCAGAGCAAACCTCCCAAATCTTGGTTGCAGTCCTACGTCTGCTTGTGCGTGAAGGAACCTCTTCACCAGGCCCCCTTCCCCGGAATCAGTTCCGATGTGATATCCTGGATGCAGGTATGAGGGGACCGTCGCATTTACCACTACACCACCCCTCGTGTCTAACGGAATGATACCCCACGACATCACTTCCATGTTCGAAATATTGAAGAATATTCCGCAATATCCGCCAGAAACATTTTGACGAGATGTTTTGTCGGGTTGAATCTATGCGAAAACAGCGAGTACTGGCCCCGTTCTCCCCCGAGATACCCTCCATCTAGGAGCGTGGCGGAACGTTCTCGGCAGCATTTGAAGGCAATTCGAGTGATGCTGGAGCGGCAGGGAGTGAAGGTGACGTTTTTTCTTCCGCTATGGAGACTGCTAAGTGGTGGAGAGACTCTTTGATATCAATAAATCTTTCCTAAATGGAACTAGTTAAGCGCATGTCTCGGCAATCCGTGATTCCTTCGACGTTTTCTTCATCCCTCGACGTCGTATCGCGTAGTCACCGTCTGCAGATATCACAAAACCTTGGAAACCTAATCCACACCACAACTTAGAAGACGACGAGAGAGGGCAAGTTTACGCATTTTTCATGCATACACCATTATTGTATGCGCGCTTTAGCTACTGGATAGTCTTCGTGGCGGCTCTCGAGTTCACGACCATGATGCCATGCAGTTCAACCCCGACATGTGCGGTCTTCCTCTCTCAAGAGCCAAGGCAACCACGTCTCCACCGAAAGCCGGGTTCTGCATGTCCTTGCAGATTAATATCGAACACGTGGTGAAGAATAACTTCCAAGGCGGGTCAGGAGCAGCCTAGCATGTAGGTGAACACGGGTGTTCTGTGCGGTCATCCGAGCGCAACCCGTGTTTTGGTTGAAGGATGCGTTGAAAAAAAAGCCGCGAGGGTTAAGCTGTAGAGGACAGCCGTTCTGGGCCCTTCATTGGGAGTGAATACCACGCGATCTGGATATCTCAATGTCGCAATTATGATTTTCCCCATCTGAGCAGTCTAAGCTATTCCGAGCTCACGTTCTCCCATCTTTGGTACGCTAACCTGCAGCACTCACTGACAATAGTGACTCTTACGTCAATATTGGACCGAACGGAATTTCAGATCTACCGACTCCCGATTTCATCTCTGCTCCGGCCAGGGGGCGAATCAAGCGCGAATCATTGCCGAAAGTGAGTTTCTATCTACGCTCCATTACGACACAGAAGGAAGTTCGTATAAGCAACCTCTCCGAGACCTGGGATGCAAGCCATAATCAACGTGAGATACCCTCCCCCGAGGCAAGCTCGCCATCTACCCATCACAGGGAGCCTAGATTCTGGATCAGCGGCCGTGGACAATCCTGTCGAGAATAGACACTGAAATTGGTCTGAGCTGTGCAACAGGGGCTATGGCGCTGAAGTTATCACGCGGCACGGCGCAACCGCCCTGTGTAGGATGGAGATGCCTTGGCTCTCTTGGAGGGAGGGTGGTATTGAGGGGGACACACCACACGTCTATGATTGCGCTCTGGTGAGAAGAAGATTCCGTTAGATCTGTAGGTTGTGAGTGCATGATGCAAGCCAGGGTATATGGAGTGAGGCTTTTGTTGGGATATGTGGAACAGAGAAATCATCTAGAGATGCTGAGTGTCCAGAAGTGCCTGGCAGAGGGCGGTACATATCGTAGGATTGAGTCATCCTCGGTGATGCTGACTTGTGGTGGCAGACACGGGGCGGACGGCTCTCGCCTAACGGAGAGCTGAGGTCAGGAAGGGCGGCTGCCCTTCTTCAAGCGATCTAGAAATCTTAAATGGATTTATTATCACAGATGATTATTCTTTCCCCTTCTAATCTTGGCAACTACTCTGCGCCTAACAGCATCGCGTGCCTGCTTGAATGAGCCCTGTCCTCGGGGTTCACAAAGCGGAAGGATTAAGCATGTCAGCGGCATCAGGAACTGCTGCAGGTAAGAAGGAGAAGAACACGATGTTAAGTACACGAGACCCAATAAACAAGGTAAGAAGGATTAGATGGTGGGCAATGAAAAGGGCACAAGGCACCTCGACGATTCATCATGGAAACGGAGAGTGGGGAAGCAGAAAATGTAACGTATTCCAATGTATTTAACTCTCAAGTCCTTCACATAGGTACGGGAAGAGCAGAGTAATCTGTTGGAATGCTCGAGAGTGCTTGAGGTGGGGTGAATCCGTGTAGGCCAGGACTAGCCATTAGAAGAGTTCCCTCAAAGCGTCGAGAAGAGGGAATGTTAGTGGCTATTGGACGGGAATGCGTACCCGACACGGCTGGCATGCATGCGGCATGCGGACGTCAATCAATGAAGGGCTGTCCGAAGTACGAAAACGTACTAATCCGGTCCGGGAATACGAGGCGGAGAAAAGAGTCCTCCATGCCAAAGTCCTCCAGCAAGATCCTCAAACTCCTGGGTCGTGTTAGGAACGTGCCTACGAAGTAACCAAGAACTTTGATGGCGAAATACCGTGTCTATTCATCCGATTCATCCGATTCAACTGTTATGACCACCTCCTCCGCGAGCAGGCTGAACTGGCCGCCAGCGCCGGCCCAGACAAACTCTTTATCTCGAATTGACTTAGATACGATTTTCGTAGGCGTTTCGACATCATCTTCGACGTTATGGCCTGTCTGATGATTGCCATTGAATCCCCAGCTGTATGGCTTTCGATCGCCTTGGCTGATGACCAGACTATGATCGCCACCTGCAGCAATGAAGCTCACCTTTAGATCCGGGAGCGGAGTTGGCTTGGATAGAATCCGAGGCTTATCGCGCCTGTCGTAAATCACTCCTTCGTCTGGGAGAGCATCCAGATCCATTCCAGTCGCGGAGCTATCAAGCCGACCCCAGACATAGCAATCTCCGCCGGTGGTAAGGGCAATACTGTGCTTGTTACCCCCAACAATTTGTGACACCTCCGTCAGGCCATCGATTTTGGTAGGGGCGATCACTGTGGCTGCGTCTGTGCCAGCATTTTCAGCAATTCCCGTTTGTCCAAAGTTGTTTAAACCCCAGCCGTAGACGCATTCGTCCTTGGTGATGGCGAATGAATGGTCGGAACCGACGCCGATGTCAACGACGTCCTTGAGCCTAAGCTTACGGGGGTTAAGGCCAGCCCATGGACCTGCCCGACGTTTTAGAACGCGGCGGCCGAGCTGATCCTGATCGCTAAAGCCCCAGGTATAGACTCTCCCATCAGACGCGAGTGCTAGGACATGATTACATCCAGCTTCAATCTTGGTAACCTTTTCCAACTCGGGGATTAGGGCGGGTGTTCGCTGGATATCGATATCAGGTTGGAACTTGGTAGCACCATCGGTTGTCTGGAATACGTTAGTAACCTAGGAATAACTCTAACAGGGAAGATGGGTGGGAAACATACTCGAAGCGTACCCCATCCATAGACAGTACCTTCACTAGTCAGTGCAAAAGTGCAATTGTCGCCGGCTGTGAGCTGGACGAAGATGGTACCATTAGGCACATTGTCCATCTCTACTTCGCCAGGCGTTGATTCTTTAGGATTCCTCTCAGGATCCACGTCATCCTCAGCATCGCTGAGGTCCACCATGCCACCATCCCAAGTGGTATCCCGTCCAAGAGCGCCAAGGTCGTTCACGCCCCACGTCAGAATCTTGTTATCATGGGTAAGCGCAGCGCAGTGCATACCGCCGACAGCTAGCTGAACCACACCAACAGAGTCGGCCGAGAGGTGGGGGTTCAAACGCGGGCGAATCACCTCTTCAGCGGCGGAGGGCCCGAGTCCCAGCTCGCCGTTCTCGTTTGCGCCGAAGACGTAGACGTTGAGTCGCTGGGTTGGGGCTTTGTTGAGAGCTGTGGTCTTTCGGCGTTTCTTGTTACCTTTTTCTGTTTCTGAGGCCCCGCGCGTCCTTTTGCGGGTGGAAGCAGAAGCATTGGCTTTTCCCTTTCCCTTTTCGCGAGAGGGATTCGACTTCGGCTTCGGCATCGTGATGGACCTTTTTTTGGGCGGCATTATGTTTGAGTCAAGTTCGGTATGTGTTAGTGAGGTGAATGAGAAGGGGAGGGAAGGGAAAGTGTTTAAGACAGATGAGGGCCGTGACAGAGAAGCGGTCGGGCTGATTGAGTGTTTTCCAAGTCAAGAGGTGTTGGAAAGAAGACGGCATCAAGTTTGGTCTACCAGCGAAGCTTCAAGTCGTCTGGTGCCTGTCGTAAATACTCTCAGTCGCTCTGCTCATAACACAAAGGATGCACCGAGGACCTTCCATTCTTTCTATCTCAACTCTGTTCATCGACTCTTTGTAGGAGTCCACCGAACCAAAAAAGCTGCTGCGATGGCAACAGGTAATAACTATCTTCGTGGACAAGAGATAGCATTCTTTGTGATCTCGAGCTTTTGTCTCCTTTCTTCTGCTCAAGTCTGAGAAGAAGGATGTGGGTAGGAAATATCAAACAATTGCTTCAATATCTTCCCTCATGATCGTAAAGTTCACCCAAAACAACTCAGCAAATAACATTGGAGCATCGCTGCTGGTCATTGTCCTGGGACAATTAAGCAGCGGCGTTTCAACTTCTCCCCATGTACGCGTTCTGGTCATAATGAGGCTTGTAATTCTTCTTCCTCTTGTCTTCCTCGATTTTTTTTGATCCATCATATTTGTTATGATATTAGCATGGAAGCTGCCTCGATCAAGTGCCACGAACCGGGTTTTGCAGGTCCTCTGGAGAATGGCTGGGAAACGATAATGCCAAACAGACATTTCCATCAATGTTAACGCGCAGCATGCGCTACTACTACCGAGTCACTGGTCACGGATGTATGTCAAACATGGCAATCAACAAGATCAGATCAATCCATTCCCGCTCCGCCCCTGCCGCTACCGAGAGAACCTAGGTAATTCTTCTGCAGGCTTAATTAATTCCAAACCCTCGGACAGCCTGGCCGTTCGAGAAGCAGCCCGAGGGCCTCTGCTGGAGAATCTTCCAGGGTTCGCAGAAGCTTAAATGATTAATTTATGCCTGGCTGACAGCTTCCGGGGTGCCTGTCTCGTCAGATCGCCCTGGCGCCATCAAGGCAAAGTCAAGCTTGGGGTCCGCTTTGCTCCTGTTCTTGCCTCTCCTCGTACTTGCGCCGAGATGCGGACACTCGAGGAAACTACCACTCGAGAGCGACAGACAAAGACCTCATTCTTCCACTCCAGGCTCCCCTTTTCCATCTGCGCGACAATGTGACTTCGCATTCTCTTCAGAATCCTAGAGAGCGTGGCTTATTCCGCCCCCATTCCATTCATGGCCACATCCGGTTCATCCCACCCAAAATCCAGCAACACCCACGCCCCTCCATCTTGATGATCATTCTTCAATCCTGGATACGTGCCGTGTCTCGGATACCGTTAGTGTGCGCGCCAAAGAAAATTGTCGCCTTCGAGCGGATGACCTTGCCATTATGGTCTTTCTCCGTCCCCGAAGACAATTTTATTCGGGTTATAATGGGACGATGACTCTTGAGAAGCACCGAGTCCTCGAGTCCTCGAGTCCTTGAGTCCTTGGTGCTTACTGAGCAGGTCGATCTGGGCTGAGAAGACCGCAGCCCTCCCTTTCCCATTTTTCGATCCCTCCAGCAAGTCGGATACGATCTTCTTCAGAAAATGACACTCCCGGGTCATCTCCGTCGATGATCCTTCCCACCCCATTCCTTCCCCGCACAACGCTCTCATCAGATCAGGACTCAACGTCGCAACCTTGACTATTACGTGCGAATCGTCCATCACACGACTGCAGAAGCCACCCGAAGTCGCAGTATTGAATGCTAAATGGCCAGCAACGCGGCACGGAACAACAAGAGTTCCATTCCTGCATCTACGTCCACTTGTTGGAGGTACGTGGCAGGCCACTGACCTTTCTCGAGGTTTGACAGAACCATACCTCGATGATGACTACATTTTAGTCTGCAGGAGGAGGAGCTACAATTGGGCCCGCCAAGCCATTTCCCCGACGAGCTGCCTTGATTTTCTTCGACTCTCTGACCCAGCCCGGTCGTGACGCTCGATTCTGGACTGCTGAAAAGTGCCAGTCGGGTAGGATCTATGTTTAGCAACCGAACAAGTCGCCGGATTTCCTGTTATACTTCGTAATCACCAATGTTCTTCAGGGGTTGTCCAATGGTGAGGCTCCTCAAAGTGACTGACACCCGGTTTCACTCATCCCGCGCTTTGGGTGGTATTTGGAGTCGGTAAAAGGACGTAGCGGATCAATTCATGACCGTAGGTTACTTCCACAGGCCGGAAAACTCCCGTGATGCGCCGCTGTCTGAGACTTTTGGTGGTCTGCGCTCGGCACCTGCCCCACCATTGGGATTCCCGGACCAGCAAATTAAGGCACGATCTCTAAGTTAGAGCAGTAACCGGCCGTCCGCCATCAAAAGACCACCCCGCGTTACTAACACCCACTCCTTTCGTACCTCAGTGCTGAACGTGCGAATGTAACCATCCCACATCAATAATTTCCCTTCAACACGGAAAAAAATGTCACCCTACATCTCTCCTTTTTTCCTCTCATTTTTCTTTTTCTTGGTTCACTCCCTCTTCCTGGTCGGGTGGATTGGGGGCAAAAAATGATGCTGAGTGTGACTGCGGGTGGCCCCCCCCAGGCGTGGCCGAAATCTTACGCACTGCCGCCAACGTCGTGGCGTGGAAGGGGAAAGACGGACATGAAGGATCTCGCGCTTAGCATAGCCCTACATATATTACTCCCCAGCTCAGGCACCGATTCTCCTGCGCTTGCATCCATGTATATATAATATCTCCCTTCTTATCTCCTTTTTTTCTTTCATCTCAAACCCGGATTTCATAGCATCTTGATACATCACCAATATCACCACTTATACACCGTGTCATAGAGTGCGACTTCTTTATATCCAGATTCCAGCCCTACAACCTTCTATAGGTAGTTTGTTTAATATTCTTACGAAAACCCCCTTGATCCTGTCGCAATGAACTTCAAGTCCATCTTCACCCTCTTCCTCGCGGGCCTCACCGCTGCGGCTCCTGCTGTTCTTCCCGTTGAGCCTCGAGAGGCGGCCCCAATCGACACTACCCTTGAAGTCCGTGAGCCCGCAGCCCTCGAGTCTCGCGCCGTCACCAAGGTAGAATTCGCCTCCATCACCGCATCAGGAGCCGGTTGTCCGTCCGGCTCCTACACCGTCACCATCTCCTCCAACCGTGACGTAGGCACCATCGCCTTCCGCTCCTACAACACCAACCTCGGAGGCGTCACCACCAAGGACTGCACCGTCACCCTCACTCTGACCTACCCCAGCGGCTGCACCAGCGGAAACCTCCAAGCGGCCTACCACGGCTTCGTGCAGGTCGACTCTGGTGCTACGGGTCGCGTGGCTGCCTCTTATACCTCTTCTACCGGAAACAGTGCCAATCCGCCCGATAGCACCTTCTCGGGTGGTGTCTGGGCTCCTGGAAACCAGTGGTCGAGGATCGATATTGCTCCCGCCAAGGTTATCAACCGCTCGCCCAATGATGCTACCGTTACCGCTAGGGCTGCTACTCGCCTCACCCTCACGAGGACTAATAACAACGCTGGCGGTTCTCTCGTGGCTGATGATATCACTTTCTCTATCATCAACCAATCTCGCAACAGCAACTGGCAGACCTGCACGTAGGTTTATCCTATTTTCGTATCTTCCTTGTTAGCGAACTTGGAGAACGAGACTCTAACCTCGATGGCGGCTGCGACTAGTGTATGATCTTATCGGTCCTCACTTGCATCTATGAGATTATTCTGGAACAAAAGTCTTTCTTGGTGGATTTCACTTGCATCTTTTTCTCTTCTTTCTACCCTCTTCTTTAATTTCAGTTGTACCTCCTACCTTGGGGCGTCGACCATCTTTGGGATATAGTCCCTCTGGTGCCGACGCGATTTACTTCTCTTTAACTTATGTTTCTTTGGAGCGGCTTGCATTGTTCGAACTCAAGGTTCGGTATTTCATTACGGAGATATATCTCCACTTGGGATTGCATTTCATTGGAGCATCATTTTTTTTTTTTTCTCTTGTCCAAGTTAGCATAGCTATCGGCAGCGTCGCAAATTGAACCCTTTTCTTCTTAGCTCTGACATGTTTCCGAGTTTAGAAACACAGACGGGGCGTGATTGGCTGCGCGTCAAGTCTGTGTGGGTGGGTGTCCTGGTAATATAAATAGCCTAACTTTGTGCGACGCTTACTCCTTTTTGACGTCCGCCACGAAGCGAAGCCCTGCTGAATCCTGGAATCCTGACATCCAACATCGGACGTTTCTACGTTGGTGCTCTTGAAAGAAAGGCAGTGAGACCAATCCTTTGCCTCGATTACTATACTCGGCCCACATGTCCGCGTTTCAGGATTATGAATGCTGATCCAACTAATGCGAGGCTGACCCGGGATTCGGGAAATATAATTATTAAATCTCCATACCCTGTGCATTCCATGACTATGACGGATGCTCCTGACGCGCTTCTATGGGATAATAACTTAGAAACGAAATTCCCATGCCCATCTCTCTAAGTCAATCTACCCTTGCAACCTCACAAAACGTTTACTAAAAAAAAAGGAACGAAAAAAATAGTTCTATGCATGTATCGCGGCTTGGATCTGGGGATAAACCCGCACCATCGCATCGTAAATGTCGGGGTGATCCCTCATGAGGACCTCGGGGTCCCAAGCGGCGGCAACGAAAATGGTGTCGATACCACTCGATATCGGTGTCGTAAAGATGTTAGCAATCTGCAGACCGATGAGGAACGCGAAGAGGATGATGACTGCGGTGTATTCGCCCTTGCTGTTGTATTCCGGTTTCGTGAAGACGAGGTAGAGGTAGGCGAGGAGCGAGCAGGCGTAGGCGACGAAAAGGGCGCCGAAGGTGAGAACGGGACCGACGAGACATTCCTTTGAAGTTGTCAGATTAGAATCTCAGCAAGGTAAAAAGGCTTTTGTGGGGGGTTGGGGGGAGAGGGGGGGGGGGGGGGAATTAGACTTACATTGACAAGTGCATCAATGCCACGGTCCTTGATGAGCTTCCAAGTTGCCTTTGCGGCCGGGAAATACGCCTTTCCAAACAGAGCTATGTATGAGAATGCGTATCGATTCACGAACTCGATAGCCCACTGGATCATGCTTAGAATGCACTGCAAACAGCAAATAATGCACATGCTGATAATATCTCCCTCGGAAGCCTGCGACTGATAAGCCATAGAGCAGAGCTGTCGCAAGAAGTTGATAATAGCAACGAACAAGCTTCCCAGGCTGATGGAGCCAAAGCTGTAGGTCATGGAGCGTTTGAATGCACCGCGGGTAGCATGCTTGGGGAAATTTCGAGAGCTGTAGTACCAGGAGCCGTAAACACCGGAGATTGTGGTGTGGATGGTATTCTTGAGCCACTCGGACATCCAGTACATGGTGAACGTGCAGAAGACGATCAATCCCGCCACCTTTCCGTCGCTACAGTCGCCATTGGGGGCGCAGGCAGGGTTGTTACCCGTCGAATACCGCGCGAAAATGGCAACGACGGTGACCGCGTACCAGGCGGCAAAGGCGATGGCAACGATTCCACCGAGGAAACTAACAAGGTAGACGTGGCCGTAATTTTTTGCGACATCGATTGCAGTCGTAAGCATGAGGACCGAGAATGGAATGCGCTTCCTCCATGACCAGTAAACGAAGATCAGGAAGACGCCGAGAAGCAAGAAGAGGAATCCACCCCAGGATCGGCGAGCAATCATAAAGATGCCCGTGACGAAGGCGAAGACAACATTGAGAATGAGGGTTAACCAGATGAATTGCTTCGGCCAGAGCCGGATAAGCCAGATGTAGCCATATCCGAATACCAGAGCTATAGCTAGACAGAAGACGAAGAGGATAATCGTATTGGTCGAGAGGCTAAAGCTGTTGGTGCCATCGTAGATGCCGCTGCCGTTGACGTTTCTCGTTGTCGCATATCCACGAATAGCGATCCCTGACACAGCTGCGAAACCAGCGACAAAGAGGAGGTACTATACGATGGTGGTAGTGGCCATGTCAGTCGTACGGCGCATCAAGAGGAGTTTGCGCAAGGGAAAGGCGTCGGATGTGCATACCAAAATGCCAGCCCAGAGATCATTCCACTTGGGTTTATCTATGCGGAATGCCTGATCAAAGGTATATTCACCGCTGACGGCTTGAGGTGGTTGATATCCATATGGAGGAGGATTATTCCCGCCCTGGTCATATTGAGGTTTTTGTTGGTATGGTGGGTTCTGCGGTGGGGGGTACTGTTGTTGATATTGCGGCTGACCATATGGTTGACTGTATGGCTGTTGCTCATATTGCATCTGAGGGCCAGGACCATAACCATTGCCGCCCTGCTGCTGGTAGTAGCCCGCGGCTTCTCCGCGAGAATCTGCCATTGTTGCTCAATCCCGGGCCTGTTGATCGCTGAAAATGAGCAATTGGAGCTGGAAAACGAAAGAGTGGCAAAGAAAATAAAGAGAGAACTGAGGGCAGAAGAAAGGTCTGAAGTTGAAGCACGCGAAACCCGCCAAGACCAGCCAAGCTGTTTACGTCACCAGTTGAAATGAAATCGGTGGGACGATCTCGCACTACCTGAGCCGATCTTCCGATCCGCCCAATCGAAGAAACCATGTGATTGCGAGAAAGGGCCTGGATGTCTGGGCGTGGGTGATCAGAGATGGTCGACCACAGCTGAAAGCAGCTGGTTAGAAAAAACGTGGTTCCTGAACCCAGACTTTGACTTCTGTCATCGTTGCGATCGTTGCCATCTTCCCCGCTTTGTTTTCCCAATCGTTGATGGAGATGCTTCATGATTCGCTATGAACCGAGAAAATTAAGATTAACTTCAAGATCGGGTCCAAGTCTAAACTAAAATTCCGGCATCCTTCAGCTGGTGTGTACCTGCATCCCCACTGCTCCGCCAGACATCCTTGTGGCCCCCAATTGGCTGAGCGCGGTCCTTGCGCCTCCAAGACGATCCTGTTGGGGATTGTGCTGACGGCCACTGTCCAAGAATAAGTTATTGGTGATGGAAGATCAAGTTTGAATCGAGGGACCTCTGAGGTCATTTAATACTGGAGATAATACTGAACGCAAGGGATCTAGTGTGTTCCCTAGTCTATCATGAACGCCGCCCCTGCCCGAGTCACCATCTGGTTTTGAGTTTGCGCCGCTCGACGGACAAATCTCCGAATGCAACCTGGCTCAGGAGCATTTTAATCCATAATACTAGTAGTAATGTCGGCAAATCCACACTGATCCGTCATAGGCGGAACAGGGGTCGAAATCCTAAATGTAACACCCCAGTGAAGGAAATGTATTTTAGTCTGGGTTTGCTCTGTTAATGATATCCAATGCCTCATTTTATATATGTCTGCCAAGTCGAACACATGTCCGATCCGATACTATCTTGGCTGTTCACAGAACGTCAGGCCCACCTCGACGAGAAACCAAGAATTTCAATATTCGAGGGAGAGAAGGAGGGGCTTCTTATGGAGCTTCCGCTGTCACCAGGCTGCCCAAATATAGAGCCTAGTTATGAAGACAAACCTCCGTCCGGCATTGTGCAGCATGTAGCATCTCCTCTCCAGTCGGGGCGCAAGTCAGCGGCCTCCAGGGACGTTTCTACGATTATTCCTATCCAACCACAGGGGGCGCATTTACAACGTCTCATAACCGAAACTTTATTTCCGCCAAGAAAGAAATACAGGCCTTTATAGCGAATATAACAAATTGCTTTTCATGCGGTCATCCCCGCAAGAGGAGCCAGTCAAGATGCAACTTTTCCATCTTCAAACTTGGCAATTCCCACTGGCTCCAAAATGCCCGGATTCGACCGGGAAAAGTCGCTGCCCCCGCCGCGGATAGTGGAAACAATTTATCTTGGGCCACACAACTCTCCGGGACGGCCTTTTCCATTCAAGGCAAGAAACAGACCTACTCGGGACTCGGCGTAGATCCCCACATTTTCGGTGGCTGTGCCTGCGCGGGAAACAGATAGTCGGTATGCAAACTCCGCTCTTAGGGCAAGCTTTTTATATGATCTTCACAGACCTGTCAAATCGGCAACGGAAGAGAAACGCAATAGTAGAAGCCAGCATATGTGGAGATGTTAAGGAGACCCTAAGGTTTAATAGGCATGTAGAAAGGAGAAGCTGGAAAAAGGACGCCGTATAAGTGGCCACGAAGTAAGAGGCCGAACCACGCCGTAGAGCAAGTCCCGCCGTCTTTGGATATACCGACATCGTATCACTTTTCCTTTTGTCCTTTTTGCCCGCCCTTCACACCTAACGTGTTTGGGACGCAACAGACGCATGTGAGACGGCATTTACGAGACAGATGTTCCTCTAGCTCTGGTCTTCTCCATATCGAAAACCCGAAATCTCCCAACCATGAAAGGCCTAGTCCTCTTAACGGGCATCCTGTCCACCCTCCTCAGCACCCCCTCATCCGCCCTACGTGTGTCGACCTCCCTCGACTGGATCGAATACACACCGCAGCGCTATGCCGCCGACAACTTCTACAAGGGCACCAGCGCCATCCAGATCTCCACCGGGGGCGTTGCGAGCCTCGCCCGCGACAACAGCGTCGACGTCGCCGCCAACGCCGAGACCCAAGGCTTGAAGCAGCTCAGCGGCCGGCGAAGCTTACGCCTGATTTACATGATATGCGAGGCCCAGTACCGAATCGTCGCCAACAAGGCCAAGGGTATCAACTCGTTGGAAGACCTCAGGGGCAAGAGAGTCGGGACGCTGCAGGGTACCTCGGCCGGGTACTTCATCAATAAGTTCCTTCGAACCGTGGGCCTCGAGCCGGGGCAGTACACCGTCGCATCGGGGAACGCTTGCATGAGGGCTCCCTGCGGAGCGGGAACGCTGCCTCAGATGCTTCAAAATGGCCAGATCGACGCCTTTGGTCTCTGGGAGGCCGCTCCCGAGCTCGGTGCGCGCGCCCTTGGCGAGAATCATATTTTCTTCCAGAACGGTTCCGTTTACCGAGAGATGTACGCCCTATACACCACCGAGGAGAAGCTCGCCAACCCGACTATCCGAGCCGATATCGTCGAGTTCGTCAAGGCCCTCAACCAGACGCTCGACGTCTACAACAATAACCCTAAAGAGGTGTTTGCTAAGGTTGCCCAGCTTGTCCGATCCGATGCAGACATTGTTGAGGCTGTTTGGCCAGAGCACTTGTGGACGGGTCGGTGGGCACCGGAGCTTCTTGAGTTCTTAGTGGAAGAGGATGCGTATTTGGCGAAAGAGGATCGAAGGCAGCCTATTCCTCGAGCGGATATTGAAAAGTTCCTTGACACGAGTATCTTGGACGAGCTTGGGTTGTAGGAGATGGCTATGCGATGTACATACTTAACCCTAAATATGAGCTTGGTACATATGGTTCGATTTGTCATATTCGTTTACTCAACTTCCCAACTATACATCATATGTTGGGGAAATTTAACTAGAGGTAGTGCTTCCTTTTTGCAACATCCCCAAGCTGCATTCTGGAATAGGGGCCACGATGTTTTGTAGCCCCCAACAGGATGGAAGTATCTCAATCTGTTCCTACAAGGCGTAGCAGGAACCATCATTCCTCCAAAATGGCAAAATGTAGCCCGCCACAGAGAAAGAAATCCATCCAAATGACCGCCGCCGAAAGCCACACTTTCAGCCCTAAAATTTGGTTACAATTTCATTCTAGAGATGGCACTGCCATCAAGTCTGGCCCCCATCCTCATCCTTCATCGTGCTGCATTCACCCTAGCCTGCGCCTCCTACTAGGCTGACACCATGTTCGTCGCTTAATGCGGTAAGCGCCCTCGGAGACACCCGACCGCTAGAGAAATTGTCTTTTTACTCTTGGCACTATGGGTGGGTAAGATTTGGGGCTAGTTTCAGGTGCGACGTTGCTTTCGGACGCCCATGTGATCGTGGTCAAGTTAGAGTTAGATGTGGCGTTGGTATCGACTGGGGCTGCGTTAAACGGGCCTGGGAAAGACGCCTTCCGTATAATACATCCGGCCGATGACCGACTCTTCGTCATCAGGAGGTGTTATCAAGTCACCCTCCCGGATGGTTCACCTATAGCCAATATAGCATGAAAAACGAGCTTTTCTGAAATTAAGAGAGAATTGGACGAAAAAAAGGAAGAAAAGAAAACAGAGCTCCCAAGATGAACGAGATATATACAAAAGACAGTCCACATATATAAATCCTTCCGGCGTCCCAAAGGCCGGCGGAATGGGCTGAAAAGCATCTCCCCAGTACCTCCGCTATATCCGGAAGTTAGGGAGAAACTTGAATTCGTCTAAAGATCCAGACCAGCGGTCATCACCCGTGAAGCCAAAACGTTGGGACCCACTCATCGCCAACGGGGTGCTAATGGTGATTCTGCAGGACGACCCTCTGAGATCTCTAGCAACTCGCGTGACGATTCCGATGAGGAGAGCACTATAATCGAGATTCATCATGCGGGCGTAAGTGTTGGTCCGGGGTTCCAGGTAAGCGCTTCTCCGGCGCGCATCGACGTATATGTTAACCTCTCGACAGCTCTCCATCTCCAGGAAGTGAAGCCGTGTCCTCGTGCCAGAATATGTGTTGAGCCTCGCCCTCGCTTCTCCATAGCGCTAGATATATCACATCCCGAATCTCGCGAGGCAGCCGTGCGAAGAAGGGTGATTGGGGCTGGTGGTCCCACGTTTGAAATTTAAGGTTACCGAGCAGTCGAGGCTTCTCGGTTCGTTTACCTCTCTCGTTTCCGGTCGACATCCTGAAGGCTACTAATAGTGGCGGGATATCTCGTGGAGCATGTCCAGTCGATTGAGAGGGGTAAATGTGAGCAGAGGTAGATAATGCAGGGAAAGATGATTGGATTCACGTGGCAGAGACACATTACGTGCATGCTCCAGATCTCAAATGATAGCAAGAGGAATTTTTCCACCTTCGAGGATGTTGTGGTTGGACGAACGCCATCCCGGCTGGTGACGGGGGAATCGCAGCTTTGGAAAGAGTTCTAAGTGGCTAGAACTTGGGCCTGAAGCCTTAGTCTGACCAACGAGTCAGTTTACTTCAGGAGATGAGACGACTAACATATAATTTCATACGGCAATGAGATAGGCCATAACCATTGATGTAATATGAGCCGAAACAATGGAGGTTAAAGGGTAGACTGCATCCGTTGAGTCTTGATCAGTGATTTCGAACTCGGAATCTATATCAATCCAATACGGTTTCGACCGAGTATAAACAGTTTAACTTTCATTGATGGAAATGAGCTGCCAGGCTACTTTAAGGTGATGCCATTGTGCACACACCATCGATTTATCATCCTCGCCTCCAGGCCAAGATAACCCTAACCCTAACACATCACGAAACAGATGACCGAGGGTTAGTGTTTTCCCACCCCAGTTTCTCGCCCAGGACTAAACGAAACTTCCGTCGTCTGTTCCGAGTTTAAGTGAGACCCTTACTCTCTTTTATACGACTATTAATGCTCACCATGCACACACCCAATATGAGGGGTCAGCGACTAAGTCCATCTACGCTTTGCGGTTCCGCAAAAGTTCAAAGAATACTTTCCATCTCGGGTAAGACGGAACGATCTTATGTCGGGGCACTCTATTTGCGTATGAAGGTGGTAGGTCAAATTTGGGGGGGGTCAGTAGATTCGATCCTACCTAGCTAGAGACTGATACATACGAGTAAACGGACCCCATAGCTACTCAATCTCACACAAGCCAGCTGCTATGATAAAACAGCAGATGCTCCGCTTTGAATCACGATATGGTCAATATCATGAGCATAGATGGGGGCAGTAACTACATGTCTCTAATACACGTTCAGGAATTCAGAGAGCATTTGGTGGTCAACCATGCCGATTTGGGGACAGACGCATGTCAACTAGCTTCAGGGAAGAAAGGAACAAGCTCGACTTTATTATGAAATAGAAGGAAATACAAAGAAATAGCCCCTAGCATATCGTTAAGCCATTATATACAAACTCCCAATTCGATTCCAACCTCTCCTAAATTCAAGAAGATTAAGCAACGAACTTGAATCTCAGGAAATTATACAGAGGAAACCCATTCCAACTCAGGATGTACTATACTCAATGGAATTCACCAATCCTTGGGCCGAAGTAGTCTCCTTCATTCTCAAGCTGTTTGAGGGTGCATGATACAGCGCCTTCACAGCCCTCGAAGGGAACGCTATTGCCCCACCAATCGACCTCGATGTTAGAAATCTGGAGAGCAAAGAAGATGACGATACCCGAAATGGCAACAGCGCAGGAGAAGGCAGCGGAAGTAACGAAGTTGTACTGGAAAAGGGAGAAGAATAGTTAGCAAAGGTTGTCATGCATAGCATATCGTGGTCCTCTTTCCTTCGGGACGACATTGACGAATAAAAGGTAAAAAAGGAGATACAAACCTTTGACCAGAAGCCCAGGAACCTCTTCCTGAGGTAGAGCCACGAGAAGGCAGCGACAGGAACGGCGGGCCAGACATAAGCGAGGGTGTAGGGAGCCCAGATAAGAGCACCATTGAACATTACAACAGGATGGGCGTTCCTGATGATGGCGTTCTTGGGCCACTTCAAGCTGAGTAGGTAGAAGATTGCGACAACAGCAA
Organism: Scedosporium apiospermum; assembly: GCF_000732125.1. Classification (NCBI taxonomy): domain Eukaryota; kingdom Fungi; phylum Ascomycota; class Sordariomycetes; order Microascales; family Microascaceae; genus Scedosporium; species Scedosporium apiospermum. The sequence continues at coordinate 1,964,207 of NW_015971800.1, forward strand.
CGCCAATGGGGAAACCGACGAGAGTAACGGCATATTGGCCGCCGACTCCCCAAATTTTCCTCGGACCTACAGTTCCCCAAAAGACGGCGGCGGTGAAGAAAGTGTTGGGACCTGGACAGGTGAATCGGAAGGGCGCGTCTTCGGTGCAGATCTTGTCGATGTGAATCTGATACTGGAGGACGGCGACGCTAATGAACGTCGACACCACGGTCGGCACCATCTGAGCAAAAAAGGTGAACCGGGGCGCAATCTTGATGTAGTGCGCAAGCTTGAGATCGGCGCTGAAAGAAAGAGCGTGGGCCGCCGTGACGTAGCCGTAAGACTTGAAGAAGCACATGGCAATGGCGTTTCCTTCAACCCAAACACCGCCGATGAACTCGGCCAACACGTTCAGCGTAACTTCCACGCCAGTCATAGCCTTGATGATACCAATAGGGACGACGAAGACCAGACAAAGCGCAATACCGTAGAGCACCACGGCGGGAGTCGTGTTTGTGGGGTACGCAGCAATTCCGGCGATTCCAAGGCCAATCGAAATAACCAAGCAAATCATATACCACCATTCGGGAACCTCCTTGTAGGAGGACATCAAACGATTGTGGATATCAAGGGCATCGCGGTCCGCCTTTTCCTGGGTGATCTCTTGGTCGTCACCGTTCTTGTTCTTCTTCCACTTAATGGCGGACCAGGCATCCCTAAGTCCCAGCATGATCTCGTGTCTGTGGTAGAGAATACCGTAGGTCACAGTGGCCGAGTAGACGGCGAAGAAGAATAAGTAGACGACGGCATTTCCAGCCGATAGGAATGGAGGCGAGTATTGCTCATACTTTTCTCCATCGAAGATGCCTCTTTCGTCAATGATGGAAGCGACTTTGTAAATCTTACCGAAATGATCGTAGGTACGGTTCGAATTAATGGGGAGGAAGCCCGTGTTGAAGGTATTAGTGTAATAAATAGCGATGATAACGAACATGGAGAAAAATGTTCCGAGGAATACGTTAAAGGTCGAGAAGAAAGGGACCATGAGAGGATCTACCACGTAAGTAAAGATGTTCCAGTCGAATGAAGGGATGGGATTCAATCCCAGGCCTCGATAGCCGCCAGTGATTCTGGCGAGGTCGCCATTATTGGGAGCAATCCAGGTAATCCAGCTGAAGTAGCTCAGTGCGGCAAAAAGGTAGTTTGGAAGCCAGAAGTAAAGGAACATGAGCCCGAAAGCCCAGGCGAAGAACCTGATACGGGTCATTTTCCATACGCTCTTGAGAGGGCCAAGAACCGATGCGCTCTCGCTAGCGCCATCATGGAAAGCAGCGTTGAGGGCAATGGTCACGAGAGACGAGGGCCAGACACAGTATGCGGGGTAGACAAGGAAACGGCGGCAAAGGCCCGCGAGACCGTAACCGATAAAGTTCGTGGACAAAGCGATGAGAACCTGGTAGCCGACACTGATTGCCCAGGGCTGGTTGAAATACTGGGGAAGAACCTGGATCCAGACAATGTAGTTGGTATAGGGCGTGCTCTTTGCGACATTGGCCATGATGGTGATGAGCATGTGCTCCTTCTTATTGAATGGGCCAGGATTCAGGCTATGATAGACACCGAAGAGGGTAAATCCCCAGTCAGGGAGGGTCTTCTCAAGGAGTTTACCAAATGGATACGCCAAGAGCTGGGGGACGGTCTGAATAACGTAGATGCTGGGAAGACGGACGTCGAAGAATGAGTTGATAAAAGAGATAGCGCACGAAAAGAAAATTCCGATAAACCAGGCTCGAAGTGTCGATGCCGGCATGGTGGGGTCGTCGTGGTTGTCGACGACAGCTCGCACTTCGGCGTAAGGGGAGTTGTTGGTGATAAGAGCTGCCTCGATCTTCATTTCCTGGATGAGGCGCTCGTGCTTCTCGGGGTTGTCGAAGATGTCCTCGCTCGCTATTCCGGGCCGCGTTAGTGCTTCATACCCAGATGGAGACGTCAAAGAGGGACAGAGAGAGGTGACGAAATAAGAAGGGTCGGGTAGGAATAATGACTGACCGAGAAACTCTTCAATTCTCTCAATAATACTAATGGGGAAATTGGGATCCCTTGAGTGTTGCTTGTGAACTCGTTGCATCAACTGGAATTAGGTGTAAGTTGGCGTTCTAAGTCCCACAAAGAGCAAAGGTGCAGGGAAGCTATGAAGCTATGAAGTTGCCCAATACATAGGTTAGAGGTCAATGACTTACCCGACGGGTATCTTCAAGGCTAAAAGTAGAAGCCAGGGCTTTAGCCTCGAGGAGGTCGTCCTCGGTGACGTTGAGGATCTGACCCTCATCTCTCGACGAGTCGGAAACATTGTCAGAAAAGTCGGGAACGATCTGAATCACAAGTCAGTCAATCAGCATTGGTGCTTTTGGTGAAATATAAGAGAACACGAAAAGAAAAGGAGAGGGAAAAACGGAAAAAAGAAAGAAAGACCTACTGGCTTCTTCTCACTTAGGATCCCAAGGGGCGAGGCTGGAGGAGGCCGCGCCCCTTGGGGCGTCTCCGTTATCTCCTTGGACGCCATTGTTCGTCAGAAGAGCACAGCTCCTAAGGTAGACTGCTATATGGTGAGAGCGAAGTAATATAGAATACTCAGAAAGTGCTGTTGGGCATGAGGATGTCCGTCATTGCACGGGAGCAAAGCAAAGGGAGAATATAACGGCAAGGCGCGGCGAAGGAATCAGAAAGCCCGGGGACTATTATCGGCAGGGGCGAGGGGAGGAAGCGATGCTTTTGAATAAACGGGAGGACGGACCAACAGCCTGGCAACGGGTCTTCTATTAAAAGATATATAAAAGGTTTCTGGACATACAGCGGAGTAGGGCAATGGAGATCATCGGCTGCTCGTGGTCCCGGAAATGTGGGAAAGCGATAAGAAAGGCAATATGTCGAGACTCTTAATCTCGATGACCCTCGAGTCAAGAATGGAGAAGGTAGAGGGGACGGTATCACCCTCCGTTTGTAGAAGGTGCATTTGCAAGCATACAGCCTGCCCGAATCTGGCATCATACATCATTGATCGATCGATCACATTGGCTGCTGCGTAAGTCCTTTTGTCTCTCTATTGAAGTCTCCTCTTTCCTTTGAGAGCATTGAACGCTCGAGGCTCGGTGGTGCTTTCTCTGTTTTCTTCTCCCCCCACCAAATTGGTACATCAGTACAAGGATACACGGGAACACGAAGAGACGCAGACAAGTCGAATCGAGACCTTGATTGAGGAAGGAACTTTGAATCGAAGTGCGGGGGGAGCAAATGGACATACTCTCGGGACGGTAGGGGTGGGACTGAGAAGGGAAGGTTTGGCCAAGACACCCTCCTGGGCAATTTGGATGTGTTGAAACATTAGGAAGGGGTTGCGAGTATGACCGGAGGCATGTACGAAGTACTTGTCTGTATGTTCTTTTGTGTCGTGTGCGGTGAATGGGCTCTCCATCTCGATCTGTTGCAAAGGGCCCATCCAGCAATATGGTATCATTGATCAATACCGTCGAGGTCCGGGGGGTAACGGAGGTATACGCTACTCAGGCCACCTACGAGTCCTGTGTAGGACGGAAATACTTGTGTTCCTTGCTACGTACCAAGGCTCTACCAGTATGGCTACTTGTCGATACCAGACCACTATGACGAGAGGAAGTGCAAAGCCGGCACGGATTGCTACTCCAGCACGATGCTGATGCGATTCATTCATCCATATTTGATGCTTCTACTCGACCGTCAACTGCTGCAGAGTCATGCCGCATGCTCGCCGGGACGGACGGACGACTATCACATCCCCCTTCTTCCTCACAAGCTTGTTAGGTTTTAAGTGAACTTAAAAAGCCGATTCGCCAAAACTATGGAAGACGGGGTTTGATAAGGCGGCGTCGCGTATGGAATGTTTCTAGAGGGCAGCAGCTGATTCGTCAGGCGCATGGGAACGGTGTGTTAGTGCCATGGCAGGTATCAATTGCTGGCTCTGTTGCCCCCTTGGCCTTCGGCTGGGGATGTCATTTCAGCCGGCACTGCAAAGTGTTAAGCGTCTTGAGCCGGCAGATTCGTACATTCCTCGGAGGGGAGGTTGAAAAGAAACGAAAAAACGCCACCACAAACTACAAAGTGGCAAGTGGCCCAAGCCGATATGAACAGCACAGGATATTCGAGTGGATAAATTAATTTGGGGTTCGTGGAGGGTGTGTGAGGAACGGCAAGGGTGTGTACCGTTGTATGCGGAGCCCCAATGGTCGATCTCGCCTGGCAGGCTGTTTGAGCTAAAATGGCAGCTCTCTCGACGCTGAAGGGAAGGCTTCCAATACACCCTCCCCTCCCCCGGCTCGGCACCAGAGTCGGTCATTCCCTGGTGCTGATTGGATCCGGCGATGACCTGCTCAATGCTGCAGATAAAGCTCTTTGGGATTGCGCGACGGGCATTAAAATGCCACATTCCGGATTGGCAGACCCCAGAGTGCGATCCTACAGTCTTGAAACAGCGTGGACCTACGAAATATCTTGGGCGGGCAACGACAGTCGATGACCTACCAGCTGGGTCCCTGGCCAGCCAGGCGGGGGCGATAAACTCACTTCGGCGATCGTCAATGTCTAAGGTCTAATGTTTAATGCTAATGTCTGAGCCATGCTCGAGGCTGGTGCACATGCTTCCGAGCTGTCGTGCACCCAATATCGACCCAACATCGACCCTCAATCACTCGATAGACTTGATTGCGTCGGGCATTGGGTCAATTGCTCAACCGTTGCGCCGCGAGGTGTTACACATGCGACTCGAAGAGCAGAAGACGACATTCGAAGATCCTTTGCAAGCTTCTGGTTCGATAACCTCGGCTGGTTCAGGTGGACGTGCTTCATCTGAAATGAAAAGAAGAGATCGCAGAGACAGAAGAGGAAGTGACCGACGATCTATCTCTCCCACCACGCCGAGCACAGAAAGATGGGGGTTACCTCGTCGATGATACCGACACAAACAGCAAAGTAGTGTTGCAACGTTTTGGCGCTGTAACAGAAGTACTCAAGCACGAAGGACATGAACCTATCAAAATGTGCTTCTCCAAATGCAAGCAAAAGGACGGGTCGATCAATATCCCCGGCCCATGCCAAGGGTATGCACGAAAGCGATGCAAGGTCCTTATGTCGTCCCACCACTGGGCGGTGTTGAGAGTTTCAATGGGTACTTGGTATGGAGCATGGCCAGATTAGCAGCTACCAAGATCAAGTGCTTTCAACTTGTATCAAATACGGCCTACCTCGGTTCCCCCCCCTTCATGTTGTCTACAAAGTACCAGATCTCCCACGGATCAATTGATGCCATCTCCAAATTAGGCGCAAAGGAGAGCGTCTGTCGCATATTCCTTCGAGCGCATTTTCCTCTCAGTGTAGCGTCGTTCGGAAGCGACATGGACGTCCAACCAACCTTCGAAATTTGAACGATAGGACAACGGATCCATGAGGGATGTCTTGCGCCCGCCTTCCCAATGCATCGTATCATCCCCCTCCCCCCATCACCCTCACCCATCGGCTTCCTTCCCCAGCAACGCATCACCAGGCCGTGGCAAATATTCTTGTTGCGAATAATTTCTCCTTTTTTCCCTGAAGCAACTTATTCTCATTATCCGAACACCCGTACCATCTTGTTTAATGCTTCTCTCTAACCAAGCCCATTGCGTGATTTGCCTGACAATTACCTCAAGACGAGACGGTGGCATACAAAGTACGCTTCATTTGATAACGGCAATTTATTTTCCACGGGCGGGTCTAATCCGGAGTTTCTGGACCAAGCAGCCGTCAGTTCCAAATGGCCCAGATGCGATGCAGAGCCATTTTGTCTAAGCCAAAGGACCTTCTGTTAGCGCAACCCCGAACGGTGTCCCCCTCAGGCCAATAACCCCGTCCCGAGTGCAGCACTCCTCCAGGACACGAGCCTTCTTGGCGACGTATGCATTACATCGGATGTAGTAGGACCAGACAGTGACACCCTTCAAATGCACTGCACAGCCCGTGGATAGACTTTTGTACGTTCCCGGCAGTGTGACCTGGCATCAAGGCCCCACGCCAATAAACTCCTCTTAGCCAAGCGACCCCGTCACTCTCTCTCGGACGCTAACGTGGCTAGCCTCCACATTTGTGAAAGCGTCGTGATGGAGGGTGTTGGATCGAGCCAGTTAGATAAAGGTAAGTTGCCCGAAACAGCAACCAGGGACACCCACGGGTAGGGTGGTATCGATGGTATCAAGTCATCCAATCCGAAGACTGGTGGTGGTCAGTGAAGGGCAGCCAACCCTGTTTCCAAGGGTTTCTTCTACACCTTCCATCCAGGGGCGACCTCGTTGGACTTTTTGATAAGTGGCTTCGCCGTGTGTTCTGTCCAGAACCAACAGCCGGTTCCATCCCTCTATACGTACCATTCGATATCGCGACCGTTTTCATGCCTGCCCGCGGCCGCCCTCCCCCCTTTCCCGACCCCGTGGGCTCACCCCGGACGGGCCTATCAACGTCTTCCCATTGCCTATCTCCGCTACACTTGGCAACTCGACTCCGGTCTGGTTTCTGTGCGACCCCCGACTACCAGTGTCGCGATTGTCCTCCAGTATTGCTACATGCTTCTTAATATACGACCTTGGATAAGGAGGCTCTCCATAATCGGGATCCAATGCCGTTTGAAAACACAAGAACCCCCACCGGTCCTCTTCCCAGGTTGGAACTTCGACCTTCGTAGTGCCGTCGCACCCGCCTACGGAGCGACGGAACAAGCATCAATTGATATTTTGTTTTTCTCGGGTGATGCTCTAAACTTAGCACCTCCCCCATGCGCTAATGTGCTACTCAAAAACCTTAAAGGAACAAAATGTACCTTGACGCAAGTAGTTTCCACTCATCACCCATATCTGAGAGTTTGATAAACTCGGCACTCAAGAAGGGACTTATGGTTAACATCGGAGAGAATCTTATGCATTCTTGGCCAACCGACGGCCACTTAGAGTGATCTAGGAGCCAACGTTAATCCTCTCCTTCCTTTTTTTTTTTTTTTTTTTTTTTTTTTTTTTTTCGCCCTACTCTTTTCTTGTTTCCTGTCCCTTTTGCTTCTTCTTACTTTCTCTCCCCAGTGCCCCACGGTTATGCAGCCCAGACTTGTTATCGGACCTTCTTCCTTCCGTGAATACTACGTGTATCGCCTGTTGTGCACCCTATGCCCTCACCACCACTCAACGTTCGATATACCAAACGAAGCGTGAAGCAAATGAACTGTAACCTTAACTCTCTTAACTTTAACTACGAAGAGGAGGTAGCACAGCCGAGTAGAAGTAGATGGCCTTTCTCCACTCGTCCGTTGTTATTCTCCTCTTGCATCCTACGCATGTGCGACCACGTCTATCGCGGTCACGAGCGGGAGCGATTGTACACGAGGACGTCATATTCCCGGATCTCGAGCTCTCCCAACGGGTGAACAAAAGTGCCGTAGCCGCTTGCTACGTATCTCAACGAGCAAAAGGGCCTCGCCTTCCCCACCAAGGAAAAGACCCCGAGTCCCGTTGTTTCTGGGTGGTGTTATGGGCTGTTTGCGACACCTCGGCTTCCCTCTAATCTCCTCGTTCCACAAAAGGTCGACGAGGGACTGATCGTGAATTGTGCATGGAATGTGTCATCATTAGCTAGAACTGGGTTGATATGCATCAGGATACTATGATGAAAGAGAAAGCGCTGTGCTACGGACTACACAGTCTCCAACTAAGCTAGGACATACTCCCAATTTCACCCTCCCAGAGAATTTCCGAAATCAGCCCCCGTGAAAACGCTACCTCTTTCCAACAGCCTCTAGAGAATGGTGAGAACAAGGAAGGCGATAAGCATCATTGACCGCCCTACTTTGGCCCCCAAGATAGTGCCGCCGCTCGTTCCAGCACCGTCAGGAAGCCAACTTTTATCTCTTACCTTGTCGGAATATCTCATAACTTCGTCTCCAATCCGATTTTCCTTCCCCGTCGACGATCTCTTGACGCACTCGGCGCCATTCCAGGCGATGTCCGCGACCGCCTTCCACGTGGCCGTTGCGTTCGCCAACATGTCCCAAGTGTAAAAGAGCTTACAGTTAGCCGCTTCGTACTGGAACTGAAGAGGTAGCCCGTCCATTTTCTCTTCTGTATATGCATTCCCTCCGTTGATCGAAACATCAAACCCTGGAGCCCACTGCGTGCCTCCCTGCAGAGGAGCGTCCTCTGGCTTTACCCCGAAGAAAGACACGTTAACTGGCCTAGGTCGCACTTGGGACACTATATCCCCAACGTCTTCGAGGTATCCCATAGTTAGGAGAGGCCCTGCCTTAGAGCCACCGACGGCTTGCATAGGTCCTATGAGAGGTCGGCCACCGAGCGCGACAGTCCGAACGCCGTGCCCCCGAGTCAGGGCACCAACGAAGAGCGCGCACCCCGAATAACACACTCCATCTGTGAGGATCACGATATCCTCGGGCTTAAAAGGCGGTGTATCCCTCGGTAAGGTCCCGCGGAGGTCCTTGATATAATCATTCGAGTATACAACGCTGGCCTTGGTGAAGTTATCCCCAAGAATCACATCGGGACCGAAGAACTCGTCAAAATCTGCATACTGCTTCGCAACAGCATTATCGCCGACCCAGAATGGCCAAGATATATGCTTGGAACCGGAAGAACGGCCGGAACTTTTGATCCTCTCGATGAGGCCGTTTCCGAGCCACTTGAGTTGGTCATTGGCTCTTGCGCGGAATACCCATGGCGAGTGGCTTCCCGGGAATAGGATGAAATATGTGGCAAGTGCGGTGACACTGTCCATTCCGTAATTGTTTCGAAGGTCTATTATAAGACGCTTCTTACCCGAATCTGTAGCCATCGATATGAGTCCCTTAACTGTAACCAACAAGGATTCCATAGACCTTGCTTCATGTGAACTCGCGCGCTCTGGGAGAGCCCGACGAGCAAGATCGGTCTCTTGACCCTCCTCAAAGGCATGGATGGCCAAGACAGAAACGTCCGAAAGATCCCCCGAGTCGAAAACCCAACCCGCCGAACGGCAGGTTTTGTCCTCGATGGAGGCTTCGGGGTACTCCGGCTCCTTGAGAACCGTAAGAAAGTCCAGAGATTCCCGCGCGAGATGATAACTGAGCCAGTATTTATCCTTGTACCTATCGACCTCGAAAATTTGATGGACGTCATCTGGGGAAGTGATCTTAGAGAAGTTGGCATTGAGGATAGCGTAGTTCTTGTACTTCTGTATTGTGCCATTCGCAAAGCCGACTTCCGTGTCGTCCAGGATACCTCCGTTCTCAAGGTCAAACGCTACTTCATCTGGCTGGGGGAAGATCCAGAAATTCGAGGCCGGACTGCGGAGATGGTGGTTGTATCTCGCATCAGGGTCATGCAGGTTGCTAGTGTATGTTCCTCTGGTGGCTATGAAGAACGATGGCGGCAGGTTGTCGATGCTCACGACTTTTGAGGCCTTTTCCTGGTTGAGAATATCCTCTAGAGGTACGACGAGCTTTTGTTAGTGTTATTGTGATGCGAACGAGATCGATACTACCTACGACTAGTAGCAGCATATGCAATGGGGATATACTCACGGAAGACGTAAACCTCTGGCTCTGACAGGCCATCCTTCGAGACGGACACGAATTGCACACCTCGCGTGAAATAGAAGAGGTTGAGTATGCTAGGAACAAACTCTAGAAGAGAGTCCCGCGGCCGGATATTTAGAAGCCGGTAGAGATCTTTGGCGAAGTCAAACTGATTGGGGTATCGTCTCTCACGGATATTTTCCCTAATCGTGTCTAGGCCGGCGAAGAGGTCGACTGCCTCAGAGAGGTATTCCCTCGGAGGATCCTTGAGGAACGATACAGAAGACTGCCACTCGATGGCTGGATGGAGCAAGTCAAGCAGTGCTAAGTCGCGATCAACGTCCACGGGAATTGCCTGGAGACATGCGTATGCCTTCCCAGGTCTGACGTAAAGGAGTCCTGGGTGAAGTCCTGGTTAGCAATGGAGAACGAGAAGTCTTCGGATGATGGAATATAAGAAACCTAGCGTTACCTTTTGCTGTCTTTGCGTTATCCGATGCCTCTTCGTGGATGAACCTACAGTCGTCTTGGGAGCGGCCGTGGAGATCTGAGGGTGGGTCTGGTGGCTTTTCTGGAAGCGCCATAGCGAAGCCCATGAGGGCGAGCCAGTGAAATGGGAGCATCATTTTCCCGCCCACCTTTGTATAGGACGAAGACTGATCAAGGGAGGTTCGGAGGCTGGCTTACCTCGATCACTGACCTTGAGCGGATGGTCTGCCCATGAGAGGGTTCTGTGATTTGAGAGGGAGATCTCTATTAAGTAGGAGGCATCACTAGCCACCGACGTCCTGAGAGGTACTCCTACAGCTATCCATATGAGGTAGGACGAGTTATGGCAGACAAGGCGAACTTACGATCTGGTACGTAGTTCGCAGCACGCGGTGCAGCTACTCTTCAACGTCACCCGAATGCCTATGCCCGCTATCACCCGTACGCTTTCGCATGCGCAGGTTCTCAAAAGGGGTATCGTGAGGCCCCATTTCAGCGACACCAACCTGGTTGGTAACTCACTTCGGCTAGTAATACGCACTTGACACATTTGTTCATCTGCCTGCGCCGTGTTTGCTCTCGGATAACCACACCGTTAACCGCAGTTGTGCGTTTCCGGAAAAGGACCGCGTGAGCGCCGGAGGTGCTGCCATGCCCCGTATGGACCGAAAAAAGGAACTGGCGTCACACGCTCCTCGGGCGTTCTGTCCGTCCCTTTTTTGTTTGGCCGATCGAACGGCAGTCAGAGCACTTAGAAAAGGTAAGAATGTAATTCAGAAAACCCTCGAGCGACCCATTGTGCCTCCAAGATTGCCAAAGACTTGCTCTTCGACTCTTTGATCCTAGCTCGGTCTCTAGAGCAGCATCCAAACGATGATTAGTCTTGGGCAACGTGAGACGGGGATGAAAATGGTGTCACAGCACCGATCTTGCCGATCCGGTGTACAGATCTCATACAATGAGATGTGGCTTTCCTTTCAATGCAACGTGGAAAGCTGATAAGTAATCCATACTCGGCGATTCAACGCCGTCGATAAAAGCAGCGGAGTGAAGTGGCTAGACGGTCGAAAAGTTGTGGAGAGGGATCAAATATAAGACGGACTCCCTGGCTATCCCAATGCATGAGTGAATAGCCATCGAAATAGAATAGAGCAACTGTCAGTCAGATCTCGATCGTTGCAACGATGCGGGTTTCTACATGCCACGTATGTGACGCAGCTACCATCGTCAGTGCCGTGCCTCGATGACAGCCAGCCGTGCAGGTTTCATAGAGAATAAATCCGTTTCTGGCCACTGCATATGTTGAGGGATTGCAAGGCAGCCCAGTCTGGCAATGACATCTACCCCTGGCCGACATATTCATTGAGAAGCTCCAATCCATTTACGGCCTCCCTTCCTCCTCAATCTATCCCCCCTCCCTTTGGTACCCTGGCATTGGCGTAAGTAGATTCAGAGTTCGACTCCTTGTCCAGAGATCTATCCACAAATCCAGGACTACTTGGCTCTCCGAATTCAATGCATATTTTTACCGTCCACGGGGCGCCTGTAGAGAACCAGCGGCATAACTACCCCCAAGTGTGGCAGCGCTGTGGCAGCTTGGTGGAACCTGCGGCGATCCAGACACTGATCGGGGGACAGGCGAGCCAACCAGTATCCAACCAGCCTTCCGGCGCCAATTTGGGTAGGGTAAGCGGAGCCGATCCGATCTCATTTTGCCAAGCCGAGGGTTGTCAAGGGTCTTCAAGGCGTTGTGGAGGCATGAATAATCTCGATATTCGTCTCATGTCAGGGCGATCGTACCGATTGAGCGTCATGCCTCACCCAGGTTTCGGCCTCAACGGATCGAGGAGGGAGGCAATTCTTGCTGTCCTCGATTCTGCTGGTGAATTGGTTCTATTTATTTAATTTGGGCTTCTCGCTGCATCTGATCTTAGTTCTTGTTCTTAGAACCTCATTCCAACTTTATCACATCCAAGTTCTGTGAACACCTCTTTTTTGCCAGTACTTTTTAATTAAACAAACTACTTGAAAGCCGGACTTTCGTCTTCAATTCTATCAAAATGCAGCTCTCTTACATCCTCGCTCTCCTCCCCTTCGCCACCGCGGCCGTCCTCCCCCGTCAAAACAACAACGCCGCCGCAGACTTCGGCCTCTGCAACCCCAGCATCGACTTCCAGTTCGGCCGTGGCAACCGCGCCGACGACGAGGGCACTTTCCTCCCTACCGACGCTCTCGTCGCCCAGGGTCAGCAGGACGCTCTGAACCCCAACATCATCACCAACCGCGTGTGCGACCAGCTCACCAACGTCTGCGAGGCGAACCAGGCGGCTAAGGACCTTTGTTTGCAGGCTAAGGCGCAGGTTGAGGCTGCGGGGACTAGGGATGCTTCTACGGCGCAATTGTTTAATAGCGTTCTTGGATTTTAAGAGGTGATTTCTTGTTGGGAAGAGGGGTGCTTGGATGGCTGAAGGGCTAGGTTGGGAAGGCCGGTCGGCGGGGATACTCAGATGTGAATGAATAAAAAAACATTGCGAAGTGCCATTCTAGCTTCCTAACCTGTCCCGGGGATTCGTAAGACTGCGTATCTAAATGACAAGAGCTCAAGGTCTTGGCATCAAAGGCAGGGAAACGGAACATTCGATGAATACTGTAGTTCGGGCGGAACTACACCGGAGGTGCTCTTGTTGAGTGACTCAGAGAATCATTTCCATTGACCTGGATCGATTGATTCTAATCGTGAAGGGCCGAGTTTACTGGCCCGATGCACGGAGTCTCGGCGGCCCAAAGTCCGGCGAAGAAGAGTGGAATCGATTCTAAATGTAACCTTCCATCATGTGTATCTATCCGTCCCTGAATGGATGTCGGCGTGTCCAGGGCGGGTACTGCCCCAGAAACCGCTATGCCCTTCGTCTTTTACGCGCATTATCCACCTCTAATAGGCCGATGGAGAAAAAAAACCCAAGTCCAAGCCTACAGCATCCTCAACCTACTTAGCAGCATCGTGCATCCAGGCATACAGTTCCAAAGCCAGGCACTAGTCAGGCAACATTGGCGTCAACAATTCTGCTCATTGATACTGATGATGTAGAGGTTTAAGCTAGCGTTCCTTGCTTCATTCTAGAACGCGAGTTGAGATTTCCAGACGGAGGCCCAAGACAATATGGACATGGCTCAGTGCCACCAGGGCTGAAACCAAATGATACCTAGATTAATATCCACGCATTTAGTCGAGGTCAGGGGACCGAACCACATGCAAAAGATTCAGTATGACACACAAGGAATTTCGACGACGCAAAGCTTCAATTCCTCCAATCCTTTGCCGGCGCAATGAATACGAATGGATCGATAGTCTGTTGCGATCGGAGAAGGCGAGATTCCAGTTTACAGCCCCCGGGCAGACGACGAATGCGCAATGACGATGGATGGTTGCATGCATATACAGAAGGATGATTTGAGTTGGAAAGATTATGAATCGACACCGTGGAGAAGACAGAAGAAGGCGACCCCCGAGTCCGTGAGTTCGGGACCTATCACGGCGCGGAATCCCATTTTCTGGAGTCACTGGAGTGGGTCGATGACGGAGAAGACAGACCACAAATCAGATTTCACTGCAGTTGTCAAAAACGGGGTCCTCCGGTTCAGGCCCGATTCTTATTTGCTCATTTGTGGGTTGGGGAAGGAACTGACCTGTAATGGGGAAAGGGTAGTCGTGACTTCCATGTTTTCGACCCTCCAGGGCAAAATACTTCATAGTACTTTCGTTTGAAGAATTGAATATACAAAATATTCAACGTCATAGAAATTGAAGTGTACTTGTGGTGTATAGAAGGCCACATGCAAGACATGCTTCATGGCGACGGAGTACTTTGTACCTCTCCCAGGATCGTCTCGCCTTGACATTTAATCTACTTGCTAAACCACAACTGCAACAATTCCACACCGCGTTATGCCAAGCATCAGATCATGGCTCAATAACTTCTTCTCGCAGCCAGCTCCCACGCCGAACTGCACCACGATGGTATTTCCTCAAACAAGTGCGGTTGAGGTGATTGAACCCTGGCCCCGGAGATGCCACAGGTCTCAACTTGAACCATTTGCGCATCCCAGAAGTTGACGAGTCCCTTTCCATCTTCTTGGAACACCCACGTTCTTCAAGTTACTGGCTGGAACAATTTGGGCCGAGCAAGCAACACGACGCACCATGTCACGAGTTAGTGAGGGCCATACGGGGTTACGAGCTCTGCCAAGAATGGCCGGGCGACGCCGCATCGGTCGGTGGCCATGCCTTCAGCAGTTCGATGAGGTTGTAGTTTAGCAGTTCCAGCCAAAACTTTATTGCAATGGAACCCTAAAGTGTCTCGCATGGCGCGCTATACTCCGTACTTTGTAAACTAGTCGTGTGCCGTCCGTCGCCAGGCCAGGCATTGCGGGATCTGTTGAACAACCCGGCCCCATTCATGGCCAATCCCTGCTCGAGCGGAATGCGCGAACGCCGCCCATCAGGAGACGGCCGACAAGCGGGACGACATCTCACTTGCAAGAAGGAACTTCATCGCGCGAGGAATATTTTTTTAGGAATATCAAGTATATATTGCTCGGGTCACACAGCTTCTCCTGACGTTCTAGGAAACTTTATTGCCCATCAACACCTTTTTGAAGCATAGTTTCTTCAATTATAGAACTCTACCATCATACCACAATCCTGCCCTGTCTCTAACTCCGACATAGAGGATTGATCTCTTTTACAAGCACATAACAAACTTGGAACTGTATACGCCACATTCGCATCTACCTATCAATCTCTTTCCTGAAGAGAGATCCTCCCCCCTCCCATACACGCATTGATAATCTCCATATAATGGATATCGAAAAGAACCCCCCGCCTGCTGCGGTCGACTTGCCAGAGCGGACTGCAGACTCAGATGTCAATCAGGGCCCAGCCGAAAAGACTGTGGACCCAGATGCCAATCTAAGTCCAGAAGAAAAGAAATCAGTTGTAAGTACTGTTCCAGCTCCCCCCTTCGGGATCCTGCCAACGGGTTAACACCTATTTGCCTCTATTTCAGTACCAGAAACTCGTGTGGAAACTTGATCTCCACTTATTACCATGGCTTTGCATCCTGTACTTGCTGGCCTTCTTAGATCGTGCCAACATTGGTAACGCCAAAATCGCCGGTCTCACCCACGACCTTGGGATGTCGGTATCACAGTTTAATGCCACATTGACCATTTTTTACATCTCCTACTCGGTATTCGAGCCTTTGACCAATGTGTTATTAAAACGCTTACGTCCTTCCGTCTTCATTCCACTCCTCATGTAAGACACCGCCTCTAATTTGTTAGCGTAATCCTCGACTAACACGAAATGAAAAACGCAGGATTATTTGGGGATCCGTAATGACATCTATGGGCTTCGTCAAGAACTGGTCCGGTCTTATGGCCGCCCGATGGTTCCTAGGTCTCGCTGAAGCCGGTCTCTTCCCCGGAATCAGCTTCTACCTGTCTTGTTGGTACAAGCGATCCGAGCTCGGCATGCGCACGTCCATCTTCTTCTCTTCCGCCGCCATCTCCGGTTCCTTTGGTGGTCTCTTAGCCGCTGCTATTGAAAACATGGCAGGCATCGGCGACCTACCAGGCTGGGCGTGGATCTTCATCCTCGAGGGTCTGTTGACTGTCGTCTTCGGATTTGCGTCCTTTTGGACGGTGTACGATTTCCCCGATGGACCTAGGACGAGGTTCCTCAACTCTGAGGAAAAGAAGCGGGCTATCAACCGTCTCAAGGCAGATAACCAGGCCAGCGCCGAGTACGAAGCGTTCCAGATGAAGTACGTCTGGCAGGCCATGAGGGACTGGAAGATGTGGATAGGCATGATCATCTACAGCGGTTGCACGATGCCTCTTTACGCATTCAGCATGTTCCTGCCTACGATTATCATGGACCTCGGCTGGAATACCAGCGTCGTCAGGTCCCAGCTGTACAGCGTCCCTCCCTACATCGTCGCCGCCGTCTTCACCATTGTTGTGGGCTACCTAGCCGACCGCATGAACAAGCGCGGTATCTTTAACGTGCTCACGAGCTTGATCGGCGTTGTTGGCTTTATCATGCAGCTAGCCACGACGAGTCCTGCGGCGCGGTACACGGCTACTTTCCTCGGTGCCCTGGGTATCTACCCCTGCATCCCCAACACCATCTCGTGGGTCTCTAACAACACCGAGGGCGTGTACAAGCGAGGTGTCGTCCTGGGCTTCGTTATCGGCTGGGGTAACCTCAATGGTATCGTGAGCTCCAACATCTACTTCTCCAGTCCCGACTACGTCGAGGGCCATGGCGTCGTCTTGGCCTACATGGCTTTGTTCCTTTGCGGCGCAAGTTCCCTCATGATGCTGCTGCTTCACCTCGAGAACAAGAGGAGGCTAGCGGGAGAGAGGGACGTGTGGGTAGAAGGCAAATCGGAAAAGGAAATTCGCGAGATGGGTGACCGGAGGCCAGACTTTATTTACGTGATTTGAGTGTCGTTTTTTCCTTTCTTTTGTCCACAATTCTTGGGCAATATTGAAGGAAATTTTTCATAGGGGCGCACGGCGTTGAAGTAGCTTTTTGGGGGCGATTTCATGAGGGAACACAGGACTGCAAAGATGCAGGTTGTAATGGATGAGGATATTTGGGAGGCACGAACCTGCGAGAAAAGCATGGCGAATTGATTATGCATCAGAAGATAGACGAAACCTCGCCAAGAATTAATTACTTGGTCTAATAATATTTAGAACGACGATTGCAGGGATGAAATCTGTAAATATGCCGTATGTGACAAAATTGCCATGTTTGCATGCCACAATCGTCATCGCAAACTTCATGATCGAACTTTGAGGAACGAGTATTTAAGGATGAGTTCATCCGTTCTCTCAAAGGACGCGTGGCATCGAGCCAAGTTCCTCTTTCACCATGTGGCAGATGTTGTCACCACGTGTGCCGTTAGCTCTATATGACTAAGTAGTGCGCTTGGGTTTCAATGAGCAAGGGCCGATGGTCTAGTGGTATGATTCTCGCTTAGGGTAACACCCTATGCTAATATGCGAGAGGTCCCGGGTTCAATCCCCGGTTGGCCCCCAATTTCTCTTTTTGCTCTCCTGAGCTCTGGTCTCTCATCCTTCTTTTTTCGCCCTCGGGAATTTTCATTTTCGATTATTTCCTTCTTCCTACCTCCTTATTAGGTCTAACTAAGGATCGCGCAACTTGGGGGTAGTGGAAGAGAGTCGAGGCGTGGTTTCCCTGGCTTCATTGTCGATGCAAGTGAAGAACGAACCTGGGTCGCGAATCTGGCATCATAGCAATTGGGAACAATGATCATTTTGATTCTATTGCTACAAGTCGTGCCCGTACATTAAGTCCAAGCGACCGTCATCGTCCGACACCGCTGTGAGGACTTCTCTTTAAATCCTACGCAGCCCAGCCACAAACCCAAATAATATACCAACTTGCTCATTTTTCTTTTTTTTTTTTTTTTTCAATCATAAACACCGCAATATGGCGCACCTCCCCGTCTCAAACCCATCTTACGCAAGCATGTCCCAACCAGTCTTGATAGTCAAGCCAAGAAGGCCCAAGAAGGCAATGAACTGGCCCGAGCCGATATACCTTCCCGACCCAGCCTTCTTGTTAATGTTGGTATAACCGACAGCGTACATGATCCTAGAAATGGACCAGAAGACACCGAGACCGGCAGCGACAACGGGGTACTTGAGACCAGCGACGAGCATGAGGTAGAGGTTTCCAGTGTGGTTCTCGAGGAAGTTTCCGTGGCCGCGCTGGGCGCAGTTGAAGAGGTAGAGGGCATCCTTTTCCTTCTGGGTCTTGGCGGCGGCGTACTGCTCGGGGGTGGCGTACATGTAGGGGTAGGGGACGCCGGCGGTCTTGCGGAAGAAGTTGACGCGGGCGCCGTGCCAGAAGCCTACGAGGACGGAGAAGGCTCCGCTAAGGATGACGTAGCTGAAGAGGGAGACAGAAGACAACGCGGTCAGTTTTCTGGTTGTTCATTGTCGCGCGGGGAAGGAAGCGGAGCAGGCTGTTCATGTTGAGGGGGATGGAATTAGAGGCTTTCGACTTACCCGTACTCATTTGGAACTTGGAGTGCGATGGACATTTTGGCGGTTTGATTGGATTGAAGATCGGGCAATTGGAGTGAGGTTAGGGGCGATGGTCTGGGGTAGCAATCGGGGAAGTGGTTCGTGACGAGTGATGGAGTTGACGGGTGTCGGAAGCTCTGAAGCTTAAATACTGAATTACTGATCAGGAGCTGCAAGGTACCCACCCACTAAGGAACCCTTGTCCCCGAAGATCCAGAACAACAACGACGCCTCAGCACGGATCGTGGTGTTCCAATTGGTTCCCCCAGGCCGGCTGCGGCATTTGTAATCACCAATAAGCCGATGCACAAAAGGACACTTCATATGCGCCGTCCGCCCAGCGCCCCAACAAGCCTGTTTCAACCATCCAAGAAGCTGTATTGCGCTGTGGAGTCGTCATCCATCCACTGGGGACGCCTGAGACGGAGCCGGGCTCATTTGGCCAGGCTCCTCCGTTCCTTCGGCCTAATTCATTGCAGCTGTTGCTAATCCTCACGATGCAGGCGCCCTATTTCGAGAAATTTCCATGGCATAGTTGGATGGACGCGAGTCGGAGTGTTACATCCCCGAACGCCGCGAGATCATCGTTAATGTCTGGGGATGGTGGGAGGTATCCACGCGGCCCTTCTGCGAGGGTGGTCCGACATGCGGTATCCGAGTCTCATGATGCTTACTTTCGGGGGCACGGCTTCCTTGGTCTACTGTTCAGGGCCATATTAAACTACGTCGTTTATGCCACGGTTTTCTTATTTTTTCACTTTTCCCTTGGCATGGGGACGACGAAGCGGTTGCTGTCTGGAATGAAATCTCTGTTCATGTTCAAAGATGAAAGGCAGCTCGGGATTATAACGCGGCGGAACTCCGCATCGCCTGGAGAAGCCATGGTAGATGCTCCACCATGCGACAATGCCAAGGATCCCGGGCCGTACTTCGTACTTCGAACCAGGTAATACTGAAAGAACACGAGAAAACGATCCAGATGATGACGGGGCGGGAAAGGAGATGGGATACAGTTCAGTTAGTGGATGCAGCCCTATCTGTCAACGAGAGCAACAGCCGCTTGAGCCTTACAGCCAACCATCAGGGATTAGGTGATCGGAGTGATCTGTCCTTCGAGGTAAGCTACTTCAGGGATCAGACAATGATCGTTCTTTGCCTCTCCGTAATTATAGAGCCCCTGTATGACCTTGACCTTTGCTCCAGAGCAAACCTCGAACTGCTCTCCTTTGCGATGATGGATAGTGTACCTTGGTAAATACCCGCAATTTTGTTAACATGCGGAACTCCGACTGATCATGCCCCACTGGTATTTCGATTGAAATTACACTGCATCTGCGAGAATTCCAGGACGCGTTGGAAGAGATGCCCCATTCCCAACAGGTTTCTGCTTGTCCTGGGGACACACGCGGTGAAGGATGTAAACCAGACCGCCCGGCTGTGCAATGCCGGGAGGCCATCCTTGTTCTCGGAAGAACTTCTGACGAAAGGGGGCATGTACCTATCGCAAAGAATGCCTGAAATTATCTCTCCGTTGTCACATATCCGAAAGAGACCTTGTCTCTAGGATGCATGAGAATCTGTCTCCGCTGTCAAATGTCGTCATCGGTCAGCTTACCCGCTGTCGGCTCCGGCAGGATTCCGCGTGCGGTTCTCTCGACCCACCTGAACACCGGGTCCGGACCCGGGCGGATCCAAAGGGGATTCGGCCGAGAGTTTTTCGGGGCGTTAGTATTCATCGGTACCTCCATGGATACATCAGAAAGAGGTTTACTACACCTGTGTATGGAAGGGGGACATTTGACTTGGACAGAGATTTGGTCACATTCACTGAACGTTATTCATATGCAGACTCCAGCAGTCCTTCAAAAAACAGCGAGGCGGCCACATCGAACCCATCTAAACTGAAAGCCCTCCTCCACCAATAATCTTCGCCGCCTCATCCCTCACAGTCTTCATCGCCAAGCGATACAAATGCGGTCCGATCGTAATCCTCGCAACACCAATCTCCGCCAACTCCGCCGTCGTCAAGCCCCCAGCCCTCAGTAGAACCGCCACCCTACCATCCAACTCCTTCACCAGCCTCTTCACCTCACTCGTCCTCAACCCCCTCGCGCCGCCCCAGTAAAACACCGTCGTAGCCCCGGCCTCGAGGTAAGCCTTCCCCCTCTTAATGGCCTCCTGCATGGCCTCCTCGTCGTCATCCTTAGGCGGCGGCTGGAGTCTGAAAACGTCGCATCGCGCGTTGAGAACGAAATCCTCCGGCACGGCGCTTAGCGCACTTTTGAGCCTGCGCAACTGCTCGTCGAGGGGGTACAGAGCCTCATCAACGCCGCCGGCGAAGTTGACCGAGGGGATCGAGTCCTCGATGTTGGCTCCGGTGGCGCCCACCCCGAAGGCGTCCGCTGTGACCTGACGCGGGTCGTCGAAGCCGTCTCGGAGGTCGGTGGAAATGGGGATGGAGGCCTCGCGTGCGATGGGCGCGAGTTCGGAAAGGGCTGTTAGATTTTGCTCGGGGGTGAGTTCTTCATCTTGGATCCCGAGGAGGGCGGCGGTGGCCCATGAGGTGGTGGCGACGGCTTTCACGACGGGTGGGGAGCCTGGGGTGTTGAGTGAGAGGACGGACTTGAGAGAGGAGGGGTCATAGATGTTGGGGATGACGATGGGGTTTCCGGGTTTGTGGAGGGCTTTGAGGGTTGAGCAGGCGCTTGGGGGAGCGGAAGACGCCATCTTTTTAATCGTGAGTTCGGTAAGGCAGTTTAACTAGACTTGGGGAGAGAGTTGTGCGTAAAATTAGGAATTGAACTCATGTCTAAGGAGCTGGTCCGATGGTGTTGAGAACTTGGTGATTTATATTGACGCATGGCTCGTCATTCCTTGCGCCCTTCAGGCTGCCAGCGACAGCGTTTAGCGCGATAGAACAATAGAACGGGTCATCCAAGACGCCGATTATCAATTGTATAACGTCGAGGAGTGACTCGACTTCACACTAGTAAAGTGAAACGGCTTCCCACGGCTGTGAACTTGCACTCTCAAACATCACCAAATTGTTCACGTCGATGTGCATCCATAGATCACGGCCCAAGATTATTAAGGGCGCCCATTATTAATTTTCGACAAGGCCAAAGCTTCGAGTTCTCAAGCCTACGAAGCACAGAATCCAATTGGACATACACTGAACCTTGCCACTCATGACGCCCAACATTGAACATTGAACACCCGCTTACAAAAGAACTGCCCCAGCCCCAATTCCAATGCCGACAATGAGCAGCAGCCCTGTGGCTCGGTCGAGACCCGACCACAACGAGCTCGAACCGGAATCGCTCGTTCCTGATCCCGAACCCGGATTGAATGTGGCAGCGGTCGCTCTCGATGTTGTAGTAGAGCTGGTGAGGTGTCTGCCCCCATCCAAATAGGAAGTCTCACCCGCCCGATCGGCCAGCGACGTCGCGGCTGCCGGCGTCGGAAGCGTCAGATCCTTCGAAAGGTCGCTAAAGTAGTCCGATGCGGCATCCGCATCCGTCGTGCGCACGGTGTATACCGTCCTGGTCGATACGCGAGTAGACGTCACGATGGATGCGCTGATGGCGAACGAATAAGACCAATAGTACGAGTAGTACCACCTAACAAGACGCGATTAGTCCCTCGTTCCATCCGTCCACTAGAATCCGTCTTGCGGATGACATACCAAGTTATAGTCATGTAGTAAGTCCGGTACTCCGTCGTCGTGAAGGTATTCGTCCTCGTCGTCATGCCCCCAATCACCGTCGTCCGCCCATTGTCCACCCGCGCCGTGCAACGCAGGTCCGTACAGCAGACGATCCGGGCGACGCCTGGCATAATCACGCAAATGTTCCCGGCCGGACAGTATCTTCCGTCGCGGCAGCACTCCGTGCCGATGGGATTACAGCCGTCTACACCACAGCAGTTGTGGCCGCTGGGGCAGGGGCCGCGAGCGCAGCAGACTTTTCCGGGTTCGAGGCAGTATCCGCCGGAGCAGCATCTGTTGGAGGAGGGACAGCAGCCTCTGGCGTCTTAAAAGTGAGGAGTGGTTAATTAAGCCGTCCATGAATGAGGAGCAAGAAAAAGAAGGGGAAAAGGAAGAAAGAGTTGTTGCAACTTACACGTGCAGTAGCCGTATCCAGCTCTACATGATTGTCGCTTTCCCAGAAGCGTATCTAGGGCAGCAGCGGGTGAATCCTCAACCCCTTTGGCCAATGCCTCGTGGAAAGTCTGGAGCTGGTATTCTTCCACGACGTAATGTTCTCCGATCTTAGCGTCGCCAGGTTCGATGTTATAGGCAAACTCGGCTCCGACGAGGGAGGAGAGGAAGCAGAAAAGAGTTATATAGCTCGGCAACATGGCGGCTATCGTGTAACTACACAAGGAAGATCCTGCGATTCTCTTCGAACGCCGTCGCTACGACAAGGAAATAGGTCCTACCAAACAGCAAGGTCGGTTTGAATAGGTAAATCTGCCTCTCAGTGAATCCGTGGGTCCTGCTCTATTCATATCTATTCATATCACCAAGAGATCGGCCGCCAAGAAAAAAAAAAGAAAAAAGAAAAAAGAAAAAGAAAAAAAAACGCCTGCTGTATCTCTTCCCAATCCGCTAGCGCGTACATCAGCGGTCTTGGAACTTACAGCTTCACAAACCCCCAGTCGCCTGACGATGCTTCCCTCATTCGGTGTGACTGGTCAAGAGGTGCTAGTCCTAGTCCAGCCAGCGCATCTGCAAGGCTGGGCTCAACCCCACCTTGGAACAGGTTCCCAAGCTCCTGGACAGGAAGTTATGAGCTATATTATGACCTCATGTTCCATTGCACGTTCTGCAGGGAGCGTTGGAGGCTTGAACCAGCCTGCAGCCCGTTAGCCCAACTTCTTGGCGCCGTTTTTGTAAGGGACGATTTTTGTAAGGCGGGTTGATGTTTCCCCGCACCCTGTTTCGATGAGCAGACCAACCCTCCTTGATCTAACCTCGATAATGCAGTTGAGGCGAGGGTTTTACAAGATGAGAGAGCTTCGATAAAAGAAGCCGGGGACTTGAGTCTTTAAGAATACGGAGGGTAGGACGATCATCTTGATTGGGCGTGTAGTAGAAATAAATCGCGCTTTTTTCACTTCCTCGGAAGTGATTATGCAGGGCGTCCGGGCAATGTCGGTGTGTGAGAGGCGCAAGGCTGTGCTGTGAGCACGATGCCAAAATGGATCACATCATTGAGCGTCCCCTCCCTAAGCACAGCCCCGATCTGAAGAGTAGATCTTCGATAGAGAAGCACCCAAGAAGGTAAAAGATCGCCACTCTGTAGTACGCTTCGTAGGCCAGTCGGCCATTGGCTTTTAGATTCTCGTTCAGCTGCCTGGTTGTGTATCCATCCTGGACCAAGATGAACTGTATGGGTTACTCGGAAAGGATCTGTGTGGGTGTATCAACGCGATTTCATCACTCTTGAGGTATAATGATACCTCATACCCTTAGTAGCCTGTGAGAGGGACAGTTTGTTGAAGCGATTCTGAATCTTGTTTATCGTCTAAGACATGCACTGCCAAATTCTCTTGGTTGCCCCAACGCCCTTTCCCCAAATATATCCATATTCATGCTAAAAAAGCTGAGAAATGCCTCCAAAAAATCGTACAGAACGCCATCCCAGGTAATCCATTGAAACAAAACTAACCACTGCGCTTCTGTTGCGCTGAGGCCTGGTTGCCCTCCTCGAGCGCAGCGTTGATGATCCCCGTCGCCTCCTCAATAACATCGTAGCCTCGTCTCCAGGTATACAGCGCGACACCCTGCTCGTCAAGGATCTCATGTGCCCTAGCGAGGCGTCGGCGCCACAGTTCTAGCTTTTTGTTTACCCCCGTTGCTGCCGAACCTTGCTGCGTGTTCGAATTCCAGTCTGGTGTAGCTGTCGCCATGCCGTTAGGGGGAGTACGGCCAGATGGGGGTGTTGACGATAATGGGGTGTGGCCCGAGCTTCTGGGGGGCGGTTGATGTGGTCTACTAATGTCCCGTGGGGTACTAAATTCAGCCCCAACTCGGTTAGACTGGATGCTTGAGCTGGTACCTGTGCGTCGAGGAGGCGGTGGCGGCGGGGTCTGCCTCGATGTAGAGCTTGTGGGACTACTAGATGCATACTGCAGCTCACCGCTGGGGTATTTCCTCGGGGCGGCGGCGTTCTGTGCAGATAAAGTCTGGATCTGTGATAAAGGATGGCGAGTATTTTCTCCAGCGGATATGCCCACAGGCTTCCGGCTACGAGGAGGAGGCGGGGGCGGGGGCGCTGAGGACGTCCTTCCTGCTCCTGGGTGTGACTCGTCTAAATGCGTCGAGATTTTACTTTCAGACGAGCCACTTCGTAATGCAGCTGGTTTGGCTGGACGAGGAGGCGCTCGGGAGGAAGCTCCGAAAGCACTAAGCTGTCTTGGCTTGTTAGGAGGGGTTGGTGCCTCCTTAGGGGAAGCTGGCTTCTCATCGTCTGAAAAGTCAATCAGGTTTCCAGTAGGTACCTCCGCAGCTGCTGGTGCCCTTGGAGGAAGTTGAGGTCGGTCGACCGGCCTGTCGCCAACCGAATTGGGAGAGCTTCTCCTTTCAGTATCCGGCATTTCCTTTTCAGTCCTGAGTAAACCCGAGCCAACAGATGAGTCGAAGAATCCAGGCTGCTCAGGGGTAGTCACATCCCGGATAAAAATGGCAAGGATGCGTTTGGGATGCGCCACTGCGAGCTCGGTGTAGACCTCAAGATCGGCCTCTCCACTATCGCCAACAAGAATAAACTTGCGCTCTGGAAAATCAGACAGGATCCTCTCGAGCGTCGGCTTCTTGCGTTCTGCCACAGGCTCGAATATCCCTTGCAGCATACCGTTGTAGGCCTTGAGATGCACAGATCCCGGAGGCAACCCGGAAATCTTAAAGAACGCCGCGAGAACGGGGAAGAGTTGCCAAGGACTGTTGGAGCAGTAGTGGATACCTACGCCCATTGAGTGCATTCTGTTATACCACTCTTTTACTCCGTCGACAGTAAGAGTCGGTAGGTCCCGAATGAATGTGTTTCGAAAGATCTCTCTCGCGCCGCCTGAGATATTGGAGCGCTTGATCGTATCGTCGATGTCGCTGATAACACTCACGCCCGCTGACTCGGTAACCTTCACGGCCTGGAGCGTCGAGAGATCCTCATTTGCCAGTACCCTGACGTAAGTGGGCACGAAGGGGAGAGCAGCACGGACATTGAATTGCCCTGAAGCATTCGTCATTACCGTACGTGACTGGGAGCAAGAGTCGTTGTAGAAGAAAATGGTAACAGGAAGTTCGGCGAAGGGTACTGTTAGGAAAGGCGCAATGCGAGCCGCCAGGTTAGTGTTGGCAGTCGCCAACTCAGCTTCCGTAAGGTCAGTTGTTCCATTGGATGAGGCTGTTCCTTGCCGATGAGGGGGTGTGAGACTGGCTCGCGTTGAGCTGTGAGAAGTCCCATTGAAGCCATTTGGCCCTGGCTGGTATGGTACATCCGGGCCCTCACTGTATTCGCCGTGAGATGCCGCTTTCCTCTCCGCTCGGCCCCTCTGTTCGATCTTGGCAGCCTCAAGAGCAATCTTCTCCTGCACCCGAAGATCCTCATGAGAGGGCCGCGATGGGCCAATAGAGTTGTCAACTGCGCCGGCGTTCTGCGGTCCATCAAGCCTCGGAATACCGCTTAATTGTCGCGCAAGCCCCAGCATGATTCGGCTCCTCCTCGTCAATGGGCCCCGGTGTGGAGAATATATCCAGCCTCTAACATCAACATCGACCACAGCGTCCTCGTCCCACTCACGTTCCCAACCGGTATACCAGTAATCGTCGTCTCTCATCCCACCCGGGGGAATATCGGATACAGGAGGCGGCGGCATATTCCTATCATGCTTCACATGCCGCTTCGCGTAGGTCGGAAACAGTATCATCTGGTCCGTCCCCTGTACCGTGACACGAGCCTCCGGAAACGAGCCCGGTATCGACTGTCTCTCATGTTCCAACGGATCAAAGGCCCTCGTTCTTGTCTGAGCATACGACTCCTTAATCTCAGACACGGCAGAGGCTCCCGCCCTGTACATCGACCCCGCCATAGCCGCCAGCCTCATCCTCCTCGATGTCCTCGACGGCGCCCCATCCGAGTCGTATCCACCACCGGACCCCCCATACCTGCCGCCTTGCGCCGCCGACCCGGCTCCTCCTGACGATGTTGGCAGCATCTTCTTCGGCCCTATAAGCCCAACCCCGCGAGGCTGAGTCGCACGTCGCGGGGCGAAGGCCGACGGGGCCCCTTGCCGACGGACAAGGTCGAGCACACCAGGCTTCTTCTCGAGTCGGCGCCGATACCTCCAGAGGAGGAAAGTATGAATTCGCGATTGCGCGCTGTATTTAAGCTTGGGGAGGACGTCGAGGTGGAAGAGGAGGACGCGCTCTTGGTATCGGACGCGGAGGGTGTGGGGAACGAGATAGCGGAGGAGCTCTCGTTTGTTATGGGGTGATCGTCGGCGAAAGAGAGCCACGGTGAAAGGGAGATCGTACCGGGTTTTCGTATTCAAAGACAGAATTGGGCCAGTGGAATGCCAAGGGTTATAGTTCAAAGCAAGTTTCGTATGGCCTCGAGGATGGAGAACGATTTTGATGATAGAACTTTGGGGAGATGCAGGCACGTCGGTTAGCGCATCGAACAACAGCTTCTACTCCGTACTTCGTAAGCTCAGTCGCAAGGTTCAGCAGGGCGGTCTGGGCAATGCAAGTTGACGACACTTGCTAGGCATTGTGGCTTGGGCCAACAGTGTTTGGTTCCACTGAAATCTCGACTTCACGTGACCCTCTACACTACCTCACGATGACACACTGAAGCTTGTGCAAAGACAGCACTTAAGATCAATACTTTGATCGACGATGGGCAGAAAAAAAAGTCCTCCAACTCCATCGACCTCTCCCTCAGGTCTGCCTTAAAGGCTTTGATTTCCTGATCCAGCCAAGTGTACAGAAAGCGGTGCTCCCTATGGCATCACCCCCTCCAGGAAGATGAAATTATTGTTGTTGTAATTGACATCCTTTAAGAGGTAGAGCGCCGCCAGAGTCGGAGAGCCGATTTCGGAGAGCTCTTTCCATCTTTCCCTTCCTCCTCCTGGCCCTCTTCTCTTTAGTGAATTGTTCAACTGCGATGGTATGGCTGGGTTCTCAGAAATATATTTACATATCGGCTCGGAATGTACACTTTTCCAGATTTTAAAATCTCCTCGTGCGGCTCCAGACATGCCATGGTGGGTGGGTATTAACACGCCGAATTAGCCTCACCTCCGGCCTCCCTTGGGCTTGCCCTTGCCCTTGCCCCTCGGAACCCCCTTGCTCTTGGCAAGCCCCTGTCCCTTGGAGCCGAGTCGCGATTTGGGAGGCTTTGATACCTTCGCCTTCGGTTGCTTCTTCAGTTCAAGGACAGCGCCCTTGCCATCTCGCTCAGCTCGCCCCTTCTTCCAGGTCGGTCCCTCGGCTCTGGTCGCCTTGGCGTCGAGCTTCTTCTTGTCCTTGTTGCTCAGGGTCTTGCCGCCGTGTTTCTTCTTCAAAGACTCCCTCAAGCCGTTTAGCTGCGTCCGGCCAGCCTCCTTGGCCTTCTTCTTGTCATGTTCAGTCTCGAACCACGTCCTCTTCGGCCGCCCCTTAATTTCGGCCTCGTGCTCGATCAAGTTCTCACCCTTCTTAACCTGCATCTCCATATGCGCGAGCTGCTTCTCCTCCTTTTCTTCTTGCATGATCTCTTCCACTTCGTCCTCCATATCGTCAATCTTCTTCTGCCACTTGTCGGCATCCGAAGGATCAATCACCCTGCTCGTTATCTTGGCTCCCTGTGCCTTGCCAGCCTTCACCGCAGCTCGTACAACCTTACGATCTGGTTCCGCCGCTAGCGTACACGCGTTACCGCTTCTTCCGGCTCGCGCAGTTCGACCGACTCTGTGAACGTAAATCTCCAGGTTCTGCGGCGCTTCGTAGTTGATGACGGTGTCGACTCCCTTGATATCCAAACCTCGAGAGGCAAGATCGGTTGCTAAGAGGTACGACACCTTGCCATCTCTGAACGTCTCAACGCTTGCAATTCTCTGGTATAGTCCATTAGCGACTGCGCACTCGGGATTGCAAATTCAATATGGCGGAAAAAACTCACCTGAGCTTGATTCATGCTGCCGTGCAGCTCCGCGGATGATAGGCCAAGTAATCCAAAGACGATTCGAGCGAAATGTGCCTGCTTCTTCTGCCTGAAAAAGATGATAACTCGATCGTGGTATACGTTTTTGCAGAGCCATACTAGATAGCCCATACGCTTGTCCTCCCTTCCAGGCCGTAATCGTACAAACTCCTGTGTTAAAGTCCCTGCCGTGCTCTTCTGAGAATCAACCATCAGCCGCACGGGCTTATTCAAACCGACACGGATGAGCTGATCGACGGAGGATGTCATAGTAGCCGAAAACAACATAGTCTGGCGAGATTTGGGTAGTGTTGTAAGAATCTCGTTCAATTCGTCGGCGAAACCGTCCTCAAGCATTCGATCTGCCTCATCAAGAACCAAGATCTCCACGGTGTCAACGGTGAAACTCATAGAATTCCGCATATGATCGATGAATCGACCGGGAGTTGCGATAATGACGTCGGGTCGTAGGCGAAGCTCGTTTTCCTGCGCCTTTAGACTCAAACCACCAACAGCGAGTGTGAACTTGATATCGGTAAACGAAGCGAGCTTCGTCGCAACAGCGTGACACTGAATCGCAAGCTCACGAGTCGGGGTAAGGACGACGACACGACTTGTAGGTACCTTCTTGGGCCTAAAGAGAAGTCTCTCGATGATAGGTAGGATGAATGCGGCCGTCTTTCCTGAGCCGGTCACGGCTCCACCAACGACATCCTTGCCGAGGAGGGCAATAGGAATGGTCTTAGACTGAATTGGCGTGGGTTTTGTGTACCCGGCTGCGCCGAGGCCGCGAAGCACTGGTCGACTGAGAGACATACTTTGGAAAGAACCGTCCTTGCCCTTTTTGCCAACGTCTTGTGTCGGCTCTTCCGGCGCAAAGAAGGCTTCTCTTTTCGCTAACTCCTCCGCGTCTTCTTCTTCTTCTTCTTCATCGTCATCATCGTCATTAACCTCCTCCTCCTCCTCTCCTTCGTCGGTCTCCTCAGCAGGCGAGCCAGCGTCTTCGTCACCGGAGGCCCCGTCGTCCTCATTCTCCACTGTCTCCTGTTCTTCCTCTTCATACTCCGAGTCGACATCCATGCCAAAGGCATCATCGGCTAAAACCTCGTCGTCGGCATCATCCAAGTCGAGCTCCGCATCGCTCTCGACGTCAGCCTCGAGATCTGCTTCGTTATCACCATCGCTCTCCGACTCAGACGCGGTTCCCTTCTTCGATTTCTTTTTTTGTTCCTTCTTCTCCCTCCTCCTCTGAATGATGGCGTCTAGATCAACGCCCCTCTTATCTCCGTCCACTCCCTTCTTAGCACCCTCAAAGCCCCAACCATCGAAGTCGCCGTCACCGAGGTCGTTAATTCCGTCCGGGGCAAACTCGAAATCGGAGGCCATGGCACCGTCGTCCTCGTCATTTTTACCCCAAAGGCCTTCTGTGGAATCCTCGGCATCTTTTCCGCCCTTCTTATTTTTCTTGGAAGATTTGGCCTTCTTTTTCGGGGGCTCGGGCACCAGATCCTCCTCGTCCGGGACGGCGTCGGAGTCTTCGATGGTGTAGACGAAATCGTCATCAATTGACCGTTTCCTGTGAGAGACCGTCATGGTTTTGCTCGGCGTCAAGAGCGCACCTCTGTGTTTAACCCGTGTTGTCGAGAATTGGCAGCAAAAGAGTGGACTGTTGTGGACTGGCAAACCGCTAGGAAAACCTTTTGTCGTCGAGCTCTTCGAGGGGCAGTTCCCAGAAAAATTTCGGATTCTGCCACTCACCGCCTGCCCCACATTTCCTCAACTGCCAACGATGAAAGTCCATGTGAAAAGATCAAATCAATCTTACGAAGTAATTACACAGGGACGAGGTACAACATAAGGTACCTCGTACACTCATTCATTCATAACTTTGTACACCCGTAATCTTTCAGACCATCCTCTCCTGGACCCTGGCAACTGAGCTGACGCGGGAGCTAGGAGCTCTGGTATCCACGTGACCGGAGCCCCAGGCGATGGAATGATGGGGTATGCATCCATTCTTTTGTGTTCGAAAAGTATCTTATTATTAAGAAACGAATGGCGACGTCAGGCCAAGGCACAAAACGATCCCACCTCCTATATAAACAACCCCACCATTTTTATTTCGTTGATTGGGTGACCACGACCACTTCGTACTTTGTACATTTCTTCCAGGCTGAAAGACTGAGGCAACGAAAAGGAAGGCGTTCTCGGAATAGAGGCATCCTTCCCAGTCCTTGACGTGTTTTCGGATTTCCTAGTCGGCGTCGTTTTATCCATCAAACATATACCCATCTTCATCTTTGGGGATTGTTTCTTCTCGCATCCCAGCTGTGCTCTCGCCATCATTAATACTCACTCCACATATCCCCTCCTACCCCTCCTGAACGAGCCAAGATGGGTGAATCCAGGTACGCCAATCCAACTCGCACCTCGTACGCTCGTGAGAGGCACGATGAACCGGCAAGCTGACACCGTAACCATAGACAAGAACTGGTCTCCTGGCTTAACCAGCTCCTCCAGCTGAACATCACCAAAGTCGAACAATGCGGTACCGGGTAAGATCTCCACCCCTTCCCCACACTCCTTGCTCAGCGGACTCCCACTTCCCTCGACGCGTGGACGTCGACGTCGACTAACAAGGAGACTTTTTTTTTTTTCAGAGCCGCGCTATGCCAGGTGTTCGACAGTATCTTCATGGATGTGCCCATGTCCCGAGTCAAGTTTAATGTCAACAGCGAATATGCGTATATCCAAAACTTCAAGGTCCTCCAGAGTGAGCATTCTCCGAACCCTAATGCCAAGATAACACCCGCCATCAACCCCTCTCGCATCAACGCGATCAATGAATACGGTCCTCGCATGGGCACAAAGAGGCCATCGGCGCTCTAACTGTTTTTTGTCGTCATAGATTGCTTTACAAAGCATGGAATTGATAAGCCGATCCCTGTCCAGTCATTGGTCAAGTGCAAAATGCAGGACAACCTAGAGTTCTTGCAATGGACCAAGCGCTACTGGGATCTCAATTTCCCCGACCACGATTACGACGCAGTGGCGCGACGAAAGGGTAGCGGAATGCCCCCCTCAGCCGCCGCCCCTCGAGTTTCGAGTGCCGGTGCCAGGCGGGGAGGAACAACGCCGACTGCCGGTCGACCCAAGGTGGGAGGCGCCGCCTCGGCTGCCCTCCAGCAAGAGAACGCCAACCTCAAGGAGACCGTGGCTGGATTGGAGAGGGAGCGCGACTTCTACTTCAGCAAACTCCGAGATATCGAGCTCTTGGTTCAAGCGGCCGTTGAGGAGGATCCCGAGTTGGAGAAGCAGGAAGACGGCCTCATTAAGCAGATCCAGTCCATCCTATACTCAACCGAGGAAGGCTTCGAGATTCCCACTGAAGGCGAGGGCCTTGACGACCAGGAGACATTCTAGCCCTATGAATGAGGGCGAAGGATGCTGGAAAGATGGGGAAGGGGGTGAAAAAAGAAAACAACCTGTGTTGGACTAATGAAGAGAGGCGGCGTGGAAGACGGAAGATGGAAGCCCTGCACATAGCAACGAGTTGACGAAAATTCATTGGGCGAGGAGTTAACATAGGCTTTTCTTATTAAGGAGCCTAGACTCGGTGCTTTTTTTTACTGTACCTATATGACTGGATTCAGTGAAGCTTTTCGCGCGTACGACCTTGAGTTATACCATAGAATACAACTAGGTCTCTTTTACACCTCAGGTGGCAGCAGAGAATCTCTGCGTGACAATGATATATGGGTGTAATAACAAACGTTCTTTTTGGGCGATGTTCGAGTGTCGAACCTTGGAATCTGGGCCCCTGCTTTAGCCGCTTGCGACCCCATCAGGCGTGAGAAGACGCATAAAGGTGGGTGGCCATGACCATGAAGCGCGTACTGGAGACACGCATCGAAAATGCAACTTGACCTCGACCGGCATCTCGATCACAATCCGACCCCGGATTGGCACCGAGCCTTCACTTCTTTGATTTGAATTGATGCCCCGAATTGTGCAAACAAAGGAGCCGGTGAATTTTCGGTTTAAGTCCAACAACCTTCATGTGTCTTCTCATTTCGCGCCGCCCCATTTGATCAATCCAATTGTTGACCAAATGAGCCTTCAGTGTAATCATATATTGTCTGGACCGAAGCGATACAAGGTGTCGTCCAAACACCTACCCATCTCCCTACAACTCCGAATCTGGGTTGGCAAGATTCTGTTTAGGGGAGACAATGTTGGCGGCGGGAGAGGCACAGTTTTCAGGTTGCCAGCAAAGCAGGTGGCCAAGCTTTGGTGCAGCCGCAACGAACTGGCATCCATGGAATTTGTCCAAGCGAAAACCTCAGTTCCGGTCCCCGGAATTCTTGAAATTTACGAGATTAAAGATGACGCCGATGGCCGGGTCCATATCGTCATGGAGGAGGCTCCCGGCGGGAATGCCTATGAGGAATACGTCAATATGACGGACGAGCAGGTGGCGACGTTCGGAAGTGACTTGGCCGACTGCTTGGAGCAGCTCCGGGCACTAGAACCACCCAGGGACTGCAAGGTCGGAAACACCCTAGGCAGGGCGGGCCTCGACCACCGGCTGAGTAGCAGGCTATGGGGACCATTCGACACAATAACTGATTTCCACACCTACCTCCGGAGGGGTCATCCCATCGAGCACTGGGAGAGTGAACCAGATGTTGTGCGTGTGCACTCCAGACCTGAAGGCACCTACCAGCTTAAGTTTACGCACGCCGATCTTGCACCGCGTAACATCAAGGCCAAGAACGGCCGTATCACGGCCATTCTCGATTGGGAATTCGGCGGCTGGTATCCGGAGTACTGGGATTATACGAAGATGTACTGGGGAGAATCGGAGGTATGGGAGAACTTTTACCGGGCCGTCGAGGGCGAGGACAGGATTGTCAAATATCCGGAGGAGAAAGCGGCGGAGTTGGCGATTTGGAAGCATATGCATCCGTTTGCATATGATGATCCGCCTTGGAAACCGGAGGACGACTTGAAATATCAGAGGGCTCAACAAGGGACAGATGATAGTACCAAGGCCGAAACGAGCGGTCTAGATGATAAGGCCAAGGACGAAACGGACGATGCAGACGATACGACGAAGGTCCAAACCAATGGTCCAGATAATCAAGATCAGGATTCGGCTCCAGGTCCTAAGGAGACAACGTCCCAAGAGCAGTGATATCTCAAAAATAGCTCTACGGAGAGGATACGGCCAGGCCCTTCCATTTCTCGTTTGTTGCCCCCGTGAGGAATATGGGTTCCACGGAAGTGGCTACAAGTTTCAGGGCGAGCCTAGAGTCGACTTTCTGGTCAACTGCTGTAGAGACGGACACAGCCATTGGCACTAAGCATGGCGAAGACAGAGCCTCCGGCCTGCGGGACCCGCTTGTTGTAACAACATTGAATTTAAACTAGTTCCTGGAGAGCCCAAACGACGGCCGCGCCCCTCGGGGTGTTGTGGCTCCGGAAATCACACCCCAAATGCCCCGTTAAAATCCAGCTCGGCGGCTCTGTGAATCAAGCTCCTTTTTCTTCCCATCCGAGCTTTTTTTTTTTTTTTTTTTTTTTTTTTTTTTTTCGTTGTACAGAGGTAATCTGGTACCACACGTTTCCAACGGGGCAAGTACAAGAAGTGGAGTACAAGATCCTCGAGCTACTTACACGAATTGAGCTTGGAATGGAGCTTAAATTCGTACCCGTAATCGTACAATCAGTCGGTGTGCAAAAGCACAGCAGGCAGAGCTCAATGTGCTGTTTCACATGCAGGGGACACCGGTAGTAATATCAGCCGAAATTTGAATTTTATCATTAAATTTCGCATGTTAGCCACATGCATTTCCGAAAATGCAAGAGGGTCCCTACAGATATTGCCTGGCTTGGTTTTTCCTCATTTCCTCAGCTATCGTTTTAATCTAGGTGCCTGGAACAGCCCGGATCTTGCCCAGCTTCCCCATGTCTTTCCAATGTCCGATTTGGAAATGGGTCACTCGATGCCTAATCTTGGATCACCTGCCCCTTGACGAAAACGGCAGTCGAAACCGCCCAATGAGGTGCATGAACCAAATTCCGAAAGCTTGACCCAACTTGACCCCATCAATCAACTCCGCAGTCACAACAGCATCTTGTCGGGGACCTCATTCATCTCAACCTGATCTTCCCGCTCTTAAATCCTCGACCATCATTCCCCATCCAGAACTCCGATGCAAAGCACCAGAATTGACCCCGCCGATCTGAAATCACCAACATCATTTCCTCTGCGAATCGAATCGACCTTGCTAGCAATCCAACATCACCCATTGACTTTCTGACAAGGCTGCCAATACAGCGTTTCGCTGGAACCTGTCGATTCCCAATCCTCAACCGTCAACCACCTTCGAAAGTACTATCCAGCCAGAAATCCAGAGAGAAGAGAAGGAACCAGTAGCGACCATGGCTCCGCCAGCCGAAATCTCGATCCCCTCAACCATCATCTCCAACACCGAATCCAAACCCTTCACCCTCTATAACATCACCCTCCGCCTACCCCTCCGCTCCTTCGTCGTCCAGAAGCGATATTCCGACTTTGCCGCCCTCCACTCCGCACTGACGTCACAAGTAGGCGTGCCGCCTCCAGCGCCTTTGCCGGCCAAAAAATGGATCAAGTCCACCGTATCGTCCCCCGAACTCACCGAGCTGCGGCGGCAAGGCCTCGAAGCCTACCTCCGCGCCATAGCAGAGTCGCCCGATAGACGGTGGAGAGATACCAAGATTTGGAGGAGTTTCCTATCGCTGCCGAGTTCGAGCGCGTCTGCATCCGCGGCGTCGGCAGCAGGCATGATTAGCACGGCAGCCGTCGGTGCAGCGGACCCGACGGTGTGGCTGGATATGCACAGGGAGATGAAGTCTTGTCTGCATGGCGCGCAGAGCCATCTTACCAGGAGGGATGGAGCATACGAGTCACATAATACATCAGCTGCGGCCGAGGCCGGCGCAGCGGCTAAGAAGGAGCTCGTGAAAGCAGGTACATTACTGAGCAGCTTATCCGATGGGCTGCGCGCTATCAAGGATAGCAGCAGGCTCGGGGAAGGAGAGATTAGGAGGCGCAAAGATCTACTAGGCGCTGCGAGAGTGGAGCGGGAGGGATTAGAGAAACTGAGCAACACTATATCCCCATCTCTGAACGTTGGGAGGGGAGGACTACGAGACGGCCCCTCCTGGGGCGTAGACAAAACGTCACTTCTCAAAGGAGCTTCAATGTCATCATCAACCTCAAGCGGTCCCCGGCCGGGTGGTCGCGTGATCGGCGCGCCGCTACCCGAAACGGACCAAACAAGAGAGCTGGACAATACCCAGCTATTATCACTTCAAAAGCGCGTGCTCACCGAGCAGGATCAGAACGTCGACCAGCTCACGGCGATCGTGCGCAGGCAGAAGGAGATCGGACTCGCCATCAAGGACGAGGTCGACCGGCAGACCGAGATGCTCGACATGATGAGCGACGACGTGGACCGGGTCGGCAACAAGATTCGGGTAGCTAAGAATAGGACGAGAAACCTGTGACTCGTGGTGGGGGTGGTGGTTCGAGGGTTCCTGTTGCTGGCCGAGATGGTTCTTTGGCTGCGGTGGGTTACGGAGAATGCGGCTACTGGGCTGGTGTGGGGCGTGCAGTTGGTGCTCTACTCCTTGAGAGGGATTCTGGATATTCGTGCTTACATCTAGATTTAATCATGGGTTTATCATTTGCTAATTGCTAAATGAGATCGGACATTGCTTTATCGTCATCGATTTCATCGATTTTACACAGTGCCTGCGTAACAATTTGTCGAGGTTTCGATGATGAGAGACGTCCCAGTCCATAAAATTGAAGTGGTTTGATCGAATACGCGGTTGCCTAGAGAGGCGGTCGAAACATCAATCGATCGCTTTCACCTCAGTCCACTCCTTCCGACACTTCTCAACATTTAATTAGCCTTGGCCCTCGAAGACCTCGGATATTGCAGATGTAATTCGCAGCCTCGAAGCTTTCCGTGTGAATGGTGTGAAGGATATTTCCTGGAATTACCGAATGATCAACAGCCACGCCGACGGTTTGGGCCAACGACAGCTCGCAGACCCGACTCCAGTCACTGTTTGGTCGTACCTCGCGCCGGACCGCCCCCTGGTTGATTCTGCAGCAGGGAAAAGCTGCCGGCACTCAGCCGCCCACGCCCACCGAGTTGAGACAATTCTGGTTGCTTTCCCCCATTTTCGGTAGGCTTCCCGCTCTGCAAAGAAGAAGAAGGGAAAGAAGAAGAAAGCAAAACCCTAGTATTAGAACAACCTTGTTTTTGTTGACGGGCTTCGATGTAAAAGAAAATGAGGTTCCTTTTTCCCGTTCGATTGCTCTTTTTCTTTTGGCTGGCTGGCGTTAGTCCCCGTCACCTCTCGCGCCAAGCCCGACTCGTCATCAATTGGCCAGCTGTCCCCTACGTCACCTCGCTTCACTCTTACGCGTTGCTGGGCAACGGGAGAACGCGTCGAACGAGGAGGCTGGATGCGAGATATCCGTTTGCCCACCGTGTCTCTTTTTGGAGGGGACGGGAGGTCCGGGGGAGCAAATTTCATTTATCTCCATCACGAAAACGGCGGCGGTTATTTGATAGAAACAATTAAACTACCAATTCGTGTTTACCAACGAAAACGATCCTGTATCAGAGCCGAATGGTAAAGCGTGAGGCTTGTGGGAGAGGATTTTCTGGGGAAACAAATTGGTGTGTTTAGCGTCTTCTCCGGCGGTTGATTGACACCTCGACTGTCTCCAATGGATGGACGCCTCCTGACTTGGACTTCGGAAGAAGTCTCACTCCTTCGATTCCTGGAGAACATGAGGGAAGACTGTCAAATTGTTGGCTAATGGAAAGCCCGGTTTTGCTCCGAGCTCATGCGACCCTAGTTTAAATGGGGCGGCGGGATTGGGCATCTCGATGCTCAACTGGATAGGCAACCACCAGGGGTGGGGGATTGGATAATTTCCTTTGACAACGCATAATGTGACAGAGTTTCCGGTGTGCTTTGAGGATAACTATGTACATACCTTTGTACAGGCGGTCAATAATGAGAAGGATTCGATGCCTGCGAAGTCTTTGGAGTGTAAACATCAGCCTGCGATTGTGCGGGGTAGAAGCTGAGTCTATCGACGCACGCGTTCCATGTTGCTATCTTCTGCAGCTCTGAAATTTCGTATGCACGAAGAATGATTGCGCAGAGAACAAAGAGCCTCTTCCGAGGGAGTGGGGAAAAGATACCCTGGCGCGATATCCAGGCAGGATTGAGGATTGGCATGGTTAGGGGCTGGACTAGCCACCATCTTGTGAATGAAATGTGATTCGATCCATCCATGATTCCGAGATGGTCTGGGATGACCTGGCGCTGCAGGCGCAAAACAAGGGCATGGGTGACTCTGACCGTCTGCTTGTCATCAAGCAGAATCCTTCAATGCATCATTTCTCGTCGAGTCAATACCCATTGTAGACAAAGTACAAAGGTAGCAAGAAGACGAAGTCGTTGAAGATGACCGCCAGACCCAGATACTGCAAGGTTGGGATGCGGATTGACACGAATTGGATTTGGCCAAGACTGATCGAGCTGTTCGAAATAAGGTCCAGTCTAGTGCAGCGTCGGTCTTGGAGGGCGGTCAGCAGATTGATGAGACCGCAGAGTGATTGATTGATCCGATCGAGGGAATCAATCCGAGGACCCGAAGAGAAACAGAGACCGCCCCCACCGGCGGGCTGATTCTCCTGCAGTGTACGAATTAGTGTATGAGGATGCAAGTAGCGTGGTGTCGTGTATTAAACGACCACTAATCGGGCATTGGGGTCTTCTGTAATGGGAAGTCTTGGCGCCGTGTTACTGGTTCTCGTAGCCTAGCCCGGTAACTAGTTCGACCGTTCTAGCCTTAATCATTCGACGGGGCACCATCCCGCCTCCCGTGCCCACATCCCACCACTCGTCACTTCCCTGAAGCGCTCCCTTGCCCCGTCCACCGCCACTGCCCCATTTGCTCCAAATTTTGGTCCAAAGTAAACAACGGCTGGAGCAGGGGGAAGGTACAAGTCCACTGGCTGGTCAGCAAACGACGAGATTTTCTTCATCATTCCTCTCTCTCCCTTTTTTCCTCATTCTCCATCCTTCACAAGTTCACATCGATTCCTATACCCACTCTCCGTTGATTGATGGTTTTAGCAATCAATATCGACTACCAAGTTTTGAGCAAGCAGAGCCTTTGTCCAGCAAGATTTCCTCCTGACAGGGCGGCCGTTAGTTAACCTTGCGACACAACACAACAGCCAGCGAACCTCCATACCGAGCAATATTTCAACCTCGACCGTTTCTCTCTCGTATACTCCTGTGCGCTGTTCACTTCTCACTCGTGTGGCTACTTTTCCCTGGCGGACTTCAACCAGTTTCTTTCTTTCGCATTGGTTCTGGAGCCCGGCGTTTGTTCATTCCTGTTTGTGAGTAACAGCCCCGAATATCACCATGTCCCTGACTCGAACCAGGCACCGAAAGGCCCACTACCGAGCATCAACGATCTCGAAGCGACCTGGGCAGATATGCTAACTGTGCGACGATAACCCCAGTTCCCAGCGATCTTGGCAATGGACGCCACGACATCCCAATAAATTGTCTCCCCTTCAATTACGTATATTGGAAGTCAAATCGAAACTCTTCGAAGATAGAATTGTCGACCTTCCGCGATGAGCCAGCCTCCTCCGCCTCCGCCTCATGGCGAGGTGCCAAAATCCTCAGGCTTACCACCTGGCAAGTATGACATCTTCGTCATACCCCAGCACTCCGCCGGCTCAGGGTTCCTGTACCTGCCGTCGTTGCAGCCAAATGTCAACAGCTTCGCGGCCGGTTTCGCCTGCGCGCTAATATTGGTGACTATGGGCCAAGCTATGGCACCAGCCTTCCAGACTTGGTGGAGCGGGTTCCAAGGGATGGGCAACATGGGAATGACAATGTTGACGATCGCTATTGGCGTTGGAGCGTGGTCTCTGGGAAGGATGCAGCATGAAAGGCCAGCCCCACGGCCGGAGCCTATGGGTTCTAGCTACATGGGCGGCGGGCCCTCAGGCGGTTTCCACGGTCCTGCCCCCGGTGCAGGGCCAGCTCCGAACTCGGCTCCTCCACCTCCACCCCCGCCACCTCCGCCGCCACCTCCACCGCATAGCGAGCCGCCTCCCGATCCTCGTCCTCCACCGGGTCCAGACCGCTCCAAGCCATCTTGGCAGCGACCACCACAGCCCGGAACATCCAGGGCCGAGACACCGAAAGGGTCGTGGGAGAAGGCTCGGGAAGAAACGCGACGACGAGAGGAAGAACGGAAAGCAAAAGAGGAAGAACAACGACGCAAGGAGGAAGCCGCTCGGAAATTGCGGGAGCAACGGGAAAGGGAGGCTAGGGAACGCGAGCAACGAGAGCGCGAGGCGCGTGAGCGAAGGGAAAGGCTCGAAGCCGAACGCCGAGAGAGAATGGAAGCGGAAAGGCGCGAAAAGGAACTTCGAGAGAAGCTCGAACAGGAGCGACTCGAAAAGGAGAAACTTCAAAGGGAAAAAGAGGAACGTGACAGGATAGACAGGGTGGAGCGAGAAAAGCTGGAGAAGCTTGAGCGAGACAGGCTGGCAAGATTGGAGAGGGAAAGGCTGCAGCGAGAGGCACAGGAAAAGGAGAGACTCCAAAGGGAAGCACGGGAGAAGGAAAGGCTCCAAAGAGAGGCACGTGAAAGGGAAAAGTTCCTGAGGGAAGCACGAGAGAGGGAGGCTAGGGAGAAAGAGGCTAGGGAGAGGGAAGCCAGAGAGAAGGAGGCTAGAGAAAGGGAAGCAAGAGAGAGGGAAGCCAGGGAAAGGGAAGCGAGAGCAAAACAGCTCGAGGAAATGCGGAAGAGGGAAGAAGAGGAGGCCAAGGCCTCCAGAAAGGCAAGTACCTACGCCTACTCTGGCGTGGGGGAGAGGACCAATCCGTGGCCGAACGGGAAGCCCAAGCCCGCTCCTGCCGCGCCCACTCCACCTCCTTCAACGCCATCGCATTCAAACCATCCCAGTTCGAATCCAAATCCAAATCCAAATCCACCTCCACCTCCACCTCCACATCCAAGTCCAAAACCAAATCCAACTCCAACTCCAAATCCAAAACCAGCACCATCCACCGTCTTTACCAGTCCTAACAGCGAGAAGCGGCCGCCAGCACCGTCCGTCAACACATTCACAGGCACCGATAACGACAGCGCCTATTCGTTCCGACCCTACGATAAGCCGAAGCAGCCCAGAAGGAAGAACTCTATGTCAGAATTCTCCGAAACGTCATGGGCTCAATCACATACAACCGCAAAAACCACGCCTCCGCCATCCATGCGTGGACCGTATACGACCAAAGATCCCGACAAGATCGTTATTAAGGCTGTCTACCTCTTCATGAATCAGTTCGCCAAGACGCCGGCAAGCCAGCTCGTGTCTGGCGTCGGTTCCGTCACAGACGGACTGATCCTGAGGATAACGACAGAAGGTCTCTTTATCGACGACGACGTCAGGGGCGTACCGCAACGCGAATGGGATGTGAAGGCCTGGACTTTGAAGCAGGCCGAGGTATGGTGCCCCCCGCACTGTTTGACTCCATCTCCCCAAACCCCCAGTGGTGCGAATCCAAACCACAAGATGACTGCTCAGCGTTTGCGAGACCGGGGCGTCCCCAAGATCCTCACCGGCGATGACGCAGACGGCTATCTCACCGAGATGCTGCGTGCTTGCAAGGATTGCTGTCGCCTCGGTCTCTGTGAGACAACTTTCAAAGGTACTAACATCCCGTCTCCATCGGGTCAGCATGGAGAGTGGAAATCCAAGGGTCTCCACCTTCTCCGAGCCACGATCCGCGATCAAGAAGGAAAGAGATATCTCTTCGTACTCGGCGAAGAAGAAAGCTGGAAGGTGGCAGTGGGCTTGCAACGGCTACGCCGCGGCACGCAAGCCAGGGCGCTTGGAGTCTGCGGGTTGAGCAGCATGGAAGCGAGAGGCTCGCTGGAAATGTTGGGCTGGATTTGACTATATGGCAGTTCAAAATATGGTTCGAGATGTTCCTCCACACAAGAACAACGGCGGTCTTGCCATCAGCAGAGGCCACCATTGATTAAACTTTTCCCTTCCCCACCGCCTGCTACCCAACGGCGGCGTATTCATTTCGGTACATCTTGTTTGACAGCGTCATTGCCCGCTATCTTCTCCACTCCTCTTACGGGTTATTAAGATTGAAACGTTTTGGGGACCCCGGATCACCGCGATCAGTGCATGAGAAACGGGGTCCTGAACCAGCTCGACAACACCCGCCTCCCCGCCCTTCCCCATCGAGAAGACAACTTCTCTCCCGCTATGCATATAAGCCAGCACTCTGAAACCGCCACCCTTGTTTTTTTTTCGATTCTTTGATATCCGGCATTGTTCAGCGACGCGTTTGCAATTTGGAAGCCCGAATACAGGAGAATCAGTCACCTGTTTTGTTTCACCTCATCCATTTTCATGAGGTCTCGAATGTTGGCATGGCCTTGGAAGTGCATGCTTTTTAACGACTGGTATCCGAGTTTTTGTTTGTTTGTTTAGAAAAGGTGGACGAGGAGGAAGATACCTTAGACTGAACATAAAAAACCGGAGGGTTTTGAGATGTGTGATGAATACAACATGAAAGAGTTTAATGCCCCCTTTGAGATTTGTTTTAATTGCTTCGCATCCGGTGACCGTCAAAACGGAATGATGGTAATTCTTTGCCTGTAGTCAACTGCCCTGCTGTAGACGTGATTGTTCTAATTTCTGATTTGATGTTGGTATTTAACAGCGCCCTCAGCCAGCATCTTCGCAAGACTCATCATCTATATTCTTTACATTCATGATCCTCTCTTCACAGCTCTTCCCACTCGCTTTCACTTTTTACAAATCCCCTGCCGAGGAATCATTCCCTTCCGAGTGTTCTCCCTGTTCCGAATCCTCTCCAGCTTCTGATTTCATTCTCGAGAGCTTCTTCCTCTTCTTCTTCTTCTTCTTGGATACCCTTCTTCTTGCTCATCCTCTCTTTCAGCCCCAGCCCACCGCCAATCGTCATCATCATCGTTCCCACTCCCAGTCTCTTTCATTTCTCCATCATCACTCACATCACTACTAACCTCCCTCACCTGCACAGACATCGACTCATCGGCCTCAACCGCTTCCCTCAAGCATGTAAACGGATCACTCGCATTCGCTCCACGCCTCCACTCCGCAGGCCCGCTCAAACCCGACCAATAAACTCCCAAATGAGGCTCAAATACAATGGTTTGAATCCCCAGAAGCGCGTTATATCCCTTGACAAGCCCGACTAAGTGACCGTACATCGTCTTCCTGTACTCGGGGAGTTCGGGACCTTCAAGACGCCTCTGGAGACTCCAATCCTCAACGAGTCTGAGAAACCTCAGGTTGGGAGGGAGTTTGACGCTGAGGGAGATGCGGAGAACCTGTGTAATGGGCCCGTAGATGGCCGAGGTGTCCGTCTCTAGGTGGGCGAGACACTGCAGCTCCGAGAGACCGATCAAATGCAATGCGGGTGAGCCGTAGCAGGTCGGGACCGGCTGCAGGGCCTCTGCGGAGATGAAATAGTGCAGGCGTTTCAGGCGCTCGGCACGGTTCTTCAGGAAGGAGGCGAGGGTCTCGCGGTGCTTCCAAGCGGCAGTCATGTCGACGCGGAGGCACCCGCCATCCCGACAGATAGCAAGCCTAGCCATTCGCGCCGCAGTGTGGACGCCGCGATCTAAGCGGATGTCCTGAAGGTTGGGCAGATAATGAGGGACGTTGAGGGGTCGGAAGTCCCACATCATATCGGTACGGGTGAGGTCTATGCGCTTGATACTAGGGTCTCTTTTCAGGGTGAAGAAGGCATCGAGTGAACACCAAGCGCCGCCCAGTGGCGCACCTGGGCGGAGCTTGAGAGCCTTAATGGGAGGCAAGAGGGGGCAGTGTTCGGGGTCCTCCGCAGCCGTGTCAAATATATTGTTAGCCACCGCGAAGATCCTGTCCGGAGCAAAACTCCACCTGTGATAGTGTGTGATTGGGACGTCGACGGTTAGGGTCCTCAGGCGGGGAGAAAGAAGC
The DNA here is from genome assembly GCF_000732125.1 of Scedosporium apiospermum. Taxonomy (NCBI): domain Eukaryota; kingdom Fungi; phylum Ascomycota; class Sordariomycetes; order Microascales; family Microascaceae; genus Scedosporium; species Scedosporium apiospermum. The sequence continues at coordinate 2,007,739 of NW_015971800.1, forward strand.
ATAATAGCAGCGAGTAAGGCTTCCAGGAAGACCCAGCTGAGCTCGTATGGCATAAAAGCCTTACCAATCTGGCGTAGGGGAGTCCCGTACGCCCAAAACAAGTAATTCGTGACGTGCGCGACGCGGCAGAATTCTAGGACCGAGGATCCTTCGCGGCCCGGGTAGGGTATGAACCGGTGTCTAGAGATGACGATGCTGGGGACTCTGAGGACGTCTTCCGGTTCGGGGATCTGGGTGATGCGGACTTCTCGAACGTGGAATCGCCGCGCTGGGTGCATGAGCATCTCTTGGAGCGTGTTGAGGACGGAAGCGGGTGTTCCAAGGTCGAGAACCCTCCAGAGCTGTCGATCTGCCAGTCTGTAGAGGATGTGGCAGGTGATTTTGAGACTCAGAAGATCTGAACGGGAATCAACTTGGCTCACAATGGCTGTGAGGAGTTCCGCAGGGAGGCTGAGCAGGTGAGAAGCCATGCTGCGCTTGGGACTACGTGTCCTTAATGGCAAGCTTATTCCTAAAGATTTGGATGATGGAGTGGGAGTCATGCTGTTCGCTGGGGTTTTTCTCTTCTCACGATGGGATCTTCGCCAGGAGGAGGACATGGAGATGGATGGAGATGATGGGATCCACGGGAACAGTTATTCTTATAGATGCTAAATCGCTGGAGTATGAGGAACCCCTACTTTCCAAGAAGCATCACCTCCCTCACCCTCAAGGTCTGGCTACCACTCATCAGCTTGTGGGTTTAGGTTATCCATCTTGAAATTTGATACTCAGGCGTTTCCATTTGGGCACGTCGCGTGGTCCAGACACTTCTGCAGGAGCTTTAAAAGCATGGTAGGCATGGAAATTGCAGAAGTAGTGATCAATTCCTTGCATTAAAGATAGGTATAGTGATGGCCATCATCAATCCCATGTGACTTTCGTTTCATTACCCTAGGGTCCAAAAATGTGCTTCTAGCGTCGTCGAGGATCGAGGCCAACGAGGCGCTCTCTAGAAATGGATCAGTATTCTCCGTCTCAGCATGTGAAAGCAGTCTGATCAGGGTAACTTACGTCTCGCCGTTGTCGAAAATGCAACTGAGTTTACTTTCCGCCCTTTCTATCATTGCTCTCATTGCTCGCCTGGTCATCTCCAGCAGTGTTTCCCTCCCGCTCGGGCGCAGCAGCAGCGTCCTGTTCAGCGTTCCAGTTCTGGTTGCCTCGTTGAGGGTCCTGCGCTCCACCGGTAGCAACTCGGGCCTGGTCGAATTGAAGCGTGGCGGCGGCGGACTTCTGGGCCTCGGGGGAGACGGCGTTGCTCTTTGAGATGGTTTTGTGTACGTAGGATGGCACGAAGCCACCGGTTCGTTGATTGGGAACCATTTTTATTGGATGGATGGTATTAATTTGGATGGTAATCGTAGCTTGTTTAATCGTAGCTTGTTGGATGGATGGTGGTCTCACGATAAGGGCGACGCGGTTTTGATGGATGCTGTGAGAGTAGAAGAGGAAGAGTTGAATCAGATGTTGTAAAGTAGGAGTTGATATCCCAGAACAAAGACTTTAGGGTGTCAAAAAATACAATGGAATCAGTGAACAGTGAATAAGGGAAGTAATAGAGTGAGTCTACATTTTGAGGGAAGGTGGGAAGCCAGGACCTGCTTGATATTGGTGTCGGACTAAGAGAGGGTAGCTCTTTCTAAGGGAACTAGAGTTCTAGAACAATGAAATTAAAAAGATACAATTACAACAATTCAGCAACTTCAATTCATCATGCCACAATTGGAGGCCAAGGCCGTTTGCTAGAAATATCTCACCATCAACTTCCTTTGAGAAGTGAGCCAGGAAACCACAACACTGAAGTCCTTCTGCTTTTTGTCTTCCTTGTGATAATGTAACAATGAATTCAGTTTGCAGTTGCAATGTACAAGTGTACCTTGACATTGTAGTACATCATAATCATATTATTTTACATAATCCTGAAAGACGATGTTGTTGATTCACATGCTATTGACTGGGCGGAGGAGGAAAGAGCGATGCTCCTATGTATCCACTTGTATCCATGCATGGTGGCAGGCTTTGGCACGAGCCTTACGAAACACGAGAAACCGTGGAAGGCGCGATTGCTCAACAGTTGGCAAAGGGATGGCATTCGAGGTTGACCACAACTTGCCGGTGATGTTGGGAGTCCAGTCCACCACAATTGGGCCAAGAAGCCTCCCTCTCGAATCTCATTCTGTGCCTCTCTGGTCGATGTAAGGGAATATCTGATCGCGATGGTCGGGTGTCTATCTGCCTATACACTAGAAAGATCCCGCTGCGCCAGGCCCATCCACATTCCGTCAATATCAGTATGTCAGTACATTCTCAATGAGTGTCCTGGTACTTGTCTCCGATCTTGACCATGCTATCATAGCATCAATCTTGCCTAGAGAGAGATGGGAATGGCTTCAATACGTCCGAGTCGGAGATCAACGGCTTCGATCGATGACGGGAAGATCGGACCTTCCCGCGGCCCATCAAGTTGCACGACTTAATCCCCGATCTCGATCCAGCCACCTCCGCTTCTCCCGCTCCCCGCTTCCAGCCTGCCACGATCCCCAATCCACGCTTGCTTGTTCGAGATCGATGGTTCCCGATCGATCTACACCATGGGAAATCCGGAGCTATTGCTCCAGTGCCTACCTTCGCATTGATGAACATAACAGCAAACCCCGAAAGCCCGAAACAAGGTTGCTGCTTACTGCATTCGCTCTAAGCTGCAGCCCGACTTCACGGACGGGGCTGTGATAAGATTTGTATGCTAGATCAGGCACCACGTCTCCGTGATGTACGCAGATAAAATTGAATCATCCCAGCCTGTCCTCTTCGATCGCCGAGCGTTGACAACTGTAGCTGACGGGAAGAGGCCGAGCCCATCAAGGCAATCGGGTCACCGCATTCTCGATCGGAGACTTGAGATACAGGAGTGGTATCGCCTCGTGCCGCCTCCGTGCTTAATACACTCTCCAGGCGGTGCCTCATGACTTAGAATTGACCGCAGTATTCAACTCTCCGTCTGCGAAGTGCAGGAAAGAGGTATGATGGAAAGATGCATCGAAGTTCGTTAGAACGTCGTTGGAACTTGCATAGGGCATGATCCAAAACGGGCAGTTTGGCCGATCATCCCATCGAAAAGATGCAAGCTTACAAGCTTATACCATGTGAAGTTGCGGTGTGGACAAATGATGGCTTGGGCAAACGCAGGAAAAGCCCAGCAGGACTAACCACCGAGCCGACTGCGGTTACATGGATGGATGAGGCAGCTGTGACCCCCCCGCTTGGTGCGCGCATCTCAGAAGCAGCATTTCGTGCACCGATGAAGGATTTCCCGCGATCGGTAGACTAAAAAATGACGCATCCAAGCAGCATATCGTCGAAATCCCCTACGGTCTACCTTTGTACTTTTTTAAGTTTTTGGGGTATGTCCTGGCAAACCAGGTCCACCACGCGCAAGAACACAGCTGGCTAGGCTACATGGGAGCAAATCAAAACCTCCAAGGACACGCCCTAGCCCCCCAGTCCTCAGCTTTAAACTCACCCTGCCCCCACATCCCCCCGGAGTTGCTAGGGAGGACCAAGGAAGCTAACGTCTTCTGAACCCGGTACCAGGGTCGGGGGAAGCCATCAGCATCGGAAACAGGTGACGACCATGCACCCAGAGATTTGATTGCCGCAACTAATTAAGCAGGGTATGCGCGTTGGGCCGACCCACAGGGACGCCCTTGCAACTTCTCATCGACATCTTCCTGGGAACTTTCCCCGACCCTCCGCTCCCCCCACATCCATGGGTCTTCTTGATCTTTGAGTGTATCATGGGTGGGGATGCTTTAGTACAGTTGCCAGTACCAAGATGCTCCTCCTGCCGGAGCTAACTACCCCTACGATCAGCCGGCTTGGAATCCGGGATACGAGCCTGTCTGCCTACATTGTCATACAATAATACGTTGTGAAAGCTTCACCGGATGGCGCTAGCGCAAGTGAATGCACATCTATCACGCATGGATGGGGGTAGCGGGGGTTAGACAAGGTCAGCAACGTGAGCAACCTCGCTCTATGGTTGTGAGGTAGTCCGAGTCCATGGGAGGGCGGATGTGGGACGGACGACTTGCGCGAGTCCCATTGCCGAAATGGAGAGTCAACCAGACCTTTTGCACTAGCCCGATGGTGCAGTTCCCCGGACATGTTCAACAAGCGTCGAAGCAAAGTCGACATGTCAGTCCGGCTTTGCCCCATGATTGGGAGAAGATAGGCGGGCTGCTTGGGGGAGAAAGACGCCGGACAACGCGTACTCCGTGCAGGACCAACGCATTCGTAATTCGGCTGTGTCTCCCATTTGCGTGGTTGGTTGGTTGGGTTATCCACTCTTTACACCAATGTGAGGCGAGAAGTTAGATGTGGGTGGTGGTGCTTGAAAAGATTCACCTTCTCAAGCCTTCTCCGGTCCTCTTCTTAGCCCCCTCCACCTCTCAAGTGGAAGTGGGGATGTCCTTCTTGCGATCGGTCTCCGCGAAGAGGAGATATAGTAATCGAGGATGAAAGTAATAAAGTAAATAAGATGTCGTCCCTATTGGTACTCTCAATATATCTACAAACCCAGACCTGATTTCTTAACCGTTAACGCCTGTCCCATCATACAAAAGCCAATTCCCCAGGTAATATAAAAGCCCGCGAGGTCCATGGTGACGGTTAGTGATAGAAGAGGGTGACATCCAGACGAAGAATAGGAAAGAACAGATGATATGCTCGATAGACCACTAGAAACGGACTAGGCCGGAAAAGATGAGTGTGGAAGGAAGACGTAGGGAAGGGAAACCGAGTCAAATCAACCCACGATGAGCATCTCACTATCCCATTGGAACAATAAGAAGGTAAAACAAAGAGGGAAGAGGGTGGGGGATGGGAAGAAAAACCGATAACGTAGAGGCCTAATCCCTGTTTTCTCAAGAAGCGCCGCTTACGAGTGCTCTCGGAAATAGCTCCGGGCAGGTCCATGCGGTTCTTTTCTTTTCTCGAAAAAAGAAGCTAAATCAGTTGTGTGGGAGGGGGTGTTGGCGATCGGGCGGGAGGGGAAAAGGAAATGTGGATGCACTTCCTGCTTCTCCGCAGTTCACTAGTCGAGAGAGACCCTGCTCCAACAAGACTAAGCGGGCCTAGACGGGGCTCGAGGGTACAGAGTAGCCTTGATCGCGGAGCTTGCGAATAATAGAATGCTCTTCGGGCGCTAGGACCCGGGTGGACGTGCGTTAGTCTTCCCGAAAACAAACCGCCGCGTGTCCAACTGTCCGTATTGTGCATAGAAGGGAGGTGTTGCTGTCAAGGACAGGGATGAGGGGAGCTACGGGGTGAATAGAATACCGCTTTGTAGTAACGGTTGAAGGGAAAAAGTGGAAACTAGGAGATAGTTCCCATACAAGGAAGGAATCTAGACTCACATGGCTTCTGGGAGGGTACGTCAACGTCGTAAACGTCAAACCTGCGGCTCTCCACTTGATCGACAAGGATGGCGCCCTGAGCATCCCCGAAGTCGACGCGGTAAACATCCACCCGGATAGAGTACGACCCTTCGTAGGCGACGCTGAGGTTGGGAAACATGAAGACTATGGGCTGGCTCGTCCCTGGTAACCGGCGGTCCTCTGCACATGCACCTCCGGCCGTAAGAGTACCGACAAGCTGCTCCGGGATGAGATTTCCTTCGGAATCGCGTAGCACGGCGGTGGCGAACAGGTAAGGTACGTCTGCCTCGGTGGTCCCAGAGGGATATCCCATTGCTATGAGGGGAGGGTAGAGTCTCGTGTTGGCTCTCGCCTGGGAGGGCGGCTGGACTGCGACGCTGAACATCCTGGAGCGAGATAGTTGGTTGGATTTGGTGGTTGGCAGTGTAGATAGAGGACGTCTATGGCTTCTATTGCTGCTACTACTACTACTGATTTGGGTTGAAGCGCGAGTCATCCTGGAAGATCCTTTCGACGACATGATGGCCGTTTGAAGGTTCCAACTTATACTTCTTTGGATGTTTGTTTGTGTAAGTTAGACAATGGTGTGAGGGAAGAAGTAGATGTGGCCAGTTTGTTGAGAACGATTCGCAAAACAGGATCTCGGGAGGCGTATTGACCGTTCCAGCTGAAGTCGAAAGAACCGGCGCGCTGGGTCCTGGAAATTAAAAGTCCCCGGAGTGTTGGAAGTGCGCGTAGTGAGGGCGAAGTCAATGAGATCATGCGACAAAGAGCTTGGTCAGAGAATCACTTGTGTCGCGCAAAAAAAGTGCGTAGGTAGGACTCGCGGTGGCTGTAAAGATCCGGAAAGAGGAACGAGAAGCAACAGAGCTCAAAATCGGGAAAAAGGAGTAGGTGGGGAGCTGTTCCTTTATCCAGTTTCAGTATAGATTCACTGTCGAGCACCTCTGGACACACCGGATTCAGAGAGTGAAGTCTTACAGGAACTTAGGGCGAAGCAGGGTTTTAGTTTACGGGGGAAGAGGGACATCTGCTGCTGGCAGGATGTAGAATATTGCGCATCAGGCTGGTGTAGGTCATCAATATGATAGCTCATCCAGGGTGTGCGAGAAGCATGGAATGGCGAGGCGCGAGAGAATGACAGGCAAATGCGGAGTATGCCAACCCCCAAGACAAGACGGATGCTTGCTGAGGCACTTTTCTTTTGAGGAGAGAGCACTGGCTTGGCTATCCTCTTCCTTCCACCCGTTTGCTGCCCTACCTCAAGCCACTGGAGCCGGGGGAGGGCCGTATAATGTTTTATGACAGAGCACACTCTCATTCAGCTCTTCACTTGCCCATCTTCTCCAAGTCTTCCCTCGGCTGTCCTACTATCACCGGAGAGGGAGACCGCGAGGAGGAGCGAGGGTGAGAAGGCGACGTGCGGAGTCCGCTCGCCCATCACGCCCCACCTCCCACTCGGGCGGGTCGCGGAGGCTTCAAACGAACATTAAGTTCACTGTAAGAGTACGATACTTGGTTATTGTCTTCTTTTCTTTTTCTTCTCCCTGCCCCCGGGCTGTGAAATGAGACGCCACGCGAGCGGTCATGTTCTTGCTTGGCTACGCCTTCTCATTCTCGGGGAATTATATGTATCCTAGGTTCCAGATTCGGGAATGCTAAGACACCAGTTCGCCGGATGCGCAACGACGCAGCGCCGACAGGGCTTCTACCACATAGGCCTAGTCCTGGTTCGGTTTGGATCTCAGCCAAAACATTTACACTCCAAGCCAGATCAGGGCTAGATGGGGGGGCAACACCAGGGATCGGAAGAGGGACACGGCCTGGTTAGGGAAACGCCCAGCGGGCAGTCGAATAGAAGGCCGACCTGAATACCGAGGTAAGGGTAAGGTAAAGGAGATGACTACCGGATGATAAGCCACAGGAGCGCAGCTGCAAATCCCCGAGGTATTCCTGGTACTTGTGTCTGTCGAGAATGGGGGATCTGCGCGTGGTTCTTCCTCGATTCACCTGGCTTCGAGCCTTAGGGGAATAAACACAGCCGAAATTTAGCAGATCGAAAGCCACAATCGCAGATCGATGGCTAAAAAGCAATATTATGGGGATAGACAGTGATAAAAGCCAAAAACCGCGAGGAGGGGCGAGCGGGTAGCAAATCAAAAAGAAAAGAGACGGCGATGCGGTCCCCTTTGCTGTAACGAAACGTTTTGTTGCGTCGCCTCATCGTCCTCAGCTTCAAATTCGATACATCAAAGGGTTCAAGGCACTGAGACCGCCCTCAACACATAGGCTGCGCCACAAAGCCACGGACCTACTAGTAGAGCGTCGGAGAGGAGATCCCTGGGTGTCGAGAGGAAGAGACATTTCCTTGCCCTGGTCGCCCTGAGTGTCGTTTGGGACTATTTCCTGTCTGCTAGCGTACTTCGGATTGCTTAAATTTTCCGTCTCTGGATATCTCAGCGAGCATGGAGGGCAACACAAAGTAGAGTCATATGTTCAGCATGATGGTGCTTTCAGATCTGAACATCCCCGAGTGGGGACAAGGAGCCACAGGTCTGGTCCCATGGAATCGGTTCCCTCTCGCAGGGGACGTCTTTCCATACTTTTGCCGATCTCGATAAGTCGCACTTAATGCAGGCAAGCTTGGTATCCTCCTACTTCGTACTAACTCCCTGAGACACCACTGAAGAATGAGGGAGAATATTTGAGGTCCTTCTGTCGTCTCGTTCGTATTACTAGGTCTTTCGCCATGGACGTCTAGGGACCGTTATTGTCGGAAGGCCTGTGTGGGTAGTCAATGAGCAACAACTTCGTACTCAACGGCCCACTCCAACCAGGTCGCTGGGAAGAAAAGTGACAGGTCATCCGCGTGGTGTCGTCCCATCCCCAAAGATCCGTGCTGCTGACCCCCATTTGGAGGAGAGAGAGAATATTGAGTCTGGTTGGAGCATGTCATTAACCGGCAAGACAAGCTTGATTCGGGGACAGCCTCGATCTTGCGGCGAATTGGGCTTTCTTCTTGGGTGGGCTAATTGACGGGGGGTTAAATGACTGTTTCCAAGACTCCAAGGTGCTAAGGAAGCTGAAGCTCGGGTATGCTTCCTCTCTGAATCTCGTTGTCTTTTCCTTTCTTCATTTGTCCCGTTTCTTCATCTTGTTTCGCCGCCCCGCTCAGTTAACAATGCCGAGATCGAGAGCATTTAATATGCAACCTCTCGAGTCTTCCCTCCACTGTCATGACTGTCTACACCCCTGCAAAGGTCAGGTGCCCTTTTCCGCCACAAGGAGGAAGCAAGTCAGGACAGAGACGATGATATGTGTTGCACAGATATGCAGCATCCTGCTTAGAGGTTTCCAAGCAGGAGCGTCCAAGAGTTCAGAGACGCGTCGCACCATTTCCCATGCTGCCAGGCCCTGGTCGCATTGACCCTCCAATCCAGACTGTTGGGGCATTGTGGCTTTCAGGTAAGAGGCAACCCTGGCCAATCATTGACCTATAAAGCGAAAAAGAAAATCTAGGCATGCCTGGCTCTTTGCTGCGACGTTGTGGTGAACAATAAGAACCCCGGATCGAGGCCTGTTCTGAATAAGTCCAGCGGATCCAGGGTATGCCGGATGTCGCCAAGTATTCCAAATCATCTGATAATCCTTGCTCTCTTTCCCTCCCACGTTCTGTTGATGACCCGGGACGGCAGGGACGAGAAATGACCCAGCAAGATGACACTGTACATACATTCAAAGTTGACCTCTTTCTCGACTACTTCGTACGTCCAGATGACCTTCCGATTTGAAGTGAGAGGTCACATTTGGGCGTGTTAGCTCCTCGTCCTTCTACTTGTCTCTGATTCAGTTCGTTGGTTATCGCAGAGTGTTTTTAACCCATCGGCTTGGATCCCGGGGACCCACAAAGCACTTCGTACCCCCGCCAACTCGCGGTCCGTGAGTGACCCACAGTCCCGAGCCTGTTCGTCCGGTTCTCCCGCGCCGCGCGCCGTTATTTTCTTCTCAGCCCTCAACTTCTTTTCTTTTTGGCGGGCAAGGTATTCGTACTTCTTAGGAAAGTCTGACATGAAAGTAAGGTCTTGACACACTGCTGAGTTCACTGAAAACAGAAGAATGGTGCATAGACCCATAGGCCGAGTGGGCCTTTCCAGACCCAGCCCAAGCCTCTTGGGAATAGCGCCGCAGCTTTATTGAACCGAGGTGATATTGGAGGCTTTTCCCGCAAATTCGATCCCACCGGATTCTCCGTGTAATTCCGGCCATGCTCTGCCAGTGTGTGCGTGTGTGTGAAACGTCTAGAGCACGCACCAGAAAGATGACCGTTGCGTAATATTCACGCGGTCAAGCGGTTGATCGACGCATGACAAGGGCGTTTGCAGCTCGCATGAGACTGCCTTGTGCATACATCCCACCGCTCGGGCCCTTGGACAGTGCGGTGGTCACTTCTGGGAAGGACAGGGTATTCCTCTGATGAAGCAACAGTCCACGACCGCCAAGATCAACTCTTCACTGGAGCTGAATGAGTGGTGACACAGATACTATCCATCATTACCATCCCACGCAACCCTTGCATAAAGGTTATTCCAAAGCTGTTGAAACCTTATCCGCGTGCATTTTTCGTCCAATAGTCTCGTTCGGCGTCGTTCCCAATGTCAGATCTCGGGTTCATGCATTTTGTTTTTTTTCCTCAACCTGGTAGTTGGGTCGTTCCCACAAACGGAGCAAGTCTCGATCGGAGCACACTCATGCAGGACGGGGGCGGGCTCCTTCATTGGAGCTGGAGCGGAAAGTCCTCTGTCTATTACCAACGTAGTCATTGATAATGACCGGAGACATTGATCCCGTCACCAGTCCAGACTCGTTGAAGCTTTGGTTCTTCCTTCGATTGCTGCAATGACCCCAAGCCACCACCGAAGAGTCCCAGGACAACCCGTGCCGGTCTCAGCTAGCCAGAGGCGAATGTGCAAACTCAGAGCCAAATTCGGAAACGGAAGTCATCAATCGTATCCCTTCCACTCTTTTTTCCCATTTCTCCTGTACTTTTTTCTCCATTTCTCTTTTTCTCCTCTTTTCAGACTCCCATCTTACTTTAGTTCCACCCTCTCACAGCACTAATCCACGTCAATCCCACCCTAGATCCTGCATACACCCGTAGGCTTGAAGGGCCCGATGCGTTTGGTTGTCTTCCTCCTGGGGCAATACAATCAGAAACCACCTGTTGGTAAGCATGCTGTAAGAGGGAGTAAAGAGTGATAAAAACTGTAGCACAAGAAATAGGGCCGAAGTCTCCAGCTGGAATTACCCTCTCATGTTTCGCCCTAGCGATCATCGGCAGGGAAAAAGAGTCGCAGGGCCCAAACCACACTAGCTCTCCTGTCTCACTCCTGGACCCGGGAGTTAGCGAACTGAGATGGCATACATCACTGGATCCCAAGCCAGGCCGTCACCAGGCAAGTGGAAAAAAGTAAGTTGCTAGGCTACACACGACGTTCCGAGTGGTTCGCCCAAGGTGTTGTTCCTAGCTCGGGGTCAGGGCTTTGCTTCCCCGGAGCCGTAGCTAGCAAACGAGGGCGTAAAGGTAACGGTCGATGATGTGTGTGCCCCCCGATCATGTTGCTAGCACTAGTTCGTAGTATATTGGCCGAGACTGGGCCAAGCGGAGGCAGCCGAGGGGCCCCAAACGCGCCCAATCTTAGCACGCTCCTGTGCTGCCTGCCGAGATGTAATCGATCATCCTCCTCCCCTCCGTGGTGGCGTCTAGCAAGGACTGATTCGAACCAATTGATGAAGAGTCCGCTGAACTAGAGTCCCCCTCCGCCAGGATCGATCGACCATATTTCACCCGACACTCCGTTCGCTGGGAGGTGGTATCACGTCGATCACCAAGGATGAAGTTGGGGGATCGGCAATTAGCTCCCACCTACTTAAACCTGGTCCCCATGCTTTACTTGCCAGGCGTCACCGCGTTTAGAACCATTGAAAGCAATAAGAAGCGCTGGAGTTTGAAACCATGACGGGAAAAAAATCAGGAGAAATAGAAAAATGAAAGATTTCAATATATGACACTAGAAAATACGTCAGGAACAAAATTAGCTGAGCATGGCCATACCGACAGCAGCATGTGTATGTGCGTCGCTCAAGTCACAGCCTGCTCTTGGTAGCCCACTCCCTCTAGTTTGGGTACACATGGTTCTCCATCGCGAGTGACTCCGTTCACCAAAGTTTGCATGTCATCGTACCCATTATAGCCCAAGCCACCCCTTGATCCTATCGGTCCAGCTAGTCGGAGCCTTGGAGCGAGACTCGGATCCCAGACCCAAACCCCAGACATTATCGAGGTTGGGCTCCCCAGCCGGCCGCCTCTCGACTGGAAGCTTATCCTCATACAAGATCTTGAACGTCGGCGTCTCCACAGACTCCCAGTCATCCTCATTCTCCGGGTCTCCGTAGATCTTGAGGGCCCTGACCCTGAACTTGTAAGTGCCATAAGGAGCGAATGTGCCCTCACGGAACTCGCCATCCCAGTACAGAGGCGCTCCTTCTCCCCGAGGATTGAACAGGAAGGGGCCATCACGGAGCAGCCCGGTGTATTGCCACTCAGAGCCGTCTGGCAGAATTCGGACGATTTCAACGTCAACGTAGATGCTACCCACTGCCAGATTGATCAGGACACCGGGGAACCTGGTGCTGGTGAGATTAATCGCGGTCGTGAGATTGGCGGTTCCGGGCAACGGCAGTCGGAAAGTATAGTTACTCGATTGAACGGGCTCAATCGTCTCGTTTAGACCTCCTGGAAGCGGGATGGACAGAAGGCCAATGTCTTGAATCACCGTCTGACTGTGCAAGCTGCCCGTAGCGCCCTGGTAGGCGAGGTGGTAGAGAGATCCATCGGAAGCGTTAACCGTTACCCATCCAGACCAGACGGCAACCTTGCCAGCGTCCAGAGAACCAGCCGGTGTCGGTGTCACTTTAACCGCAGCGGCTTGACCAGGAGGGATAGTGAGGCTCTCTGGGTCAAACGAGAGAAAGGTGTACTCTTTGGTGAGCTCATTCGGGAATAGCGAAGTGGCGATGGAATCAGAGCTGTTCTTCAAGTAGGCGGTGGCGGCAGGCAGGTTTCCAATGTGATAGGTGAGCTCCTCATCACTCAGATTAACAATGGTAAACTCCTGGGAAGCAATTCGGTTGTCGGAGTCGTTGAACGCCAGGTTGCTCTTGTCCAGAATCGTAGTCGCAAAAGCCGCATCGTAGGCATGAATGACCCCGTTGCCCTGCTGAGCAACCGGAGCATAATAATCATAGGTGACATTGCCATCATTGTACAAGACAGGCTGCGCCGTGTTGGATAGCAACCGCTCGAACTCGGATGGAGTGATCTTCCCACGGGCCTCCATGAGGAGGGCCAAGGCACCGGCGACGAGAGGGGTAGCCATCGACGTGCCAGACAAGACACCAAACCCACCCAAGCGAAGAGGATAGGTAGAAAGGATGCTTCCACCAGGGGCGGCAATAATGGGTTTAGCATCAAGTTCCCATGATGGACCCCACGAAGTAAACAGGCTGGCGAAATTTCCGGTGGCATTGTTAGGGTTTAGAATTAAGGTCTTCTGGGACAGGTCTTCTGGTTCAACTGTGATTCGAACCTCGGAGCCTCCCTTCAGGTCTTCGATCCATTGTTCTCCCTGTTCAGGAGATACCATGCCGATTCCCTTGATTCCAGGGACCTCGCTGACATCGACAGTGATAATTCCAGGGACATTGTTGTAAAGCAAGATGTATTCGGCTCCTTTAGCTTGGGCCAGCTGGGCCTTCTTCACAAAAGTGCAGTTACCACGGCGAATAAAGGCAATTTGTCCACTGAGATCGGTGTCTTCGGGCCATTCTTCACAGGCATTGGCGGGGTCCGTGATATTAAAGTTGTACGCATGGAGTGGGAGGTCGACGGCGCCGGTCCAGTTATTGGGGGCACCAGCAGTCCACAAAAAGGTTCCACTCTCACCGCCCTCGACCGTAAAGTTGGACTCGCTCGCCAACTCCGGAGTCTCGATATTGTCAACCGACGCAACAGAGATAACACCCTTTCCACTGGCAGCGGAACTCGCGTAGAATAAGCCCTGGTCACCAGCGTTTCCAGCCGCGAGGGTACAAGGGATACCTCGCTCGACGATGCGTTGAACCGCGACACACCAAGGATCCTCCGACCATCCAGCGGGACCACCAATGGAAGCGGTAATGATGTTAGAGCCATCGTCAGCGGCGCGGATAAAGGCCTCAATAAGGACATCGTTTTCGACACCACCATTGCAACCGAAGACCTTGTACGCGCCAAGTGTCACGCCAGGAGCCGCACCCTCGACGCCGAACTCATTGTTCGTTTGGGCGGCAATAGTGCCGGCAACATGGGTACCATGTCCATTGCAATCGATCGGGTCCCAGTCCTTAACAGGGGTGGACGTGCCGCCGGTGTAGTCGTCTCCAGCAAAGTCCCACCCATAGCTTACTAGACAGCCCGGGCCGAAGCAGCCACCAAGAGATGGATGATTGTAATCAATCTATTGATCAGGTCATCAGCATACATGTAGGCTAAGGCAGAGGAAAGCTACCTCTTAAGGCGGTTGAGAATCAGATGAAAGAAGTGAAAAATTTGACTTACACCAGTATCAATGACAGCGATTCGGAGGCCCTTTCCGGTCAGTCCCTTGGCTCTTAGCTGGTCGACTTGAGTTTGAATATGTGTCGAGAAGACGTCCTTTTCCGGAGCGTCTGCATCCTTCCCACCTTTACGCTGGCGTTTCTGGAGAGCAGGAGTCTGTGGGTTGGGGGTGCCAGTCCAGATGATTTTATCATCGGGAGGAGGAATCAGAGTAACGGGATACACCCTCAAGTTGGGCATCCTTCTAATTTCGTCGATGGTTTCGTCTGACGTGTCAAGGTTGGTCAACTCAATCGAAGCGCCCCTGAAGTACTGGGAAGTGAAGTTCTTCCTAGCGCGGATGGCGGAATCCACCAACTTGTCGTAGAAACCAGTGACATCCTATCCAATGCGTCAGAACTGGGGCTAAGGCATAGCCAAGGCTTTCTCCTCTAGGCTATGATCGTGCTGATAGGAGCGGCCCGTGTAGGATCGGGAAACGAGAGACCTACAGCACCCTCTGCAAACTCAACGACGTATCTGTTGGGGATGGCAATGCGTCCCACCACGGTCCCGGCCGCCGCCAGGAGCGGCAGCAGTGCGCTTGTTCGAACCATGGTGATATCTTGGGATGGCTCGCAGTATACAAGATGGCAGATGATTTCTCCTACACTGCTAAGGGCTAGACCTTTGCCGAACGCGAGTGGAGGTGTCAATATTCCTCAACTGCAGGAGGTCAAACCTTTGTCGAGAAGCAGTGACAGGTGGAGGCGAGCTACAAGAAAGAAGGCAAAGGAGGAAACCAAGAACCATAAGTCTGGGGGGACGGCAGCAATACATATCCCCCCCTTCGAAGCGGTTCCGGGAACGGCCATATAGCAATACCCCACGCGCAGAGGTACACGCTTTATCATTTTGAGATGCTATCTTTCGTCATTCATTTGGGATATACCAATCCCATACAGCTGTGGAGCAGTATAGAGTGCTGGTCAAGGTGCGGTTTAAGGTACGAAGTATAGCTTGGACACCCCTGCAGCCGGGCCCACTTCATCGGGAAGGTACTTGGAGCAAGCTCGGCAGGGCAGGTGTGGATGCTCCGTATTTTGATGGTGGGGTGGGAAGCAAAGCCCCGGAGTCGTCGAATGGTGCCGGTGCTTGGCGTTGAAAAACCGGCGCCAGGAGAGCAACAAGGCAACCTGCGCGGGCTTTTTGTTCTCTCTTCCTACCTTCCTCATGGCAGTTTGGGAACTTTTATTGTACGAGAAAGTTAGTTAGAAAACAAGACGCTAACCTCGGACGAGATACGTCTCCGTTGGGGTGTCCCCGAAAATTTCTTGGGAATACGGGCGAGCATCAATTGGGGAGCCGATGCTATGCTCCCACCACGCGTTGGCAAATGATGCTCCTGCATAGGTCGGCGCGATTAATATATTGCGATAGTATTAATGTAATGGAGGGGTGGCAGCTCCTTTATCAGGCTAGATTATAAGGCAATATGTGCGAGCGGAGGAAAGGCGCGCTGTGGTGGAATGGCCTGCCGATGTAACTGTCGTCAGTAACCTCGAGTTGATTAAGTACCTTCTCCAACCTCATCTAACGAGCTTCCTTCGTGAACTTGGGCGGGGTTGCATCGTAGCCATTTCGGATGAGTGCCGCTGGAAAACGGGTGGTTGCGCATTACACGCGAGCACCTTTTCGCCGACAGGAGTGGACGCCCAGTAAATTTATCTCGAGAGCCGGCCGTGGTGTTCCCTGGGTGGCTCTAAAGGTGTTTCATCGCTCCGATGCTCTTTTACTCTAGGTTATGTTGAATATCGTCAACCGTCCGCCATCGTAAATCTCCAGAGAGTGGGAGGCAAATATGTGGCTCGCCGTGCGTGATACGGTCTGCTTCTCGCGGACCAGCGGGAAAGGGACTTTGGGTCCAGGTGATGCAATGGCTCATGCTATAGGCCGTTGGGCGAAATTCCCACGAGGCTCTCACAGGCTGTGTTGTCGTGATCGGCAGACAAGTAGCTGGGATCGGCATGCTTAAGCCGCATGATAAGGAATGCGGGCTGGCTCTGTAGGGAGGATAATGCGGTACCAGCTGGTTGAAAATCCGTCATAACAAACGTTCCTCGGTCGTTAATTCGGATTCCAAGTTGGGTGTGATTCGAACGGTCCGTGGGAAGCAAGTGCATGAGTCTTGTAATGGGCAGGTGAGGGCGTGCGTCAAGTTGAAACAGCCAGATCTCGGAAACGCTCGACCGCCAGGTCGAATCGGGAGGGCTCCATTACCACCTATTATTTCATTGATTCGCACAGAGAAAGTTAATCGATTGATTTCGTTGCTCAATCCGAGTCGAGATTGCAGCCGCTTGCCCACCTGAGCCTCTGTTTAGCGTGTAAGAGGACGGCAGTCCAATTACGCTCTCCCACATTTGGTTAATTTGATCGGGATTGCTGCCGTGATGAGATCGGAGGAGTAGTTGGCTGCAATAGGGCCAATTAGTTCAAGGCTCCCTCCATAACAAAGAATTTGGATTGCTCGGTTAGTACCACGCCGTTTCTTGGAGAGCACGAGAGGCCGTCATCCTGAGCACGCAGTGTGCCGTTTATGCGAGAGCTTAACAACATGAAATGTCGTCAACGGGATAGTGTTCGTGTTCTCAGTAGGATCCAACATTCCAATCGATGAAAGTAGTCGATGGAACGTTTTCAGGTGACCAAAATTTCGCCTACGGGCAAATTTACCAGAAACGGAAGCTGACTCGGTCAGGGACCGACTTCTCGATAAGCCGCTCTCCATGTAACTTCGCAATGCAGGTACCGCCAGGCAAATTGAAGGAAGGAGTGGAATTTTTGTGCGGGGGAGGCTGCGATGATCTTTTGATCTCCAATGCTACACTGCGCGTTGCCGCAGCCCGTGTCCTTTTGCTCTTGGCCGAGAGTGATGTCGAAGAAGATCAATGGATCACGACCTTTTGCAAGAGTTTGACGCAACCCCCCACTGCAACGGCCTTACCAGGTAATTACACCAATATACCTTTACCTCGTAAGAGGTGGTGTGAGGACACCTCAGCCTTGGATATGCAGTTGGATGGTGCCGGTTGGATTGTGATTATGACCGGCGCTGGAACCAACTGCCTCGACGCGCCGATGTATGAGCGATGAACGACAGGGCCAGATGCGGATGTGCGTACGAATCAAAAGTTCGTTCCTCTTTGTAGGCGAATGGATGGCGACCGGGACAGGACTGACCGAAGATCAATCGATTAGGCTCGCCCGAGTACTACCTCATCGCGTACAGGGAAGGAGCCTGCTCGGAGATCGTGAAAAGACAGAAGGCACATCCAGTTCCATTTTCACATGCGACATTATACTTTGCAAGTATCTTGGAAAAGCAGGAAAGCGCATCCAAAATACTTCGTTCAAATAGGTCGAGACTGATGCACTCGGGTACTAAAGGTTGTTGTTTGATGTTGCCATCTACGATTCTCTCGTGCTCGCGCCTTCTCCGATACAAGGTGCGGTGTCACGGTGTCACGGTTGTACGGCTCCGGCTCCGATACCCTCAATGTCGAGTGCTCCAACCACTTTGATCTCGCGCGTTCCATGTCGGCGTCATGCCTACCTAATTGAGATAAGACGTGTACTTGGTGTGATAAAAACAATGAACCTTCTATATCAAAGCTGCATAGTAAGCAGAGCCGGTCATCAAATAAACTAGGAGCTCCTTTCACGACTTTTAAGATATCAAAGTCTTGGCCATGTATGTCTTTACCAGGACACTCGCAAGGCCCCAAGCTCGCTTCATGGCTTCTCAAATGCCGAGAGCCGTCGCCGTGAACCGGCGTCCCCAATCAAATCCAAATTCTCCGCGCTCCCCCAAAGGACAATCCACGAGCAGAGCTTCTGGAAGTAATAACTATCGGAACTTGGACTTTCCGTAGCTTCTAGGTGTTCCAACACGTACGCACGAACATAAACGAGCAAGGTCACTCTATCCCTCTATCCCTCCTTCGGGGAAGGGAAGAGATGGCGGATATTAATGCGGACGGAAAGAGGGTGCCAGCTCCCGGCTAATAGGGACTTTGGGGTCACTCGCTCGCTCACTCGTTCTCTCCCTGACCTTCCTTCAGCTTGCCAGTGGCACAGAAATCCTTCGCTAAAATCCCGCGGCCAGAAAACTGCTCGAGCCCTTCGAATTCTGACAGTTGCAATTTTCTCGGCATGACCTCTTTCAGAGGTTATATTGCCTTGAAATTCCGCCGGGTGCCAGTCTCGCTTGCATTACCTCGTCTGCCGTCGAATCAGCCTGAGTCCAAGGGCCCGCGGGAGATTGACTCCAAGGATTCTCGAAAGGTTCGAACGCTCTTTGCCATCTTTCCGTGTTGGCAGGGCTAGAGGTATAAGTTGGCATATTGGGCTTGTCAATCTGGGGATATTGCACTTTGGGGTAGAGTAAGACTATGTAGGCAAGGCCCCACAGTACCCGACGTCGAGATCTAGAGAGCTGAGTGAGGGAAAGCTTGCCAGGTCAGATGAATGGCATTTCTGAATTGTACGACAGTACGAAGTACAGAGTATGACTTGCCAATTCCGTGCAGGAGCCAGGAACGAGGACATTCTGACAAGGAAAGCACATCCTCAGTTATTGACACTGCTGACATCTGCCGAGGTTGGATCTGTTAGCAATTTGTAAGCATCCCCCGCTTCTCCACTAACATTCCTTCAACTAAACCGCCCAATCGCATTCCCAATCCTGACGTCAGACAATCTATCATCCGAAAACCGACCAAAAAAAAAAATTATCGTGAAAGCCTTGAACGCATCGCAAAAGACCAAGAAAAATCAACCACAACGCGTCCACCACCCCCTCAAACACCTCAATTCCTCCTCCCCATCCTCCCCACCCAAAATGCTCCTCCGGACCGCCCTCCGCCGCCCCCTCCGGCCCGCCTTCCTCCTCCCCACCCGTCCCCTAACCACAACCGCCCGCCTCCAATCCTCCGCCCAAACCACGCCCACCACACCCGCGTCTCAACAACCGGCCCTCGCCAAACCCTCCGACCTCGACCCCGAAGAATCCGCCATCTGGGACCAGCTCGTCGAGAGCCTCTCCCCGACCGCCCTCGCGGTTCGCGACGTCTCGGGCGGTTGCGGATCCATGTACGCCATCGATGTCGTTTCTCCAGCCTTCAAGGGGATGGGTCTTCTTAAGCAGCAGAGGACGGTGAATGCTGTGCTCGGGGATAGAGTTAAGGGGTGGCATGGTCTGCAATTGAGGACGAAGGCGGCTTGATTTTTCTCTACTTCTTATTTTTGGATGGTTTCGCCTTGGAGGGGATACATAATGGCCGTGTACGATACCAGGGGACGGATAACGAGCGAGAAGCTTGCATTAGGAACCGACGACAGCATTACGAGCGTTGCAAACCAGCCCGAAAATAGCGCCGGGGGTTAGAAAGAAAGCCGACATCTACACGAACAAGACGATTAGAGCGCCACCACGAGCAGGTCAAGAGGAAGCCATGGACAACCGGCGTTGACCACGGATCCTCTTTCCCGATTAGCTCGCTGTACAGAATATTGATCGCATCTCCACTTCGGATGATTAGGAACATGGATTTGGGAAACAAAAATAATAATGTAAATGTTCTTAGACTCTATGAATAAAACAAGACTGAAACAAGCAGTGGCTCTCGTTTACTAACATCAAACGTACAAGCAAGAGTCGCATGCTCTATAAAATGCAATACACTGTATCTCCCTCCCCGTAAACCAATTTTATGTCGTGTTACACTATTATGCAATCCCCCTAGCACCACTCAAACCATACTGGAAATAGAACATAAATAAACATATATATCCCGTGGCCTCCCATTCATTTACTGCTTCAAGAACTGAAGCGCCTGCTCCCTCTCTTCAACAGGCATGGTCCTCAACACCTCACGCAGACCACGGAGACCGGCACCCTTGTTATCCCGGACGAGCGCCGACAGTTGCGCGGCAAGGTTTTCAGACTTGAGGCTGTCAACCTTGTCGGAGATGGCACGTCTGTTAGCCTCGTACCACTCGGCAACACGTCGATCGCTCTTGTCGAAGTCCTCAATGCTAGACCACGAAGCCAGCAGACGGAGATTGCGCTCCCTGATCTGGCGGTTCTTGGTATCGTGGTGATCGGGCGAGGGGTTGATAATGGCCGACGCCATGCGGCGCAGGATGTACTCTTCGTTGAGTCTACGGCGGAGGCGCCAGTAGAAGAATCGCCGCGCGTCGCTCCATTCAAGGGCCTCGCGGATGACGCCCTTGGCCTTCATGCGACCAGCGCGGTCGTGAAGATCGGCGAACTGGAGAGCAATCTGACTGTAGATGGGTAGCAGCTGCTTCTCGCGAATAGCCATCTTAGCCTTAATGGCTTCGATCTCATCCTTGGGCCCGCTGAGGTTGTCAGCGAGCTGCTTCTTCAGCGCCGCGTAAGTAGGATCCAAGCGAGACATGGTTTCAAGCTGCTTGGGCGTGCGGTATTTGATACCAACGAGACCCTCAGGTTCAAGGACACCGCCACGAGCCTCCTTGTCAGCATACATCTCCATGAATGTGGGGTTGATTGTGGGATCAACGACAACCCAAGATCCGCCACGAAGTTCTCCGAATGGCGGGATATAGACGAAGACGGGTTGCTTGTACTGAGTGAGGGCGTCGACGATGAACGAACCATACTTGAGAACCTCGTTGTACATGTCACGCTGACCACCGGAGAAACCTCGCCAGTTGGCAAGAATCATCAAAGGAAGCTGTTCGCCGTGGTTAAAGTCATTGATAGCCTGGGCGGTCTTGAAGGCCGAGTTGGGGTACCACACGCCGCCAGCCTCGATAGTAACTTGCTCAATCGAGTCGGGATTTGCGGCATCAGCAGGCGTGATGTTCTCAACCGAGCGGGTCTCAACTCCAATTACACCAACAGGGATACCGCCGAGACGAGCACGGCCGACAACCACAGTCTTCGCCCATCCACCGAGAGACTCGACAAACGAGTCCTTGTCGAACAGGCCGGGCTCGAACTCGCCCTGCTCGTTATCGGGATCTTCATAGCGACCGGCAATCATCCACCGCACGTCGTAAGGCTGCTTCTGGGGCGGCGTGTAGACAACATCACGGTCCCAAGGATCCGAGCTAGGGCTGATGGGAACAGGGGCATTCCTCTCCTTGGGGACGAACGACATCCATTCAACGATCTTGGAGATACCTGCAAAGTCGTCGGTAGCAGTCATGTGGGAAACACCATTCCTGTACATGATCTGAGTACCGCCAAGCTGGAGGTTGGAGGTATAGACTTCACGACCCAGCAGGTTGTTCAAAGCAGGCGCACCGGTAAGAATGATGGGCTGGCCTTCAATCTGGACCGCACGCTGGCCAAGGCGGACAAGATACGCACCAATACCTATTTCGGCTCATGTTAGTTCTCTGAAATGATGATCATGGGAGTGTTTTCAACACTTACCAACTGAACGGCAGGTGACAAGGGTGACCGTAAAGATGTCATTATACGCTCTGCTTGTCCCGCCAGCAATGAGACCGGAGCCACGCAAGCACTCAACACCAAGACCGTCCTCGGAACCGACAACAGTGATAATCTTATGGCGCTTCTCTCCTTCCTCGGTAACCTCCTCGGTGACAACGGCGCTCTCGAATCGCTTTTTGGTGGCCTCGTCGAGGTAGAGGTACTTGAAGCCACCTTCAGGAGCCTTGGCATCCTTCCAAGCGACCTTGAAGTGTGGGATGAGCTCCTCCGCAATACCGAGACGAGCACCAGAGTTCGCCGACAGATAGATGCGGGGGATTCCAAGTTTCCTGGCAAGGTCGGTACACTTTTGGAAGAAGTTGTCTTCCTTGGGCCCGAACGAGCCGATCTTGAAGGTGATATCGTTGGCGACGACGATGAACCTTCGGCCGTTCGGATACTCGGGGGTGCGGGCCCTGATGAGCCAGCCCACCATACCACAACTGTTGGTACCGGGCTCACGGTTGACCTCATCGAGGTTGTCCTGGTCGTCGAGGACGAGCTCGGAGAAGGCAATGCACTCTCCCTGCTTGGGCTGCTGCGAGGCAAGGCTGGGGTTCTTCTTGGCAGCCTTCGTCCAGCTGTTCTGAATAGCTTGCCTGAACAGCTCAGGGAAATCATACACGTACTGAGTGCCCATAAGATGAGCCTTATATCGCTTGGGCTGAAGATGATTCTTGGTGGGGTAAGGAGTCGATACCGGCATGAGATGCATGGGACCCTTCTCCTTAGTGCCACCAATGCTGTGGAATACCCAATCACCCTTCTCCGACTTCTTCTCAGCGTACATGTCCACGTCGACAATGTATCCGGAGGTGTTAGTGATCATCACACGGAGAGGCAAGGGGTTGCCATCAGAGTCAGAGCAGACGATACGGATTTCCACCTGTGCAACGCGCAAGCGCCAAGCGCGGACTCCGAACCGATCCAAGAAGCCCTGGAGGTTGTGCTCGACTTCCTGAGGGTGGAGTTGGAAGATGGGAGTGAAGTTCATGAAGATGTGGTTGAGATCGGAGTGGTTGTTGCCAATAATCTCCAAGGCATCGAAAATGTCGTTGATAACGCCATCAGCCTCGTTGATCAGATACTCGGCAGTGGGGATCTCGTCTCGAAGACGACCGGGTCGAATCACAGCACGCGTGAAGTAGCGCTTGTCCGTATCTACAGTCTTGCCGATGCCCTCATACACGTGGATATTCTTGTTCTGCGTGAAGACAGGCTTGATGCGGAACTTGGCAAGACGTCCAAGCTCGAGCTGGAAGGCCAGTGCAGGCTCGCTATGACGAATGCTGTCATCCTCCACGTAGTCGGGGCCCCTGAACGTGTAGTGTCCTGGGTAGGAGCCATTGTTGTGGCCGCAGATGAAGGTGACTCGTCGCACACGGCGGGCGAGGAGGTCCTCCCTGACCTGCTCGATGATTGGAAGAATTCGGCTAAGAATATCCTTATCATTCTCACTTTCAGCATCGCGAACCGCAACGTTAATGACAGCCGACAACTCCACATCATCACCAGAGTGCTTAAGGGCTGCCGGGCGCCTCTTCCCATTAAGGTCAGAGATGAGACCAGGCTGCCTACGCTTGGTAAAAACTGGGAGCGCCTCAAGAGCCTTTGGCAGAAGCTCCTCGGCATCATCGATGTAAGCGCAAGGGATGATGACGCCCTTCCGGTTGGGCTCCTCATCCCATTTGTTGATCAACTTATACGACATGTCGCTAATCGAGTGGATGCGCTTAAACTCACCGCTAGGAGTGGCCGGGGACGATGGCGCGGCAGACTGAAGAGGAAGCCCAAACTCGGATTGGCCGATCTTCCTAAGAGCGAAGTCCCAAGAAACGAAAAGAGGGCTGCCGTTGTCATCATGATGGTACGAGATCTGATTGAGAATGTACGCTCGATATGCTCGTCTGACATAGACCTCAAGAGCAGCCAACGACACCCAAGGGTCGTCGTGGGCGAAGAAGAGGGTCAGCACGTCAAAGACTGTGTACTTGGAGTCGACGACTTCCTTGATAACATCAAGACTGGGCTCGCGGTGGTCCCATCCAGTTTCGCCGTATCGCGACTCGACAACTGACGATCTAAGAATATGTTCCATCTGGGCAGTCCTCTCCTCCAAAGAGGGCATGGAGCACTGAATCATAATTTCTCGGGCTTTGAGGGAGACCTTGGAAGTGGCACGAGAGGATTGGAGCTCAGTCAATTGGCGCAAGACGTCGCGGAGATACTTGCCCACGTTACCGACGTTAGGCCTGTTGGGACGATACTCATCAAGGATGGCGAGGATCAAGGAGCTCTTCGGCCCAACACGGCTGTGAGAAAGAACAATCTGAACGACCTTGGAAATCTCTTCCTTGTGTTGGTCACGCAGCTTCAGGATGACACTATCCTCCTGTTGACGCTGGCCAATGAAGTGACGCTCGACATCCCAGTACATGAGCAGCAGCTCCCGGATCAAGTTCAGTTCCCTCACCTTCTGGCCGTCCACGTAGAGCTCTAGAACATCCAAGAGGGGCTCAAGGTTGGACTTCAGGAGCGGAACATCGCCAGGTGCCACATTCTCGTCGGTGAACTTGTGGAAGGCACGAGCAAGAGACTTTGATGGGAACTCGGCATGTCGAGCCTTAGCTCGGTCCACGATCTGAGAAAACTGGGTCGCAAGCTTGCCAGGCATACGGGTGTGGAGAGCAGCGAACTGGGCGTTCCATTCACTGTACGGCAGCTCGGGATCGCGGAGAACTTCGATGAGCTGGCTCAGTGTCTGTGCCATAATGGCGGAGTTATCGTAACCGAGGAGGATGTTCTCAGTAGTACCGTACAGAAGAGCGAATCGCTGGGCGGGTTTCCGGCCAACGTTGACAGGCTCACCGTATTCGGGGAGGCGGTCGACGAAGGGCTTGGCCTGCTTAACCCGGGTAGGGTCATCCAAGGCGAGAATACCAAGGATATCACCGGCCTCAAGAGTAGCTCCGGGCTGCATGATGAGCTGAACTACACCATCTTCCTGGGCAATGAGAGGCATGTACATCTTCATGACCTCAACCTCGGCGAATGTTTCACCGGCCTTGATGTGCTGGCCGTTGGAGACTGTATACTTGACAAGCTTGCCGGGACTGGGAGTGCGGAGCTGAGTAGGGTCGTTCTCCTGCTCGAGCAAGCAGGTCTTGCTGTCCACCGAAATACGCGTGGCACCGACTTCTTCCTTCCAGTAGACGTTGTGGGACCTTCCGTCAAGAAGGATGAGAAGACCACCGTCACTGAGGGCACGAACGCCTACGGCACACTTCGAGCCATTGATGAAAAGGTGGTAGGTATCAACACTGGCACGAGTTACGGTAAACTTGTACCGCTGACCCTCGTAGATGAAGTCAACGGGGAACACCGTCTTCAGGATGTCCTTCGAGGGTACCTGACCCTTCTCCAGACCGGCCTTGTACTCTGCCATGCAGGCCTCGCTTGCAATATGAGCCTTGGTGATGGCGCCACAAACGACCGCGAGCATAGAATCAGGCCGCTCAGCGGTCAGCTTCTTGGAGATAAGCTCATCCAGCCACCCAGTTGTGATAGTGTTCTCTTCGAAGGCCTCAGTCTCGAGGAGCTTAATAAGATACTCGACAGTAGTCCTGAAGTCACCACGAATGCTAAGTTCCTTCAATGCGATAACCATGTGCTTCCTGGAGGCTTGTCGGTTCTCGCCATAGGCGAAAATATGACCAAACTGCGAGTCGGAAAAGCTGTGAATCTTACTCTGAGGCGAGACGGAGAAGTAGCCCCACACATTTGAGCTACTGCGGAAATTCAGGTCATGCATAACACCGTTCGATGGCTTGAATCCTTCGCCGGGATCCTCGGAGGTGATACGGCACGCCGTCGTATGGCCCTTGGGACGAGGTCGACGCTGGGTCTTCTCGCTCTCGGGGTTCTTGAAATCAAAATCAATCTCGGTCGCCGTTTTAGGATCGACTCCGTAAAGCAGTCGAATATCACGAATTCTGTGGAGCGGGATACCCATCGCAATTTGCAGCTGGGCAGCGGGCAAGTTGACACCGCTAACCATTTCTGTCGTAGGATGTTCGACCTGGAGGCGGGGATTAAGCTCCAGGAAGTAAAACTTGTCATCGGCGTGCGAGTACAAATACTCAACAGTACCAGCAGACACGTATCCAACCAGCTTTCCTAGACGCACAGCCGCCTCCTCCATACCCTTGAAGGTTTCGGCCTTGGCGATGGTGACGGGGGCCTCCTCGATAATCTTTTGGTGCCGTCGCTGAACGGAGCAATCGCGGCCAAACAGAGAGATGTTGTTGCCATACTGATCAGCTAGCAGCTGCACCTCGAGATGCCTGGCGTTACCGGCGAGCTTCATAATGAAGATGGGGGACCCCGGGATTTCGCTGGCCGCAGCCTTGTAAAGGGACTCAAAGCCCTCCTCCGACATGGCCTTGCGGATACCCTTGCCGCCACCACCCTCAGAGGCCTTGATCATGACGGGGAAGCCAATCTCCTTGGCTTTCTTCAGGCCTTCCTCCCAAGAGTTCACACATCCTCGCATGTAAACGTCGTCGGGAACGGTCACAATTCCCGAACCATCGATAACGACCGTGTTGACACCGGTTCCGGACCAGGGAATACAGGGGACTTCGGCATGCTGAGCAACAATGGTCGAGGAAATTTTGTCGCCGAGGGATCGCATGGCCGATCCGGGGGGACCAATGAAGACGATCTTCTTTGGGGAGGCTGCAAGCGACTCGGGAAGCTTCGGATTTTCGGAGGCGTGGCCCCTGTTTTGCGCTTCAGTTAGTATTGGAGAGGCGCACAGTTTGGAGCGCGGAACCCGGTGACCTACCATCCAGCCCACACAGCGTGGACGTTCATCCGCTCCGCAATATCAACAATCAGCTCAACATTGGCATAGTTGTGATTGTTGGTTCCGCCGGGAACTTCCACGTAGTGATCAGCCATGCGGATATAATCAGCATTGGCTTGAAGATCCTCAGGCGTAGCCATGACCGTAAAATGGATGGCCCTCTCATCGCCAAAAGTCTCGTATGCCCATTTCCTCACCGAGCGAATCTCCTTTACGGCAGCGATACCGTTGTTGGCGATAAGCACCTACCATCGCAATTACACGTCAGAGCACATTCATTTAAAGAGGGAGCCAAACCGGGACGGATGGGAAGAGAGAAAAAAAAGACAAGCCGCACATTTGTGATAACGGTGTGGCCGTCATTTGCGGCCACGAAGTCTTTTACTTTTGATGCGGGGGCATTATTGAGGCGGTTTCCGCCGATAAAATGGTCGGCAATCTTATGCTTCTCAGCATAGCTCGCCTTGCCATTAGCATAGGGGAGCTTGCGCGTCGTCCCATTAGAGGCGGTCGTTAATTCGGTCATTGTGGAATATGGAAAATCTAAGTAGGGGAGAAAGTGGCGGGACCGAAAGTCATCGAATGTGGGAGCTCGCGAGGAGCCGGATGAAAGCGAACCTGGAAGCCAGCACTTCGGAGGGGGAGAAGAAGTCGGCGGTTCGCTGTCAGCCTCGTATTATGCAGTATAGTATAGTATACGAGTAAGTATACAGATCGGGATCGAGTCGCAAAGGCAGCGGATGCGGCGGTTCGAGCAGCTGGAGCGAGAGAAAAGATATTGGTCAACACAACAGGCCCAGAAGAGGCACGGAACCCATGGCTTGCTCCAGTTCCTCGTCAAAACAAAGTCGGAGTAGGTAGAAAAGCGCTCAGCTCGGCGGCTATGGGGAAGTGCGCTTACTATACGCTCAAGAGACACTGCGCCTGTTAGCACGAGAGAATCGAGTTTCGTGGTGGTCGGTGATTTTCGGTGATTATTCCTTCACCCAATTCGGGGGGTGGGAGTCGCCAGCTGCAGTTATCTCGTGCTCAGGTCCAACAATGGCGAATCACCAAGTCGGACAAGCTCCTCTTTCGTTTCGTTTTGAAATGAAGATTACACGGTTCAAATACAATGGAAGAAGGCAGTTGACAAAATAGTCAATAGGACCAAGAGACAAGAAGAAGACGAATTAGTGGGAGTAAGGAAGGTCTAGGACTTGGAGAAAGTATTAAAGTGGACAAGAGGCACAGTTATGTCTTTAGACAAAGCTGGAAAGAGCACAGCATAATTACGGGTCTAGCAAAGAAGCAGGACCAGAAATCGCAAGCGACCAGCCAATGCAGTGGTAGCTCCTCCTGCCAACGGGTAGCTTCGCGACTGGCAGGTTGTGTTGCCATTGCGGGACAGTGGGAGACTAATTTTTTTTGTTGAAGGGGCCAAATTTTCCCTGTTCAATTTGAAAGGGGGGTGAGGCGTGTGGCTAGCCAATGGTTGCTGTCTGGGCTGTTGGGGACAGAGCTCGAGCCAGGGGAGAGGGGTGTGGATTCCGGGAAAGGAGAAAACTCGGCAGGCGGACAACGAAGTCATCGCTTTCCCTAAATAAAACCAATGATCCATGTTCCACGTCGATGCCTTGACTGCTCTTGCCTTCTTCGGCTTACACTCTATAAACGAAGCCCTCGACTTGTAATCATAGTGTAGGCCGCTTCGGTCGTTACTTCAGCTGCTGGGGTGCCAAATACAAATGGCGCGACTCCTGGCTCCTGCTCTGGAAATTTTAAGCGTCAAGGAAGATTGATATATCTGTGGCTTGGGTGATACTGATGTTCGAGTCTGATCAGTCGTCCCTGGATGCCGCGGAGTCTTGGAAAAGGAAATGCGGCACAGAAGTTATGTGGAAGGTGAAGTGAGGACGAACAATATCACTTCTTGGCGCTCATCCTCTGTCCCAGTGCTCGGGAGTGTGTCAAGGCCATTTGAAATTGCACTGCAAGGTACCTGATGTGACCATGTCCAGATTTGATAAACATCTCTTGATCTGTGCCCTGGAGTCTCGAGATAATCGGTCTCCTCAATACGGCAGTCGCAGGCACTAGGCAAAAAAAAAAAGAGCGCCTGACTTTTCTCCGGCCGTTCCAATTGCTCGCGTCGTTTATCGAAGTATGCCCAAATCGGCTGTTACCTCTATTACAAGGTAGGACTCGTTTACATATCATTCTAAATCCACGGGAAGGAAACTCGGCGAAGGCTTGGTATTTCGTAGTCATAAACTGCGAGAGACAGACAGTTAATGTGTTAGTGACTATTCTTGTTGGTGACATGCGGAGGAGGATCCCTTCCCCCGAGAAAGCCGGAACCCACCCCAGCAGTTTCCCCAACATCGGGACCGAGAGCTAACACATGAACGCCACCGGTCTACGGAATTTGAGGAATCCGAGTGCAAGGAGCACTGCCCTCCAGGTTTACGTCGGGGTCCAGTCGTATGCGCTCTGTGAAGTACGAAGTACGATTACAACAAGTCAGATCCCCACATGAAGTCCGGCGGTAGATACTGGCAACAGCGCTTTTTCAAGATTTCGTCGCCAGTCTCCTGCAGAATTTGCCAAGGTTCAATCATCACTTTCAGACGGCCCCAAGGAAAGAAGTAAAACTACAAGTATACAGGTGAACCATAGTGTACAAGTAAACTGTGGATCTTAAGATCGCCCAGCAACGAGAACACTTTCCTCAATCTCAACATCTTTCCAGACACCCCTCTCCCACACATCTGCATTAGCATACCGAAAGAGGATTAGCGCACCCTGACGACGTCACCACACTGTATAATATAATCACCTCCAACACTCTGCCCGCAAAGAACCTTCCTCAACCCATCAACGACTTCGCCCACTCGTACCAACCAACAATATCTTCTGTCACGAAACAATATCGAAGACGTGGTGGCTGTATCCCGTGCTCACATCCTGTCCGAGTCCACATCGAGACAGATGCGCTAAAGTACACGTTGCTTGGTTTTTACCTTCTTTCTTTCCTCGATTCTCAGTCCCCATCTTTTCCCCCAGTTTCCTCGATCTCCGAATTACAAGCCATTGTGTGTCCATTGTAACTAAGCTCCGAAGCTATATCCGACTTTCAAAATCGTTGGGTTCCTGAAGCGTTGAGAACCCTCCAACTAAGTAAGACCTTAAATCACGAACTGTCAACAGCGCATTCAAGATACGCGCAGGGTTAACAGCTCGCGGGCGTCATAGTATTGTTCTATTTAATTTTTATTGACGTTCGTCATCGACGACGTGTGTCTACTCACGGAGAAGATGGAAAGGAAACGATTACAAAAATTGCCTAAATAATCGACCAAGAAATATCATTGATCTTTTCCCGCACCGCTTCTTTCTCTGGAAAGCTCCCCCAGTAATAGCAACGGCCTTGCATTTCCTGCGAACATGGACACTTCACGGCTTCGTGGTGGGTGTATCCCAATAAATGTAGTTTACATCCCACGCACCCGTTCCCCAACCCGCAGATCCCCAACAGCTTGTCCGCTGCCCTATCACCAACCACCACCCGCTAATCCGATTGGGTCTCTCATTCGGTACCGCTGAGGCGATGCGACCCTGCATCCACTACCAGACTGCTTTTTTTTAGTCCAGTCTCAAATCTTGCCTTCGAGGACACTCCGTTGCATCACGGATAAGGCAAAGGAAAAGAATTAGAGCAGCTTCCAGTAACATGCCTGGAATTAGTCAGTTAGGGACAGCACAGCAGGACCTAACGGAGTACATATTCCGGCCGCGCAGGAAGAAGTAGTCCCAGCATATCCTCCGGTTCCTTGGAAATAGCATAGTTCAGTTGCCGTGGACGAACTTGGGGACAGTTTACTATCCTTGGATTTCACGTTGACCTCTCGCTTCCCTTTGTCTTCGCCAAGATCTGTGATTTACTCGTATAGCTGCGTCGCCTATCAGAGCTGGCGTGCCGCTTAAGGAGCAAGCTCGGAAATATTTACTCGCTCGACGATCAGAGGCCAGGGAGCTTGTGCTTGGGTCCCTGCGTTGTAAGGCTTTCACAAAGCCTTGCTTTTTAACCTTTTCTTACCCCTCCAGACCAGGAGGGTTCAGTGCCCAAGGCAAACCCATGGTAAGACCATCTACCTACTTGTTTCGAAACCCAATACCCCAGCCTCATCATGATGTCCACAGTCTTTGGCAAAGATGATAATCTCTCCCTGTAGCTCTCTCATTGATGTCTAAGTCATAAGGCTAGTAAACTTCAGGTGTAAACCTTGAATTTCTACGCATGCTCAGGCATTCACATCTATCACAATAGTGGGGGATAAAGATACAACTATCCAGTAAATTGAAGACATAGGAAATACTGTTGCGTAAGTGCTGTCGTGTGTATCTAGAGGTATCAGATATGTAATGCTCCAATCCAGTATTAACCACAATCCCATATGTGGCCAAAACAAAAACGAGAGGGAGAGGTTTAACAAGCAAAAAAGGGGGACATGAACAAGGAAGAAAAAGGAAGAAAACAAGAGCATCAATCCCACCCTTTTCCAAACATCTGCTTCACAGAAGGACCAGTTCGCAGAAACAAGATCCAAATCAAAAAGGAAAAGAAAAAGAGTAACAAAAAGAAATAATAATCCCAACGCTTCCCCTGCGTTTACCCTACGACATAAAACCCCGTAACCCCGTGGTATAACAGCCATGCCTAATGATGAATTCTTTGATTCATGAAAAATTTCGACAAAGGAAAAGTGAAGGAGTAGCGAGAGGCAGTTGTGTGTATGTATAATTATGTGCACTCCCTGACAAGTTGTAGTAGCAAGTAGAGCCACCAAATTGAGGGAAAACGGAAAGGAAAGAGAAAACAATGATGAGAGAATTTGAGCAAGGGAGTGCAAGGAATCCTCTTTTAATAAGTCTCATCCAACTCATCCAATGGCTCAGATTCCCTGAACCCAAAGCCGCTGCTCACTCTCCTCGGACCACCACTCTGCCGCCGTCCCGTTGGGGCCGGGATGGAGCTGGCCGGTGCAGGGATCCGGCTCACGACACCTTCCATCTCCAGCTTCGAGAAGGTGCCTCGTCGGCTCGGGGTACGGAGGTCGCTATCGTCTTCAAATTCGTCCGGGTCGAAGCGGCCCACACTAGCAGAGTGGCCATGTAGGCTGCCACCTAGGGAACTGCGGGGACGGCTAAGAGGCGTCCGCGCGCCGGAAAGACTAGTTCGGCTAAGGGGACGGGGCGGAGGGTTCATATCGGTTCGGCTGCTGGGTCGGGCGTATCCGGAAGTGATGCTAGCACGGGAACTTGGTCGAGACATTGACGCTTCCGAGTCGCCACCGGGATTCCTGTTGGGAAGAGGTCCAAAGGAGAGTCGACTGACGCCCGATGTGCTGAGGCGGGGAATGTGCTTGCCCGCAGTCTGGGTGCTCTTGCGGGCACCCTGGGAAGGGTTGGTAGGGGTGGTGTCGTCGCTAGCTACCGAAGCGCTAGCGCTAGTGACTGAGCCAGTTGCCCGTCTCCTAGATCTAATAGTGACGGTCGAAGGTACACTTCCCATGCCATTGATAGAAGACCGAGGCGATGGTCGCGGAGGCGTGTTGACGCGGGCAGGCAGCCTAGATCGCGCAGACTGCACCCTTGCTTCCAAGCGTTGGACCTGGGCGGTAAGGGAGCGAATGTGCGAGAGAGAGTTATTGGTGGTGGGAAGTCTATGCGACGTAGAGCGAGGCGCCGTGGTACGGTTGGCGGGAGTCTTGGTAGCAGGAGTGGCGGTAGCGACGCGGGTGACCGGCCTCTTGGTGAGGGAAGACGAGAAGTTGGTGGGTCGAGGTTTGGGCGTAACGCTGTTGTCGGCCGACGGCAAGCGCGACTTCCTCTGCGTCGAGGGAGCTGGAGTCTTGGTCAGAGAGAGCCTGGGCCTGCGGAGTGTGCCGGAAGCATCAGACATGGGAGGCGAGGGCGGGTCCTGAACCACAGTGGGCTTGCTCGGGGGCAGGTCGATAGTGTCGGGCGGCGTAGAGATAAGAGGCGAGCTTGCGGTCGACTCTGGAGAGCCGATGCTCTTGTCGAAGGTAGGAGATTCGGGAACGGAGATGTCGGTTGAGATCATGGATAGGTGGCGCGATTCCTGTTTGCGGAGCCGGTCTTGGAGCACCTCAACCTCAATCTTGAGTTCCGAGAGCTCCTCCTTCAAGCGCTGGGCATCGATGCGGAGATTCTCACGCTCCTGCTCGCCCATGCGAACCTCTTCCTCAAGCATAACGCCTCGTTCGATGGCTACATTATACTTGGACTCGAGGTCTTCCAGCGACGATGATGTGTTTCGGGCTTGGCGCTCAAAGTCGTCGTTGGCGACTTCTGCATCCCGCAACTTCAGCTGCAGGGTCCTGTGCGAATCTCGAAGCGTGGTAATTTCCTTCTCGAGCGCATTCTGGGCAGCGCTCGCCTCCGCCTTGGAGTCTCGGTATTTTCTCTACAGAATCATCACGTAAGATATATGCGACCACTAGGGAGTTGTGCCGGGATTCACGTACCTTCCACTCATCGACTTCATAGTTCAGAGTCTCAGCCTTCTCTTGAAGGAAGCGCTCTCGCTTTTCAGCTTGCTCGATATCCTTTTCTAACTCTTGTTCGAGTTCGCGACTGGATTCTCTGAACTCGGCGAGTTCATGCTCGAGTTGCTCATACTGGGATTTGTACCAGGAGAGAGCCTCTTCGGCAGTCGTGGTGTCGGTGGGCGGTGAAGACGGAGGTTCGGCCATAATGGTTAAATTCAGGTTCGCTTTCTTCGCGCACAACTAAGGTTGGGATGGAAACCGCATGGAGGAGTGTAGCCCGTTAAGTCGGTGACCGTTTCAAGGGTTAGGAAAGGGAGCGACTTCCCAGAAACGAGAAAGGCGGTGGCTTGTGCCGTGAGCCAGCTTGCCGAGTTAACGAAAGTCAGAGAGACTGTTGCCAGCGGTTTTCTCCTGCGAAAAGAGAAGACGGCGGCTCAGTCGTCGGTCTGAAGATAGGATCCTCCGTTGGGGGCGGAAAGAGACTGTTGCGCGTTTGTAATGGCGAGAGCCGAATGATGACACACACGAGGGAACCGATCGGATACGGGGTAAAAGGGGAGCGAAAAGAAAACGGTCGAAATCGATTTGGCGAAATAAGGGCGTCGGAAATTTGCTGAAATGTCGTTCGAACTTACCTACATTGGGGATCGCCCGGTGCGCTCCTTGGTCGAATCGTCGTCGAAAAGTCGAAGTTGGCGATGTTTGTCGTTGGGTGTTGATCGGTGGAGGAAGGTTTCAACCCACCGTGGGCTGGAGACGAGATCAATGTTCCTGGGTGTGTTCTGTTGTTGTTGTGGCTGAGGAACGGTGCGGTGTCTCCTGGGCAAGGCACTGGCGCCTTCCCTGATTGGGCGTCGCCACTCCGGAAGTCACTCCTTCTCACTACCATGGGCAACCCGCATGTGACGGAGTGACTTTGGGAAACTGGAGGGGATGCAGGAACAGGGAATATTAACACTGTATACTATGCGGCAGGTTTGGTGAGCGACTGCCAATTTGTTACATGTTGTGCACTGTATGACTGACATCAAAACAGTCACTCCTGCCTCCGCAGACCCAAGTCCTTCGGGGTACTTCCTCATAGTGTCAGTGTACTGAGGTACACAGGTACACTAGTACAGGTCAATCTGCACACTGACCTGACTGTGTTTGGTGCAGAGAACCGCAGGCTCGCTTGCCCAAGTTTGGCATCAATCAATCCATCCAATCCAATTGATGTCACAACATCGACTACGAAGCATCAATGCGGTAATGCCTCTCTGGTCGTTTACCATTGATCTCTTGCCATCTATTACTTACTTCGCACACAATTCGAATCCTCGCATCGTGATCAATTGATCTCGCCTTCAGCCCACTCTACGCCCATGCAGCAAACGCTGCCATGGCAACTTTTCCTTGAGCCCGCCACCAAGGTGACCAATGTAACCAAATCCGAGCCACCCATGCTGCCAGCCCGCTTCCCCTCTTCCCAACTCGAGAAAGCGCTGACACTTGGACATTTACGGCCCCTGCAACGCGGATGACTGGATTAGTGGGCAGACCGCCATCAATCACTTAAGCTTCAAGTCCCGATCGCCTCAGTTGACACTTCCAAAACCTCCATCATTGCACATCGTCGCATGCAGAGATCAGGCAGGTCCACTAATTTTTTGGTCTGTATCCCACAAACAGAGAATAGTTTCTTGTGCCCACAGTTTCTCCTCGTCCATTCCTAACAGGCCCATTTACATTGGGCATAAACGGATCATCTCCTCTCCATGATGTTCAAACTCGAATTTACTCGAATTTATATTTAGCCAAAACCGTCTCCACAAACTCCCTCGTTTCAGTTGACTAGTCCTCTCCCCCAACCAAGGACATTCCTTCAATCTCAACCTGGACTAAGAAAAGGGGCCACCCTCAAATCATCGATCCACCTAATTCCTCTGCATTGATCTAGGAATAGGGAACTAGATTTCCAATATTAACGGGCACACTCTTGTGCTACTGCCACGTAATCGTGAATCATCGCCATGATGGTATCAAGTATTTCCTTGAACGGGGGATCATTGTCCAAACACCTCTCAGGTTACTTCCAGCTCCTTCCAACCCCCAGTCACGTACATTGATATGATATCGGCGTTCCAGATGAGGCTTCAGGGACATTTCCGCGCTGCGGGTGGTCAAAGCTTTCAGCACTCGAGGACGCACTGCACATTAGTTTTAATATTTGTAGAGAACCACAAGTCAAGAGCCAAAGTGGAGGGTTCGTGAAGAATCCGTACTTAGTTCACATCATAAGGTCGTATCTACAAAGTATACTCTGCGTTGTAGAGCGCAGTAGCGTTCATCATTGCTGCCGCCTAAACACTCGTCATGGCACAGAAACCAGCCTGAACCCCCCCCCCAACCCAAGGACCACAGCTGCTTCGATTTCTGGACCGACCCCAGGTTGACGTCAAGTCACTTCGTCACAAGTAGTTGTCATCCTCGCCTTTTCACCATCTTTAATTCCAACAACTTGCCGGGATACCAGCTAGAAGCTCAAAGAATTGGGAGGATCTTCACTCCAGCCACGCGACGCCTACCCTTTTCTGCTCTCACATCTACGACGTTTTCGCAGATGGGGTCGCAGAGGCGCATGCACATACTTCCCCGGTTAGCAGTGTATCCAGTTACAACATGAAGGTAATTGGCTTCGCACGTACTTTCGCTTCCTCCGACGATGAGGGATCCAATATCAATCACACCGCAAGATCGAAGCACACATGACGCAGCTAAGCTTGAAAGACTAGCCTGGGCTTCGTCCTTGCACTGACAGGCGAAGTCCGAGAGGCCGCACCCGACCCGCGGCGGCAACGGCGCGATACAAGGTTGAGCGCATGTCGGAATCGCAGTCTTAGCTACTAATGCGCAGTCCGTCGTCTCCGTACTTCCCATCAGATTCGCAGTCTCCATGAGGGTTGGCTCGTTGGCAAATCTCCTGACGTTTTGTAGAATCTGCTCCGTTTCGAGGCAGGCACCCGGTGTCGGTGTTCCAGTGGCGCACTCGCACACTGAGTTCGCGCCGAAGATGACTCCAGGAATTGACCAGAAGGGACATTCGGTCATGACACACCACCGCATGAGCGTAGACATGGCCGCCTGTGCGGTGGACTGGCACTGACATGAGAAATCTAAGACGCCGCAGCTAACACTTGGGGCGTAAGAGAAGAAGCAGCTCAGTGCGCAGGTGGGTATCGCGGACAACGCGACGGACGTGCAGTCCCGAGACTCGCATGTGGTCATGAGAGAGGAACCGGAACCCTCTTGATGCGGTGCCATATGCGCAGTGGGATGGGGAGGCGTAGTGATTGTTGGGGAGGTGCCGGACACGTCTCTGCTACCGCCGCCTATCCCCGTAGCGGCGCTGTGAACGCAGTCGCAGATAGAGCTGCCGACCTTGAGCCCGGACACTAGAGAGGCTATGTCCCCGGAACAGGCAGAGCTGGCGCAAGGTAGTGCGGCCGCGTGGATTGCTTGGGACGAAGAAGGATCACATTGGCCTGTATAATGGATGAGATCAATCTTATTGCAGTGAAGAGGCGGGTCGGATATGGGGGCTACTTACAAGACAAGTCCACCGTGTTTGTACAGCCAACACTTTTAGCTGCTGTAGTAATGCATCCAGCCTACTCCGACAGATAGAGTTAAGTAGGGGATAGGCATTCAGGACAGAGTCGGGGACACTCACAACACATTTCGGGAATCTGGATGTTATATTAAGGCATGCCTCCAGCCCATGAGCAATCGCAACGAGAGACAGCCACGCCAATGCTCTACCTAGGGTTATCTGGGCCATGGTGAGAAGATAATGTGAAAGGGGAATGTAAGAGCAACGATGATTGTTTACGGATCCCTTGGGGAGTAAAGTTACCGAAGTGGCGCCTACGGAACTTCAAGAAAATGGAAAACGAGCAGCTAATGATATAGATTTG
This sequence comes from Scedosporium apiospermum, assembly GCF_000732125.1. Lineage (NCBI taxonomy): Eukaryota > Fungi > Ascomycota > Sordariomycetes > Microascales > Microascaceae > Scedosporium > Scedosporium apiospermum. Next base: position 2,044,774 of record NW_015971800.1, read on the forward strand.
AGAGCGTGGCCACTTCTATGAGTCGTATTTCGTGATACCAGCCAGACCGGTCAACTACTGTTTACAATAAGCTCTCTTAGTAAAACATATGCGTATATAAAGAAGATATTCTATCGTTGGCCGTACCCTAGCACCCCTCGCGCGAGAGAGGGGGGAAGAGACGCGAACAGTTCACCCATCTCGTGGTATAGCGAGGGGTGGGACTACCCGAATGCCTACATCACATGAAAATAAAGGCGGTTGGGTACTGTGTGCTATTGAACGTACTGCGAGTGGTACTGGTGAGCGTTATCACCGCACGGATGACGAGTTTCCGAATTTGTGCGATGGGCTCCGACCATGATCGCGACCTTTGTCTCCGAATCGAGCGACGCAAACTAAGCTGGGGTCATAGGCTTCCACTCTCGTTCTGCCAGGTGATATTATACCCAGTTGTGGAACGTGACTGTATTGCAGAAATGCAAGTTTGACTTCTTTGTCTCTAAGGCTGTGTGTTTATCCTCGAAATATTTCGGCTGACGGCATGAGGACTACGTTGCTCGAGATTACTGATCGCTGCCACCTTGTGGTTCACATGTACTACTCATAGCTCCGAAGAGTGTGCTAGGAAGAAGGCATCGGACCTCCCTCATGCGGTTGGAGAATACCGAGTCGGGAGATGCGCCTGGGAAGAATTCCTGCTTGTTGTTGATACACTCGTTAGGTAGTGTCAATGATAGAGGTTGAGCTTAAATCTGCGGGGGTTGATGACCTTGATGGCTGTTCCCTTCTACATAAAGCCTAGTATAAGAGGCTCAGTTTCTGAATGGTGCACCCTACCGATTCCATTCCCGCTTGCTTGCTCAATTTTGCATACGAGAAGAAAATCCACTAAGAAGCAGAACGAGGACTGACCAACGGTCGCTTATTTCTGGCGTATAAGACCTCGTCTTTGCGTCAAGACCCCCTCGAATCATCTCTGCTTTATTTTCCAAAGACATCGTCATAGTTCGTCAAGCAGAACCGATACCTAATATCATGATGCCCCAACCTATTCAACGCCGTCTTCAAATTCTCCGCCGAGAGAGGAACCTCCTCCACCCAAGTCTTGATCCCCTTATCTGCCGCCAACTGCAACATCTCCAGCATCTCCCGACGGCTCCCCAAATGCGAGCTACCAATAAAGCATCCATTCGGCAGGAAATCCTGGTTCTTGATCGTGATGCCGTCGCCGCCCGGCAGACCTACGGAAACCCACTTACCATGCACGTCGAGTAGGCTGAGGTACTCGGCGAGCTGGAAGCCGTCAAAGGAGTTGGCCGTGTTGATGATGAGGTCAAAGGTCATGCGGTGGGGTTCGTTCCAGCCCTTCTCGTTGGTGGCGATGAGGCCTGTGGCACCCATCTTCTTGGCGTCTTCCTCCTTCGCGCGGGATCGAGAGATGGCCCAGGTCTCCGCGCCCAGGGCCTTGGCGAAAAGGATGCCGAAGTGGCCGAGACCGCCGATACCGACTACGCCGACCTTCTTGCCGGGACCGCAGCCGTTCCGGACGAGGGGACTGTAGGAGGTTAGCCCGGCGCAGAGCATGGGGGCGGCCGCGGTGCTGGGAAGACCATCCGGGATGGGGAAGACCCTAGCGTCGAAGTTAGTGGGAGGCGTCGGCGATGCACGCGATGCACATTGGCATGTGGTGGAAAGGGAAATGACTACCAGTGTTCATGGGTTCGCACATGCGACGAGTATCCGCCCTGGGAGACGATGCCGGTATCGGGCCACTTTGCGCCATAGGTATCGAGCTGCTTCGTGCAGTAGGTCTCGTTTTCGTTCTTGCATTGTCTGCAGTCGAGGCAAGAGTACGATTGGGCTCCGACACCGACTCGTTGGCCGGGCTTGATCAAGGTGACCTTGGGTCCAACGCGGAGGGCAGTACCGACGATTTCTACCGCATTGATTGTAAGTCGTTAGGAACGCCAGTCCGTTTTACTCGCAATAGCCTCCGGATCATCACCGTCAGGGATAGCTACATCGCCACTCACCATGACCAACAGCCAAAGGGTAATTCTGCGGGCCCCACTCGCCGTTGATAGTGTGGAGATCGCTTGCGCAAACACCACAGCACTCAATCTTGATGTCGACGTCGTAATCGCCGAAGGGCTTTGGCTGGAACTCATTCTTGTGGAATTCCTGCCATGTTTCGGCGCTGTTGACCTGGAATCCCGTGAACTTATCCGGAACAGCCATGGCAAGAACGTGTAAGACAGTGGAATCAAAAAGATGACGAGGACGATGATTAGCGTCGTAGGCGGGAGCCGTAGCGAGATTTTACTTTGGACCTCTTCCTCAAGAAATGATTCTATTTACGCGAAGAAAAGAAGAGAAAGGAAACACAGTCACAGAATTCTAAACTTTGTTTGAAAATCTTGTCTTTTCCCTGTTCCGCTTCCCCCACCCACCAATGCCTCACGACATGAAGAGCAACCCGCTCCAATGTGAGCGCTTCAATGGGAGGGGCAACGAGGGGCAGACGAAGAGGCCCGTTCTCTAGTGTGGTGCCGTACCAAGCCATGCCACTCAGTTGGTGTGATTTACCCGCGCTCCTCCGCCTCGGGGGCATGTATATTACCGGAATGCTACGAAGTATTGACACACGAGATGTGCCATATGCAGGCAGATATGGGAACCGTGCAAGCTAATCGGTGAATAGGCGTCCTGGTGTGGATGTTATGGTGAGGAGAACGACTCTCGACCGGAAAAGAGACCCGGATGCCGAAATTTCCACCAACAATGGGATGGAATTGGTCATGGGAACCAACAGAGAAGTCGGGATATTTGTTTGCTGCAGGTGTGGGGGGCAACGTGGGAAGGATTTGGGGTAGTTGAGTGGAGTTGAACGAGCATTCGGGACTTCAATTTGTTGGAGTGCCAAATAGACGATGTTCAGGTTGTTCAAAATGTTGGCTGTTAAGAAGTATCGATGATTAAGCAATCAGCGTTGCGTTGCAGTCGCGAGCAAAGAAATCTCAAGCCGTGACAATTTGTATTGGAGAACTCCGATTACATTGTCTTGCTCTCAACAACCGAACCTGAGCTAATCTCAAAAGCTTGCTCAATCATGCCCCCAAAGTCCACGGCGCCTGTCAGGCGAGGTGCCATTGGCATCAACCTACCTCTCATATATCGCCTCTTCTTCCTCCTCATTGAACCGATCTCCGCCACTGTCGGTGCCTACTACGCACATTTCCGACCACTCGACTACCTTACTCTCACACACGCGGCATCCGCCCCGGCTTCGGACTCGGAGATACCCCTTGGCACAGCCATCGTCCTCTCCCAGCTTGCCAACCTCTACTTCTTTTTCGCCCTAAATGAAGCCATTGTACTAAGATCGACGGCGGATCTCCGCGTCTGGAAAGCCGTCCTTTTCTGTCTTCTCGTCGGAGACTTGGGTCATCTGTACACTGTCCGACAACTGGGGATCGGGATATATTACGGGGTATCCCGGTGGAACGCCATTGACTGGGGAAACATACCCTTCGTGTATCTCGGCGCCTTGATGCGAACTGCTTTCTTGCTCGGAATTGGGTTACCAGGCAATCCCGTACGCGGCAAACAGAAGCAATAAGTCTCCCGTTTCTCACCACCTAGAAGGCATGATGGCATCACTGCCTCTCGCATCTGCAGCATTCAATCTTGGGTAGTAAAAGGTTGGGGAAACGGAAAGGAAGCCTGAGTCCGAGCCTGAAGCTAAGCTGCGCTTGTCTAGCTCTTTTCTGGCAACTCTGGGCACATGTCTTGGTCACTTTGTAGGCCTGCCCCACGCGTCCCTCCGAGACGGGTGGTCCAAATGCTTTCACCGGTATTCGGATTTGGAGCTGTCAAGCTGGCGTTGTGAAACCTCTGGATCAGGCGGTTCCCTGATTGGTTAGCTTCTTTAATACTGGCAAACCTCCTTTGTTCATGACTACACAGGTAGATTGTGTCCAGCGGACATACGTAAGGGAAGAGACGGTGTTGGCGGACCACCAGGTTAGACACCGGATAGTCTCGGATCGGAGCATCGTTAGGCAAGGGCGGGTTCAGAGAGGTTGGGGATGCAGGGATTAAAGGAGCAGGAACTGGCAGCCCAGCGCCGCCTCAAGCCGGCAGGACACTCATGTAGGTGGATGGATACCATTATCTTGATTCAGCTGCGGCCCTTTTTCCGATCAGCTACGAAGTACAGTGCTAAGACAACTTGGATGACAAGAAGAAATCGATGGAGTAACATAGTGATGTTGTTTGAATGCCAGCGCTGGCAAAATTCGGATTGTACTGAACATCAAGCGGACGACACCGAGGTCAAAGTTGGGGATGTTTCTATTTCGGGGTCTGTCAATGACTAATCACTAGTCGTGTACCTTTGTATTTTAATCTTGGGATGATGGAGACAGCCAGAGCCGTCAATGACATTGATTGAGGTGATGCAATTGTGGAACCTCCACCCTGAAATTATACCACGATGGACAAGGTTCAGGGGCAGAGGCTGCATCAACGACCTCACTGGTCCACTAAGATCTGGCAGGCAGATTGATCGAATGAGCTATGGCTGACGATGTGTCGCATCGCTTCCGTTCATATCAAGGGTGTGGATGCGAAACTACAGGGGGTGAATTGATGTCGGTCCCTCTTTCATCTTCAACCCTTTTCAGAGATGACTGCACTTCCATCTGAATAGCTCAGATGATAACACCAGCGGGCTCAATGTCTCTCTGTCTTGCCAGCTCCGCACATGACTTGACTGTATTCAACTACGCGTACCACCGGACAGCCGACTTCATTAATCATTCCAGGTCAAACCTTTTGCCGGATTTTATCTTGGACAAACTTCAACATTCTGTACCTTATCCTCACATCAATCAGTTGATCAAAATGGGAGTCAGTCGCCTCGCCTCCTGTTCCCCTGTCCGGACTTGTTTTATGTCTCCCTAACGCTTGACTATTTTGAAACTACACTACACTACTTCGTTCCTCTTCAAAGTTTATCAGATCACAATGAGCAAATTTCCCATTGTTCATGTTGCCTCCCTTTTTATGCCTTCTCAGGACAAGTAAACCACCCAAAAAGCCCAGGCCTCTTGTGTCCCGTCCGCGCTTCGGCTCCAATTTCTGCATCCCCTCAACGCACAGTCGCTCCCTGAACTTAGACCCCCAGTCCGTTTCATTGTTTGGCCTCTCGACGGTCACAACCGACTTTTGATAAATGCACTGATCCCTGTCCTTTTTTTTTTCTTTCGTTTTGTTTTGCGAGCAACTGTCAACTGTCAATTTGTTTACTTCCTCTCGGTTCCCCGCTCTTCATTCCTCAATGCCACTGTTGTCCTTCCCATTTCCGTTTTCGGCCAGGGCGAGCAGGACACAACATTGGAAGGATCAACACCGACTGCAACATACTTGTATGAAGCCTATCTCCACTGACACCCACCAACTTCCTACTTCCTACTCCATAAACCGACCACAAACACGACAGGAGCCAGTGACTGTCAGCACTTGACCATCTCCGCCCACTTCCTTCGTGCCCACCTTTCTCGTGCTGACGGCACCGGATCACGGTCTAGGACCATCCTACGAAGTAGGTCCAGGGCCAAGCCACCAATTCATTGCACGAGACAGCCCCAGCCTAGCTGAGAAGGGGCAAACTAAGACTCAAGCGCAGTTGTGCAGCAGGTGGAAAGGGAAACGGAAGCAAGGCTGCAGGACCGCAGGACTGGTCGAGACACAACCACCACACCTACTTCAACAATCAATACCTAGCGACATTCTTGTCTTCAAATTTGTCGCGTTCCTCTCGTTTTCTTTACATCGATCGTTCCTAAAATTCCAGTTTCCTACCTCGAATTTACTTCTGCAAAGACGCTCGACTGTAACTGATGTGTTCGTTTCGACGACCGAACTCCCCGACGCTATCCCCATTCTAGTCCTAGAGTTGCCGCACGGAATCCCTTCTTGACACTACTCTACTTCGTATTGTCTCCTATTCCTGCCACTTGGCCGGAAAAGGACATTCACAGGTGTGGAGCGAAAGGGTATCGAAGGAGAGAGCTCCGTCTCAGCAAATCAAGCACGCATGCACCAATTCTCGACGAAAAAGCAACGAATTCCTGCAAATATTTGACTGCGTCGGTTCCATATTCGTCCTTCCCCTGCAGTGGTGGTGTTGTTCTTGTTATCCCTTGCTTAAAATAGGGATATTAGATGCACCGGACAGCTGGGGAGATTTTATTGCGAGTCCGACCAATTTGATCCCCACCTCGTTTGGTGCACGCGCACGCGAAAGCCTTTGTCACTTGGGGCTGTCGCTTTTGGCTGTGCCAGTTCGCTATTTCCTGGACTGTCATAATTCAACACACGCCTCTTTTTTTCACTTTCTTCCTGTTGCTTTTCTTTTCCTTTTTGTCTCTTTTTTTTTCTTCCTCTTTTCTCTACACGGGTGGGTTCGGCGTTTGTCTAGACAGAGTCGTCAACCGGGGTGGGCTGCCGAGAGGGCCTCAAGATTGATATCGTCGAAGCACGCGCTGCGAGGAATTGTGCGAGAAGCCTCACAGCGAACCATCTCTTAATCAGCCGCGTACCGTCCTCTCCGCCGATTACCTCGCGACTCCTTGCCATGTTCGATTTTATGCGAAATTGACACCTGCACCATCTGATCGAAACACCGGTTTGACGAGCCAGACGGATATATTGAGCGGACAGAGCCCCACGCCTTGTTTACGAGACAACGCCGATGACGAGACGCATCATTCCAGTTGCCGACTGGGCTCCAGCTCAAGAAGCCATGTATTCAGAACCCTCCTCCTCCTTCAGTCCTTCGAGAGGCAACCCCGTGCTATACGAACCCATCATGCCCTCCTACGAAGCGCGGCCACGAGCCATTAACTTTTCCCTCCTCCGACGTCGACCCAAGTCCCTCGTGATCGAATCATCGGACACCAACATGGCTGTCCCATTCCTCGAAAGACACAGTCATATCCGTTCAGAAAGCGCTTTTGTGGGGCATAGTCATGCGTCGAAACCCGAAAGCTCCTCGTCTCTTCGGGGCATCATACGACGAGCCTCGACTTCCCTGAGAGTGAAGCTACACCGCCGGCCAACCTTGACGAACAGTTCGATTTCTGAAGAGCCTTACCTTGAGGCGAGACCTGCTACCGCGCATGCGACCTGGCACCGACTGCGACAAGCTGCGAGCTTCCGCCAACAACGCCCGGTCTACGGAGAATCGAGCGAACCGCCTAACCATCAGTTAGACCACCTCACCGAGGCCATGGCCGCTCTCCCAGTCCCCAGCATTGGTGGCGAACCCCCTATAATACCTCACAATACTGGGGCCGCTGCCAAGGCCTCCGTGGCCGAGTACTTGAATCTTTCGGGGGCCAGCTCGAGCGATCAAGAGTCTGTTTCCCATGGGCTCCGAAACAAATGGCTTGCCCACGTGCCTGGGGAAGAATGTGGAAACGATCGGGAAAGTGGGATTGGAATCACCGTTGCTGGGTCTGTATCGGAGGCAGACCTGACAGACTCCAAGCGCGCCTCTCTTCGGACCCAGGATGGCACCATCAGTCGGATAGATTTCATCACCCAGCTCCCGACTGAGCTTGCGATCCAGATCTTGTCCCATCTTGATGCTTCCGGACTTATGACTGCAAGTCAGGTCTCTTGGGACTGGCGAGCGGCCGTGGCGAATCAGCACGTCTGGAGGGAGTCTTTCTTGCGTGAAAAGACGGCGACTTACGCCACGAGTGGACCGATCAAGCCTGGTGCTGGCCTCGGAGTTCCGACTGTTAAACCTAGTAATAACTGGAGAGAGATTTATTGCGCCAGAGAGGAGCTTGATCGGCGGTGGAAGCGGGGAGAGGCGAAGCCTGTGTACTTGAACGGGCACTTGGACAGCATTTACTGCCTTCAATTTGATGAGTATGTGTTTGCTCTTCCGCGACGTCCGCGGACAGTCCGGTTCCCCGTTGCTAACGACAGTATAGATTTAAAATCATCACAGGCTCAAGGGACAAGACCGTCAGGATATGGGACATGCACACCTACGAGTGCAAGCTTGTTATCGGACCTCCTGAGGTCTTGAGCGATATATCTGTTCTAATTGACGAGAGCAAGCAGCCAGTCCACTACGCCACGCTTTCAAACAACCAACGCGTGGCCCACTCGATGCCAGCTCTAGTCTCTTTCCCAGTTCACCACAAAGCGTCCATCTTATGTCTCCAATACGATGACAAGATCCTGGTCACTGGATCCTCGGACGCCAGCTGCATCGTATACAAGGTTAATTCTGGCTACCGTCCAATCAGGCGCCTCCGACGCCACGACGCGGCAGTTCTCGATCTCGTTTTTGACGAGAAGCACATCGTGACGTGCAGCAAGGATATAAGCATCTGCGTCTGGGATCGAGAAACGGGCGCGTTGCTCCGACGGCTCAGAGGCCATGCCGGTCCGGTCAACGCGGTTCAGATGCGAGGTAACACGATTGTGTCGTGCTCGGGCGACTTCCGCGTGAAGCTATGGAACATCGATACGGGCAAGAACATTCGCGAGTTTGCCGGCCACACCAAAGGCCTCGCCTGCTCGCAGTTTTCCGAAGATGGTCGTTACATCGCGTCGGCCGGAAACGACAAGGTGATCCGAATCTGGGACGCCAACACCGGCGAGTGCCTGCGCGAGATGAAGGCCCACGACGGTCTCGTTCGGAGTCTCCACATCGACAGCGTCAGTGGGAGACTCATCAGCGGTAGTTACGACACGGACATTAAGGTCTTCGATATGGAGAGCGGGTCCCAACTTCTTGACTTCCCTAAATGGCACGCTAGTTGGGTGCTAAGCGCCAAGAGCGATTACAGGAGGATAGTCAGCACCGGCCAGGACCCGAAGATTTTGATTCTCGATTTTGGTGCCGGAGTCAAAGGTATAGAGGCATTGGAGAGTACCGAGCGACAGGGCTCGGACGGCGGTTATATTTGAATCTAAGAAAAGGCCGTGGTGGAGGGAGAGGCCTTCAGCTACGAAAGTTGTCCGCGATCCACGACGTCAAACGAGTCTAATAATGGAACGCGGAACAAAACGGTGGAACAACGAACAAACACAACTAATGCATACTAATGAAGACTTTTGGGCGGCGATGTTTGGGTTTTTATCTTGATCCGACGCGGGTTTCGTTGATTTGAGGAAAACCTACCGCCGCTTGGAGCCTTGAAACGAATTTTCTTTGTTACAGACACGCTTTATAGACGGAAGGAGCATCTTCTTTGTGTCTTTCTCATGTATTCTATACGCTGTTACATGTCCCTCCTTTTTCTGTGGTTTTCATTATGCGCGAGATTCTTGTTGTTTTGTCATTCCGATCCCCGGCCTGTTTTCCTTGAGGTGTTTCCCTTAATTGAAAGGGACGGATTGCCGTTATTTAGGCAAGCTATCCCATGTGTACACAGAGACCCTTGGACTCTTACTTTTCTCTTCACCTGCTCTTTTAGAAGCAATGGCATTTATGACTGGGGAGGCATGCGAGGAGACTTCCAGCCCTCACGGGCTCTTCGTTTAGTTCAATTACACTTGGCGTTTTCTTTTCTCCTACATCTGCCATTCTCGGGTGCGTTGTTCTCTAAGCATGTGCCATGAGTCTATTAGGAGCTTCGAGCATGTTCTCTCTCGGCTGAACTCCTTCGCCAAAGTAGACTTGTCGATGCTACGCCGACAGCCAAAGCGTACTATGCAGCGTCACTACTGCCTGGCTTAGATGTAACGAGTGAGGGGAAGTCCCATGTAACAAGACGAGGTTTCCGCTTCCCGTTCATATTCTATTTAGAGCTTGGGGCGATGGAGTGTTGCTCCGGTCGTGAGCGTGTCTTAGAACTCGGGCATACTAATTCTTGGCGCCGTCCACGTGTAAAGAAAAATAAGGTGTCTACCGGGAGTACTGCATCTGGTGCTCTCTGTCTATGACCTATTACCATTTGTTCGTTTGTTCAAGGGACGACCGGAGTCTTCTTCGCTAAGTGGTTATTTCCCCGGGTCGTGTGGGCTGGTGGTATGAAGTGTGCCGGTGTAAGTGTTCGCAACTCTAACAGCGAGACACCTACAACTCGATATTGAAGAGGGGTAGAACTTCAGGCCCAGCCCCTCCGGTTAGACTGGTAGCAGGCCGGGAGAATACAATCTTTTTGTGATGGCTACGTGGTTGGGTGAGACGCGAGGTCGCACAACATATTGATTAGAGTGTTCTAAGACCTCCCCTTCGTCTTTGAGGTTTGGTGATGCCATACTGTGCAACCACGGGACATGAGGTATCAAAGTCGGTACAGATCATGTAGAGTTTCAACTTAGAGATGGACTCTGGATAGGCCGATACGGGGAATTAAACTCAGAGGCACGGAAGGAGAAGCTCGTATACATAAGTGCTGTAACAGCTTTGCCATCCTCCTCTTGAGCTCAATCGGCATCCAGGATCCGGATGTTTCGGGACGGACCAAGAAGAAGTAGGGGGGAAAATGACAAGAAAAGGAAAGAAAGTAAAAAAAAAATTGCCCTATTTCATACTTCAAAGTTTGCGTCAGGAGGCGACGATCCGTTTCCTCGAGGAGGAGGGGCGGGAATCTTTTGAAACAAAGGGGCCAGGGACCGCGGGAAATCGAGAGACCCAAAGGAAAATAAAATCTCGCAATTCGGGCTGGAACTCTAGAAAGATCAGATGAGTTTAGAGTAGAACGGGGAGGGTTTGGGGATTTGTTTCGATGGGAGACCCTGGAAAAGAGAACACTTTTATCTGATGTCTCCAGGTGGCAGCATGCCTGGTCGATCGATGATGTCCTCGCTCCGCCACTTGATATCGGGAATAATCGAGCATCGCGTCTCTATTTTGTCGAATCGCAGCCGATCGCAGATGTTCAAATGCAGCTGCAAGTGACAGGAAAAGAGCTCAACTCAAGAACAGCGATGATAATACCGAGGCGTGAGTGAAGCCCATCTTGACCAAGGGTCTCTTCCACTACAATATTAATCAATACAATTAATACAACACACAACTGTGATCCCTCCAATCAGAAGGTCGTGCCTTGACGGGGGCTCCTCGGCCACTCGAGCACGGGAATGGAACCCAAGATGAAACGGGCCTTTTCTCGCCTCTTGCAACATCAATCAACCTTGGACACACTGTAGTGAACCACACTAGGACAAAGTTGAACGTGGGGAAAGACAATTGCTTGGAGAGGTTTGCCTGCTACCAATCAACTCAGGTCATTTGGGTTTCGTGCCTGACTTCGTGCATCCCATGACGTGGGTTGTGTGTGTCAAAGAAAGCTCCGCCATGCTAGGCCACGAAGCGCTTGCAATCGGTGTGAGTGCTCGACGATGGAGAATATCAGCTGGTTTGCAGCGAAGCAGGACGTGTCAAAAACGTGAAGCATCCATCGATCCAACCTCGAGATGCCCCTCTCATTCTTTGCACTGCGTTAATGTAATTCTCTCTGTCGGGGGCTATGCTGCTGCCCCTATTCACATGAATCCAAGAAGTGTCGTTAATCAAAGACTCGGAGGATGAGCATTAAAATAGAAGATCGACCTCCGATCTCCCTTTTGGTGATGGTATTCGGTACTATCGAAGGTGGCTTCTCATTCATGCGCGCAATATCCACAGGGACCAGACAAAGCCAAGGCTTGTCCCGCCATCTGAGCCATGCTGTCTCTGATGCGCTATCGGGAATACATTGAACTCTAGGCAAAATGTGTGACGCTTTATGTACTCCCAGTCTCTCTAAGAAGTTCAAACACCATGCTCTAACTAGGATTAGGGAAAACCCATTCCAGAATAGGAATTAGACTGGTGTGTAAAACACGTACTGGTTTGCACATACACTAGCGCCACACGAACGCCTGGTCAGGAGGCTGTTGGCGATCTTGAGAATCTCTTTGGAGAGCCTTGATGTCCACAGGAGCTACCCGCCCGAGAGTCGGGGCGAAAACAAGAGCCAGATGTTGCCTCGCAAATCGCCTCTCCAACCACTCCTTACCCCGGTTCCATCGGCTCCACCCCCATCTCCGAGACCCCTTCCATTTGCCATTCTTTTCCCCTTCACTCATTCACTTCGTGGTAAAGAGGCCCACCCGGCACCCTAGGAAATCTCCTAGCTCGAGTCCGTTCGCCTTTGACGGCTGAGGGCCACGCCATTCCCTGCCTCTCCTGTCCAATCGCGCACTGTACTGAATCGTGTGTGCTCTTAGCGTGCCCCTTTGTGTTTCTTAATCGCCCTGTTCCCCCTGGATCCTAGCAACATCACGAACGTCCAGTTCATCATTCCCTCGAACGCCTAGTAGGACGCATGAAGCGACCTAGTCCCTGCGCCTACTTCGTATCCTTGCTTATTTGGCTTGGTTAAATGACCACTCAGTGCTGACGTCGCCCTTCTTCCAGGCCACTACAGAAACAATGGTCTGATATCACTCGCGAGGATAGGGTAGAAACGCACCGTAGAAATCGAGGCTTTGCCCAACTGCTTGGGTTCGTGGCAGCGGGAATAATTAACCTGGATTTTCGGAGGCCCATAAGGGGCCCGCTTTATTAGCAGGGTCGAAAAAGCTAGAGTTCGGGCGGAGGAGGAGGCCGTATTAGTCCCAGCCAAGCGGGATGGCAGACCCTCTCCTCACTACCGTGCCGCCTCGGAGGGTGAGGAGGCAGGATGCGGTTGTAAGTCGATGTACCCTTCATATCGTACCCATTTCCAGAGCCATGCTGTATATATGCTTCTCCCTCTCTATCCCACCCCCAACGTACAAAGTATTCGTTTCGTTCTTCTATTTCTCCTTCCTTTCCTTTTGGACCAACCTGCCATCTTTTCCGTACTTTGCTTTCGTTGCCAGCATCTTTTGGCTCTTCCCTTCATTTGTGCTGTGCGCCTTCATTTTCCAGCCCTTCCACTTCTCCTTCGTTTCGACAACGCTCTTGGGCCAGACTTTCCTTCGACTTGAAACCATTCCGTCTTTTACTCTCGACGTTGAACGTCAACTCATCCTACGTTACACTTCTCTGCTTGGTAGCTACTAGGTGAAGGTAGCAAAAGTGAGTCTTGCCGTCGTTTTTTCACCCACTCATTCTATACATCGCATGGCCTTGGCTTTCTTCTTTGGAGGGGCTCAAGTGATACCCCCTCGAAGACTGGAGGCTGCATGAAATGAGATCGAAGTTCATGTCGGCTCCTTAGTCGGTCCGCATCACACTCTAGCCGGTCCCCCCCCCCAGTTGGCCTCCGGACCTTCCCTCTTGGGGACCTTCCGTACCATTATCCCAAGATCTCTGTACTGTTGCACTCGGCGCTGCTTCTTGCGCTATGCCACTAAGCTAGCTAGCGCGTGGGGCGCCGGTCAGATGCCGTGAAACGGCATGGGGAAGCCTTCAAGGTCATGGGCTTCATTCTGAATCGCACTGGTGATGTACTTCATCGGGACGGCCCTGATTTAGCCGTTGCTGAATGTGTGTCGTGGAGTGTGGGTGGAGCAGGACCTGATGAGCGACAGGACGGATGTAAGTTAATGGGAGTGCACTCGCGGGGCCACCTCTGGTTATCGCGGTGAAGTTGTTCAAGTGAATCAACGTCTAAGAGGAGACGACTCATTTGCGGGGTGCCTTCTCATGCCTTCCTTAACTTATACAGAGCATCGGGTCTGGAGTGCTCCTTCCGCGCTAGTCGGCGTCGTGACTGGAACTGGAGCTCCATGGAATCGAAGGAAGTCACGACCTGCTGAATCAACCTCGACTTTTCAATCCTTGATTTCGTTGTTGCATCGATTCATCTCTATTCACGCTCTCCAGCTCCATCCCCTCCTCTTACTCCATGACCCCATGAAGCAGCTCCCTCGACTATAAAACCCCCTTTCCTTTACCTCTCTTCTCCGAACATATCCCCAATACACAACCCGGTGTCGCCCTTCGCCTTGATACAGGATAAACCCTCCCGGCCGAATATCAAGCAGTCGCTTGCTTACTTTATTCATTCCTCTCCTCGTTGTCCCTATCCCTTTATAATATTTCTCGACCTATCCTTGGCCGAAAACCAAGGCGTTTCTTGAAACCAAACTAACTCGAGCGCAGCGATCAGAAGAAGCAGCACGCGCCTCTCCTTATAAAGACCCGAACTCATTACCTGCTGGTGGTAGCCACCTCTGCATCATCATGGGGTTCGCTACCCTCATTACCTTCTTCCTGGCGTTCCGCCTCTTCAGTCTTCCTGTCCTCGCCATCCCCACGCCTCAGGTTGACACGTCTCCCGCCGCCGGCACCTACTGGCTCGCTGAAATCGAGCGCAAGGGTGCTCCTGCTTTTGGGGCCGCCGGCTATCAAGTCTTCCGCAACGTCAAGGAATTCGGTGCTGCTGGCGACGGCGTTCAAGATGACACCGACTTCATCAACGCCGCCATTACTGCAGGCAACCGATGCGGCCAGGGCTGCGACTCAAGCACCGTGACACCCGCCATCGTTTACTTCCCTCCCGGCACGTACCGTGTTACGCGACCCATCATTCCGTACTACTACACTCAGCTCATTGGAGATGCCGTTAGCCGACCCATCCTGAAGGCCGATGCTGCGTTCGTCGGCATTGCCGTCATCGATGCTAACCCTTACGACAACAATGGCAACAACTGGTTCACCAACCAGAATAACTTCTTCCGTCAGGTCCGCAACTTCGTCATCGATGTCACCGCGCAGCCCCTCTCGAGCGGAACCGGTATCCACTGGCAAGTTGCCCAGGCCACGTCGCTTCAGAACATCGAGTTCAACATGCGTCAGGACACATCTGCCGCCAATGCACAGCAGGGCATCTTCATGGAGAACGGATCTGGTGGCTTCTTGACCGACCTTGTCTTCAATGGTGGAAAATTCGGTGCCTTTATCGGCAACCAGCAGTTCACCACTCGCAACCTCAAGTTCAACAACTGCAACACAGCCATCTTCATGAACTGGAACTGGGCTTGGTCTTTCCATGGCATCGAGATCAACAATTGCGGCATTGGTATTGACATGGCTAATGGAGGTGCGAGCCAGACTGTCGGTTCCGTTTTGGTTCTGGACAGCAAGTTTAGCAACACTCCCATCGGTATCAGCACCGCCTACACTCCCCAGTCACCCCAGACTAACGGTACTCTTATCCTCGAGAATGTGGACATGACCCAGAACGTCCCCGTCGCTGTCAGCAACGTCGGAACCGGTGCCACCCTTCTCGCTGGCAACGCCAATATCGCATCGTGGATACAAGGTCGTGTCTATAATGGCGCTGATGGTGGTAACGCCGTCCAGGGTGCCCAGACCGCTATCAACAAACCCGCGGCTCTCCTTGATGCCTCTGGGAAGGTCGTCACCCGTAGCAAGCCTCAGTACGAGGATGTTCCCGCCTCCCAATTCATCAGCGTCAAGAAGAACGGTGCTGTCGGCGACGGTGTTACCGATGACAGTGACGCTATCCAGACCATCTTTAACAACGCCCAGCCCGGCCAGATTGTCTACTTCGATCATGGGGCTTACATCATTACCAAGACGATCAAAGTTCCCAAGAACATCAAGATCACTGGCGAGATCTGGCCCCTCATCATGGCTGGCGGTGACTCCTTCTTCAAGGATCAAAACAACCCACAGCCCGTCTTCCAAGTTGGTGAGCCCGGTGATGTCGGCGAAGTCGAGATCACGGAGCTCATGTTCGAAACCAAGGGCCCCCAACCTGGTGCGATCCTTATGCAGTGGAATGTCAAAGGTACTACTCCCGGGGCTGCTGGTCTTTGGGACGTGCACTTCCGCGTTGGCGGGTCGGCCGGTACCGAACTCCAGTCGGATAAGTGCTCCAAGACCCCCGAGGTTACGACTCCGCCTAACCCCGAGTGCTTCGGCGCCTTTATGCTTTTCCACGTCACCAAGGAGGGTTCTGGCTACTTTGAGAATACTTGGTGGTGGGTTTCTGATCACGAGCTTGATCGCTCGGACCACACCCAGATCAACATCTATAACGGCCGCGGCGTCCTCATCGAGTCCGACAAGGGTAACTGGCTTTGGGGAACCGCTTCCGAGCACAATGTCCTCTACAACTACCAACTCACCAATGCAAAGAACGTGTACATGTCTCTCATCCAGACCGAGACGGCTTACTTCCAGGGCAACCCCGATGCCAAGGTGCCCTTCACCGTTAACCCGACCTTCGGCGACCCTGACTTCGAGGCTTTCTGCGCCAACCAGAATGGCCCCTGTGCGCGAACTTGGGGTGTTCGCATCGTCGACTCCTCCGACGTCTTCTTCTACGGCGCTGGTCTTTACAGCTTCTTCGAGAACTATACGCAAGAGTGTGTTAGCGCTAACAATTGCCAGAGCCATATGCTGTCCATCGAGAACAGCCAGGCTCACTTCTTCGCTCTTAGCACCAAGGCTTCGGTCAATATGGTGACGCTGAACGGACAGAGTGCCGCTCTCGATAGCGACAATAGGAATAATTTCTGCGCTACTATCGCAGGATTCCATTCGTCATAAATGGGGAGTTGGCGAGGGTGTGGAGGATATACATCAAGGGTGTACATACGAGACTTTGAAGCTGCCGAGGAAGAGGTAGCGGCTGTGCATACGAAGTACGAGAGCGAAGTTGGGTGAATTTGAGGCACCGGGATCGACTGCCAGAAAAGCGGGACGGCACTCCTTTTCTTCTGTATTTGTTAATTGTTGCATTCTTTCCATATCATTTTTTTTTCTTTGTTTGATTCCCCTTCTTTGAGCATCGAAGCGACTTGTCGTTTCAGTGATGTGTTCACTTCTTTGAGAGGGCCTTGGTTACTGAGGATGGCAGGAAGTCCTCGATGCATATGAGCGGCGTTGCGGATGAGGGAACAAACAAGGCCCCGGTTCTATCAAGAGGACATTGGTTTACTTCAATAAAAAATAGGAAGTAAGAATACAAGGCACTTCCAGCTGAATACCATAAATGGCTTTATGATGGGTATGTTATTTCTCCTGTTGCAGATTTGCTAGCCAGTTGTGATCATCACAGATGAATGGGGATGATGGGAGGTGGCAGCGATAGCATGCTCAGTAGGGGGTTCTATCCTGTAGTATGTACTACTTCGTACAGATGTGGTGTTGGTGTACTTCACAGCTGATGTAGTTTAAATGCCTGTTCTTTTCATCTTAGGGCCGGCTAGTTATCGGAGAAACCATGCCAAAAGAAGAAGTCCGAAATCTAACAACGTCATCGGCAGCCCATGAGCTTCCACCAGACTCTGGCATGTACGCATACAGAGTACATGCTTGAGCTTGAACAGCATTCCGCCATTTGCCTCCTTTCGGTGTGTGGCGGCGAATGGGTCCTCTCGTCCCTTGATTCTTCCTGACCCTTTGATCTTACATTTTAGACTCTTCCGTTCTATAAATTTACTCGAGAGAGACCTACCTCGACACCCTCGAAGCGACGCAAACTTCTCTTCGACCACATCTTTTTCCCCCCCGAAAAGCATCACCCGGAATGGACACACCATCATCAAACCGCTGCCGGGCCTCCCGCACCAGCTGCGTCCAACCCTCCTCAACCCCCCAATCCCGCGACTCCGAACTCGCGACACCGCGAAATCCACCATCCCTCCCAAGCCCGACAGAACGACTCCTCGTAGCCGTATTCCCCACCATCCTCATCTTCGGCGCCATCTTCTCCCTCGTATCGCCGCACACGCGCAACGCCGAATTCGACTACGTCACACAATCGCACTCGCAGACTTCCCCGCCAAGCTACTTCGCGCACAAGGGCAACGTATTCAACCGATACTTCGTCAAGCAAGGATGGGCGTGGACGACCGGCGCCTTTTTGCTCTTCGCGCTGACGCATCCTTCGTTGAGGGCCGGTTCCAAGAGGGCGCAGGCGTTGGCGCGGTTTGCGCTCGTCACACTTTGGTGGATCTTGGTTACGCAGTGGTGTTTCGGGCCGGCGCTTATTGATAGGGGGTTCAGGCTTACCGGTGGTGCGTGTCAGGCGCTGGAGGAGTTGGTGGAGGGGGATAGGGAGGCGGCTAAGTTGGAGTTTTTCACGGCCGTGACATGTAAGGCTGCCGGGGGACGTTGGGCTGGTGGTCATGATATCTCGGGACATGTGTTTCTGCTGGCGTTGGGGAGTGGGTTCTTGATGCAGGAGCTTGGGTGGGCTGTTGCGCGGTGGGCTGGGAGAGGGAGGGAGGAGAGGGCAGTGGTGATGGATGATGGGGCGGTTAAGGGGGCTGGGGTTGAGAGTGCGGCGGCGTTCGGTGAGGGGAGGGAGAGGGGAGGGGACAAGATTGGTTTTGGGGGAAAGGTTATTTTGGCGGTTGTTGGGTTGGATCTGTGGATGTTGTTGATGACGGCGATTTACTTCCATACGTGGTTCGAAAAGGTAGGATTCCCCCAATATTCCGTCTGGACTTGAGAGTGTAGTGTGGATCTTTTACTAACTTGGAGTAGTTTACTGGACTAGCCGCCGCGATTTTGGGATTGTATGGCGTCTACATCGTCCCCAGGCTTGTCCCAGCTGTACGTCGAGTCGTTGGTCTTCCGGGCATATAGAAGGAATTCAGCGGCCTTGTTTTACTTTCAGCAGCATCATGGCTCTTATTGTATGAGCCCAACTGTTAATAGTCCTTCATGTCGGATGGATGTACCACCTATAGATTTACATAGACATATGCGATCCTGAGGTTCCTAGACTAGATGTCCAGAGGAGATCCATGATGGCGGTCTCCACTGGACTGATCTCTTCTGTGCCTGTCCAGTGCACGGACCACGCTCGCCGTTTCCGCAGATGACCTCATCGAGGGGCAGATTGTAGATCGCATTAAACCTCCCCGAATTGAATTTCGACTAGCTGCCGTCTTCCCCCTTCGCGCCAGTCCCGACATATAGCTTCCCGTCACTCCTTAGCCTTGGCAAACATGGCTTCCATAAAAGCTCCCGGGAACCTCCCGCAGCTCGTCAAGTCGGCCTTCTCAAAAGCCCGCGCCAATGGCGACCTGCTCTACTTCCAGACCTATGTGACGGTCTTAGCCCCGGCCTCCATCCCAGTATGTTGCCGACTTTCACACCCTGAAGCAGCAAAGCCCAATCTCCAATGCCAGTCCCAAGCTTCAACATTTCTCTTCTAACTCCTTGGCCCATAGTTCCAGCTCCGCTTCTCCCCCGCGCTGGCGAGCAAACCCACCGCTCCCCTCCCCGTCCCAAACGCCCCCAAAAAAGTCTTCGACCCCTTCGACAACCCCGCCAAAGAACTCCTCGTCGCCGAAATCCAACCATCGCACAACCTCGTCCTCAACAAATTCGCCATCGTCCCCGAGCACTTCATCCTCGCGACCAAAGACTTCCGCGAACAGACGCATCTCCTCGAAGAGAGCGATCTAGCCGCCACGTACGCGTGCATCTCGGCCTACCATGAGTCCGTGCCCGCTGGCGAGCTGGGCAGCGAGGTGGGCGAGGGAGAGTTATTCGCGTTTTTCAACTCGGGGGAGTTTTCGGGTGCGAGCCAGCCGCATAGACATATTCAGCTCCTTCCCGTTTCGAGGATGCGGGAGGGGCTTGAGGGGGAGGAGTGGGATGTCCTTGCGAAGAGGTTAGTCGGCGAGGTGAAGGACTTGCCGTTTACGGTTTTCGCGGCGCATATAGAGCCCGGTATCGAAGGGTGGGAACTGAGAGAGAAGTATCTTGGTTTGTACAGGCGGGCGTGCGTGGCTGTCGCCGAGTGGCTAGGAAGGGAGGAGATTGCCCACGGGGCGGAGACGCAGACGAGTGGGGAGGCGAGGATTAGATATAACTTGGCCATGACGCGGCATGCGCTCATTGTGTGTCCGCGGTTGGCTGAGGGAGGCCCCGTGTGGGAGGGGGGCGAGGTCGTGGGGAAGGTGTCTTTGAATGGGACGGTGTTGGCGGGGACGGCGCTGGTGAAGAATTTGGCGGAATGGGATTCTTTGAGGCATGATCCGGACGGGTTGTTGCAAGTCTTGAAGGTTATTGGCGTGCCGAAGAGGTACGAGGAGAAGGTAATCGAAGAGACGAGAGCGGATGGGGTGCTGAAGAGTTCTATCTAGAGAAAAGAGCAGGAAGGATTCATGACTGGAGTTTGAAAAGACATAGAGCAACGGAAGGCATGCATGAAAGACAGCGTTTGAACTAGATACATTAACGACGGTGACTCGTCAGAGAAACACATATAACACACATAACACGCCTAACACACTCCTCCCTTCTCCTCCCGCAACATAGATGGCATTTTTTTTCGTACTTTCCTCAATCTTAGGCCCGGGTAGACAAGGTAATCTCATCCCACTTCTTCCGGCAAGTAGCATTCCCAAAGTGATACGACCCTCCATGGTTGACGATATACTCAGCCACCAGCTTCCATGGGATTTTAACCTTGGAAATGTCCTTTCCCTGGCTGAATCCTCTTACTGCCTTTCGGAGGAGCTTAATCTGTCAAAACCGAACACGAATGTTAGCAACTTTAATCTGTTTTGTTTTCTTCTTTTTTTTATATAAAGAGAATAAAGAGAAGAAAAATAAAGATAAAGAATTATGACTTACATCAGCTTCGGTCCACTCCGGCTTTCGCACCCGTGCCTCCTTGCTCTTCGTCAACGTCCTAAAGCGACCACGCAACGTCGACTCAGCTTCCGTAAAGCCTCCCTTGAGTCGAATCTGCCGGTAGGTCATGCCTTCGAGCTTGGATCGCACGAGAAACTCATCCCTGGCTGAACGCAGCGGGCTGGACGGACGAGGGAGGCCGCTAGCAACGTTCGCGCCCTTCTTGGACGAGGTACCACGAAGGGGTCTGCTAGAGGTGGAAGGGGAGAATTGGGCAGCTCTGCTGAGGAGTTTTCTGGGACAGCTTTCCCCCTTTTCTACCTTGACCTTGTCGTCTTTGATGGGAGTCTCGCTGGTAGAGGGATTATGCTTCTTCTTACTTCCTTCGGCCAAAATGCCATTCGAAGGCAACTGAGGTACGTCAGGGAGATCCATCATGCTTGTCGCGGGCGAAATGGCAACCGGCCGCGGTCTCGCCGGTGAGCTGGGCAGGACCCTGCGCAACTTCTCGGAACGGACTGGCTCCTCATGCTTGAATAAGAAATTGCTTGGAAGCCCGACCTCCTGGTGCGGCTGGACAGCGAAGGAAGAACTTTCAACCTTGGGCGACAGTAGCGGCGACGGGATGCGTCTGAGCGCTTTTGGGGAGATTGTGCCTACGTGCCCCTGGCCCTCTCCCCATCTTGCCTGGCGGAAGGGCGAGGTTTGGGTATACACGTCTTGCTCCCTCTTCATTGCTGCTTCCTCCTCGGCGGTAAGAGCGCGGATGGGTTCGCCGCGGAAAGGAAAGTCAGGCACGGGTACGTCGGGGAGCAAGTGGTTTGGGCCAGGCGAGAAGACTGCGTTCGCTCCGGAGTTGAGTGGAGGCAGAGGGCAATCTAAGCCATCTATGCCTAGGCCAAAGTACATAGGGTCCTGGAGAGGGGAGCAGAGAGGCGTGTTATGGAAGGGATGGTAAGCCTGTGCCCCGGGGAAGGTTTGAAGAGGAGGCGGGTGAGGGAGAGATGTGTCCATAGGCCAGAATGTGTTGAGGAGAATGGAGGAGTGATTCTCTTGGTGAGGTGGAGGGATAAATCCCGGAGTAAGAGCTGTGTTATTGGAAAAGTAGTCGGGAGCATCAGCCCTCGAAATGGGGGAGTTTAGATCTCGAGACTAAACCGATAGATATCAGCCGTCGTCCTGCTAACTCTATAGAAAGATACTTGGCGTAGAATAGAAAGAAACTACTCACCTCCACGGTAGTCTTTCCAGTGTTAGCCATCGGATGGTCTTCCAACAACATGCCGTATGACGGCTCCCGCGCAAATAATCCCGAGCCGCCCAAGTGATCGCTCCCCCTTATGCCTGCAGGGCGATGGTGGTTATCAAAGAACCACTGGGCAAGTTGGGCGTAGGGTAGATTGGGAGTAGGGGGAGGAGCCGGCACAGGAGTGGGAGAAACCGGAGTGTCAGGAAGTGTCTCCGGGTCCTTTTGGAAGTAAATAATGCCGGTTCCGGGAAGGGCGAGGTTTGGGTCAGGGTGAATAAACATCTCGGGAGAGGATTCGAGAGGAAGGAGAGAATACTCGATCTTCTGGTCTCCGCCTTTATATATATACCCAAGAGGAAAACTGCGTGTTCTTTTCCTGCTGAGGGGTCTACTTCTCTCTCGTCGCGATCTATTCTCCTTTTCTTCTCCCCCCTTCGTCGGGTCTCTATGCTTCAGATATTGGTATGAAATGAATCTTGGGGTCGGATAAGCACCTCGACCGCCTTTTACCAACTCAGCACGCTTCCGTGTCTAGCAAGGCTCCCCCCAAAGCCCCTTCTTGATAGCCAGCAAGGGGATTTTCCCTCTTCTCCTCGCCGGTGTCGAGAAGTCTAAGAGGGGAGCAGTGATGTCTTCACCGCTTCTTTGTCGAGATGTTTCTAAAACCTCTGAAGCGGAGAAGCTTCTATCGTGGGTTCTGCGCTGGTCTGGAACACACAGCTGTAAGAGACCGTGCCGGCAGGAGAATAAAAGGAGAGTCTAAGGTGGGGAGCGCCCGATAGGTCAGCATGGGAACCGGTTCACTGCTGTGGCTCGTGGCAAGTATGGGGAATGGGGAGGGGAAGGTTGGGGATGAAGAGGAGAACTTGGATAGCCCCGGTGAGGGAGAACGGCGGTCTGAACGGGTTGGGCACTAGGGAGATGCAAGGACGTGTAAGATCCCGAAGTGCGATCTTGCGGTTCTTGCCTCCCATCCTCCTTCGCGGGCGGGGATGATGGGTATTAGGGTATTATGGAGGAGAGAAGATACCTGGTTGTCAAAGAAGAGATTCTTAGGACGAGGCTGGGCTTCGATGGAAGAGAGATGCCGCGTCACGAAGTATGTACGAGGTGGTATACTAGTGATTAATGGGCGATGATACTGGCGATGAGTAGAGTGGAAAGGAAAAGGAACTAAAGTAATAAGTGCTATGACCGAGTTGGATATAGATATAACGAAATCAACAAATGAACTGAGATTGAGGAGGTCCAAGTAAATATTAAGATGGCTTCAAGTGAAAGTGATGAAACAGAGAGAACTCTGAAGTAGGTCTCTGAGTCTCTGCCACCAGTATTGTAAGCTTCCTCAAGCTTCCCAGCCCAAAGGCTTGACGGGCTTCGAGCCTTTTTGTAAGTCCTTCCTCTTGATCATGGCTTCACACTTCACACTTCACACCTCACAGACCCTCCCTGCTGAACAGACCATGCACTCAAAAGCAGTTGGTGATTAAGAAGGGAAAGTAACTCATTTCCAGAGCCGCACCGTAGCATCAAGCACCAAGCCTCTTCTTTGAGGCCGGGGGGACTCTTCCTATCTTGGGTAAGAATTCCTACTCCGGTGACGGGAGGGGATATTACGGCGTTGCTTTGCTTACCGCAAGCCCTTACGCCCCAAGTTTGCTTCCCGAGGACATGGTCAGCCATTTAAGCAAGGGGGGGAGATGTAACCGAAGGCTTCTGGTGACTTCTTGGCTACTTTTGGGTCGTGGTGTGTCGAAAGCGTGCCGAAGGTGTGTCGAAGATGCGACTATGTGATTCGAGGCTGATGGGAGAATAGACGCCGTGGAGTTTGTGGCGGCCTAGACCTTGACGATCTTTCATCTTTCTAAGAAGCGAAGCAGCTCATTTATGAAACCACACGAATCTAGTCGCGATTGTTCATTCACAGCTCCTCGCCAGCGTCTCTCCGTAAACGATGTTTACAACTTCTCCCGCGGTCCTTCTCACACCAGCAGGGCCATTCACGGAAAGGCCATTCTTTAATCTCACGCAGACCATACACGGTCCGAGACTCCCGCATACAACTCTCATGTCCGGGAAACATGTCCCTTTCTGGATAGTTTGTTTGTCAGTCATCAATCCCTCAAAGCGCAGCGTCGTTGATGGCTGATGGCTGGGTCCGGACTCACCTGTAAGCTTGGTCCAGGCAGAAACAAGCGCCGGGAAGATGCAGGAGCCGTCATTGCCGGCGAGAACCAAACATCCATTGCTCCAAGCAAGCCTGAATCCTGCGTGTTCGTAGCAAACTAGGCTGTGGTGGAACTGTACTTTTTGGAATAGCAAGACCAAGTACGCCGTCTTTGCCGTAAGAAAGCGAAGCCGGGAGAGGCCCTCGAATCCGAAGTTGTATGTTTGGATGTCGGTTTGGCCTGAAAAAGCACCAGTCAAAATTTAGCTATGGTTCCTGAGAATTGATCTTCACTTCTGTACAACAGACGAAGCGCAAGGCATGTTTGCTTCACTCGCACACACATCAGCCAACTTTGACAGCTCGGCTGCGCTGCAAACAAACCAGAAGCAGCCAGTCGCATCTATGGTAACACCGATCCTGTACTTGGCCCATATTCCCACGTCCGCGGTCCAGCCACAAAGCAATCTTCAAGCCTCATACTACCCTCCGCGACCTCACACCCCCTGCCACGTCCCCGTAGATCCTACCACACTCTTTTCGAAATGTGTGAAATGTGTGTTTTGCATCCGCGCACACTGCGACTTGTTGGAGAAAAACCGGTGCGGTACAGAATATCGAGCTCGACCACGTCTGGCCGGTTACACCACGTCTTGGGAGGTCTCTTGGGAGGTGTCTTGGGAGGTGGGGGGACACACCCGCCAATACACCAGATTCGGCAGTTCTATTGACCAGAATTTGCAATACGATCCTGTGTGGAGAGTTTGTGTAGGATTTAGGGATGGCGACGAAAATAGCCGTTTGAAGACCGGGCTCACCAGGTGAAGAAGACAGCCCGGATAGGGACCAAACCAGACCAGACCAGACCAGACCAGACCAGACCAACCGAACTATTGGATGCCACCGAAAGGGCAGCTCACGGAACCGCCGTTTGAACTTGCATAGTTCCATTTTCGCGGTTATCCGTGAACGATATTGGTTCGTTGAGCGCCCGTTCGAGCCCTGCAAGATTCTGTTGCTTTCCACGCAAGCTGCTGCGAGCCGATCAGGCAGCGACTTTCTTTGACAAAATGGGCGGTCTGCAGTTTGATGCCACCTTCTCAGCTGCAGTTGGAGGGGACGCTGGCACTCTTGCAAGAGGAGACCGTTGGGTTGGCTTCGTGAAGAGGTGGTTTTGCCCCATGCAGTGCTGATGTTTCCCTTCGCAGTTGTGTTGGCCTTCTCCTCCATGAACGGTTGGTTTGGTCCCCATGAAGGCTTTGATTTCACCCGGTGAAGAATTGGGCGTGCCTCCGTGAAGGAGCGCCCATCCAGTCTCTTCGTACTTGCGTGCGGGACTACCAGGAAGCTGATCGACGTACAGATTCTAGTCCCAGCCCGAGCGAAGGAGCGGCAGGGCCTTTCCTGGCGTTAACAACCCCTCGAGGTGTGAGACTAGGGTCCGGTTTGGAACTTCTTCTGATTATGATTAGGATGTCCCTGTGTTGGCCGTCTCGCCCACATTCCATTGGAATTCCTACCTAGACTTATCAGTCTTCTTGACACTCTCCAGATGAGGCGCGATGCTTTGCAGTATAGAGTCGACCCGAGAGGATTCGCTCCTGTATCTTTCATCGGCTTCGGGTGTAGCACTCCCGATACAATAGAAAGATGGCAGCCTTCCATGTAGATGCCATAGTCGTAAGAATACATACACCTTTTATTCATTTATTTATTTCCATATAATTTAGAAATCCGCAGCGGCCTTGACCGATGGGGCCTGAACTAGAACGACTTCTTGAGGAGCCACCCATCTCAACATGGCTCATCTGTACGTTGTCGGGTGCCCTAACTCTATCCTCCCATAGATCTACCTCTTGCGGAAGAACGACTCCAAGAGCGACGCTTTTCACTCCAGCTCTTCCACATCATTAATAGGGTTGGATAAGCCCTAAACTGCACGGCAACCCGCGCCGCAGCTACAGTAACACAGCAACCGTAGGGAAAACAACAGCCACTGCCAATCTTGATGCAAACCGACATCTGGTGTGTGCCTCGCCCACCACCCGGTTTCTCCTTGTCCCGCCGACGGTTAACGGCTCCATGAGTCGGGAAGCACGTAGCCAACAACAACCCGTCAGGATTCCCCCCCCCCACGGCCTTCTGAATAAGAACCAAACGTGGCGTTCGTATTGCCGTCGCTTGTTAGGCCGCTGTGCAATAGTGCTGCTTCGTCTGACACTCGCAATTTGGAAGCAAACCCCTCTGGAGACACACCGGAGAAGAGCGCGCATCATGTCGTGCACCATCTCGAAGTCGTTGTACCCTAGAAGCTTCGCCAATGAATAGCAATCCAAAGGTACAACGCCCTATGAAGTCCTCGAATCTTTGGCTTTTGAGGCCCCCCTCGGTCATTGACTCATTATGTAGGACACCTGGCGGTTAGAGGTCGAGTAGATTGTGTTGCTGATGAGGCAAGGGCAGGCCTGCCACTTCACGACACACACACCCTCTGCAGACCGGGTGGACCGTCCTCGAATGGAGCCACCGATTCGAGTCTCTCCACCCGTTGGCTGTTTATTCCAAGCTTCTTTACAACAATCACGCAGGCCCAGAGAGCAGAGTACAAGCCGCTCTGATGTACTTCGAGACCTGTGACACTTTCTTCATTGAGATCAAACGCGGACAGCGAGGAGGATCGCACTCCCAGGTCAGCGTTAGCAACGTAGTACATACTCAAGCCAATCTTGTCGAAAGATGTGACCGAATCTGCTCGTCCATGAGTCGCCGAGTAAAGCTCGAACTCGCTCTGGTTCGGCGCCATGGCAAATAAACTGCCACTTCTGTGAGACCCTCGTGGCACCTTGCATCAATGATGTGTGCGCTACCTGTTCTATTTCGAGAACCGAATCATTCGAGTCTGGGAATTCGGACTATGATGATTCAATAGTCAATTCCCTGGTCCTCCGTGTAAGTTCATTCATTCTCCTTCGGTGGCTTCCGCCCGGACTTAGAATCCAATGAAGCGAGAGAGCAGTGTACCTCCCATAATTTCTTGAAGATGACTTCCTTAGGAACAGTTGTTCCCTTGAACAAAATAGCACTCCTAAATGTACCCATGATAGTGGCGTATTCTGTTCCTTACACCGAGGTTCCCAATTTGATATGTTCCTGGTCAGATGAGAACAGACGAAACTTCAGGAACTCCACTCACGAAGTATGCGATTTACAAAAGAAATAAAAAGATGTCTGCTTCTCTAGTGATCATGAATTGGGCCAATCTAGTCCGCGAGGGCCAGAATCTGACAAGAGACAGCGCCTATGCAAAACGAAGCCAATGGCAAACCCGCCTCCCACCCCCTCCAAACACTATGGTCCGGGAATGACACTCAATGGGTCTGTCAATAAGATAATGATATTTCTTTCAAAGTGGTATCACAAGGCGGGAAAAGCCTGTGTCTGTTTGGGGGGGGAGGGGGGCTGTTGTCGCTACACCCAAAAAGGGGGGGGGTTGACACGCATCGTGAACTCCTCTCCGAACTCTGCGCCGAGGTTCTAAGCTTCGGTCCGATTTAATTCCGAGAATCTTCTCTCCTAGGCTCATTGATTGATCTAAGATTGAGACGTCAGTCACCAAGCCAAGAGTGACAATTCAAGGCGAGTCCGCATCGCGATGTTAAGTCCAGGAACCCTTAGCTCTCTCATCAACATCCCATCATCAACGCTGCCTTTCATGCATCATGAATATATAATGTCTGTTCCCTACCTAAAGGAAAGCCTAATCCCATCGGAAAAGCCGGGAAAAAATACCGCTAAATACAGTAGAGAATATACACAAGAAAACCTCAAAAGAGTAAAAACGCCGCCCACTCCCTAGAAACAAGCTACCCGTGGATATCTCAGATCAAATGTAATGTGAGCTCCATAATGTCAAGCAACGTCCTCTCGACAATCGTCTTATTACAAGCCGAATCTGCTTCGCATAGTCTATATCACTCAAAAGAGGTAGGCCGTAAGAAAATAAATCGAGCCTAAATCCGGAATCGAAGAGCAAAATTCGTTTAAAAGTGCTCCTTCCAGAACCTAAACTTGACATCGGGAGTGTTGACCTCCTTGCAAGCCTGATGTATACTTCGAGCTGTTGAAGACAGAGTTATTAGCATCATTCCAATACGTATAGGTTC
Source organism: Scedosporium apiospermum (assembly GCF_000732125.1). Classification (NCBI taxonomy): domain Eukaryota; kingdom Fungi; phylum Ascomycota; class Sordariomycetes; order Microascales; family Microascaceae; genus Scedosporium; species Scedosporium apiospermum. The sequence continues at coordinate 2,072,916 of NW_015971800.1, forward strand.
GCGATTGACAACTTACCAGCAACCGAAGGTCCGCAAAAGTAAACACCAACAGTCGTCTGCGCACTCCCATCCAACCCACCAAGATACGTCCTCTCCACAATCCCCTCCCTCATCGCCTCAAAGATCCTCTTAAAGTTCGGCCTACCAAAATTCGTCCTCGACTTCAGCTCCGTCAACGGATCCGTATCCGCACCCACCGAATTCAACACAATGTTCTGCGCCGTGTTGATATCCAGCTTCTGCGTCAAGTACGTGTGGATCCTCAAGAACTCGTCGGGCGATCCGCCGGGGAGACGCGCGTCCTCGCTGCTCTGCCTCTCGAGCGAGGACAGCAGTGCGTGGAACCACTCGAAGGACGTCGTGTCCTTGCAGACCCAGATGAACTCGACGCGGCGGAGGCGGGTGGGAGGGTTGGGTCCATTGCGGAGGTGCCAGATGTTCTTGAGGATCGAGGCCCAGGGCGTGACGCCGATTCCGGTGCCGATGAGGACCGCGATTTCGTTCTCGAAGACGTCTTCGGCGGGCGCTCCGTAGGGGCCGTCGATGCGGAGCGCGGGCATTTCCTCGCCGTTTTGCAGGGCGACTTCGTACATGGCGTTGGGATCAATGTCGTCTTCGTAGAGCTTCGCCTGCGCAGCACCGGCACCGACAGCGTCTCCGAGCATGCGGGTAAAGTCACCGACCTGGCGAACATGGACGGACACGTAAGGGTCGTAGGGGCACGAGGTGATGGTGAAAGGGTGCCACTGGTAGCGCGAAATGGAGGGCACCTGAAGGAAGAGCCACTGGCCGGCCTTGTAGCGGAAGGAGGGCTTCTCGAACTGGATCTCGACGACGTCGTAAGGGTGGCGCACAACACGGGTGATCTTGGTATCGCGGGCGGCGCGGACCTCGCGGTAGATGCGCTCGATCAAGTAGAAGCCGCCGGCGAAGAGCTCCCATCGCCAACCCAAGTAGCCGAGGCAGTGGTCCCAAAACTCCTTACCCGCGAAGGGCGACACAGGAAGTGCAGTGTCCCGCACGAAACAGCCCGTCGCGTGGGTGTAGAGACCCAGCATGAAGGGGATGAAGAGGTGGTGGGTATACCAGAATGTCTCGAAAGACTGTTGGCGGATCTTGGCGTGGGCGGTGGTATACATGAAGAGCATGCACAGGAGCATGACGTGGCCGGTGACACCGCCGGCGTCCATGTAATGGATCTGTACAGCGAGCGCCGGGCGGAGCTGGGTCCGTTCGACATTGTAGAAGTTGACGTAGTGACCGGCGGTGTGGACGACGGTAAAGAACAGCATGGAATAGGCGACCTGGCGATGGAACCAGATGTTCTCGTCGAGGGGCAGCCACCGGATCTTAGGTCGGATCCATCGCATAATCGTTCGGCAGACGGGGAGAAGGATCAGGGTGCCATCGATAGTGAGGACGAGACCGGCGCCGCGAGAAATCCAAACCGAATGTTGCAGGAGGTTGAGAGGAGCGAGGCGCGGATCGGCGGCTTGCTTCCACCTAGATAAATGGCCTCCGTGTAAGTTGACAAATGCGCAACAAGAGATAACCCAACAATTGAACAATGGGTAGAACCCGACAGTAGGAATTAGTCGGTATCGGTCTTAGGAAACTCACCATCCAAAGGCAAAGAAGGCCCAGTGCATACCCCAAAAGAGGATGTGGAATGCAAGCTTCGAAACAGTGAACTGCTTCTTGAGCAACTGCATATAGGTGAGGTCGCCAGCCATCTTGACTGAACGAGCTCTCGGTTGCCCGAGGCGGAAATCCGCGGCGATAGATATTAAGCAAGAAAATCGGTCAGAAATCGAGATGCGGTCGTTGAATCAATTCCGATTTTGTTCGAGAGTGGAGCGCGAAAGGCGGGCGAAGGAAGTAAGTGGCGGGTTAATTGAATCGGGGGCGGGTATAATCAACTCGGTCGGCCAGCAAACTCGCGATGATGATCCACCGTTCTCAGCCCAGATCCCCTCCGATTAAGACAACAGTAACGAATAATAAAGGAAATTTGCAGAAAATGGTAAGGGAGACCCGCTGCGATGCAAGGAGAGAGAAAGGGAGAGATTTGTGGAAGAAAGAAAGAGAGACAAAATCCGACCTGCAGACTTCCAAGAAAAGGCACGACTTGAACCTGCAAGATTAAAAGAGGAAAAAAGCGGCGGGAATGGCCTTTTCCAATAATGTGCAAGGTGACGAGAATAGAAGCAATCCTCAGCAACCGAAGCGACCAGGCCCAAAAAGAAAAGAAATCGCTGGGCGGGACAAGCGGATTCGCTGTTGAGAGAGCAGGAAGGGAGACTCTGTGATGTGATAGGGGGAGGTCGGGCGCTTAAACGTTGACGCAGAAGCATCCAACCACCGCCGGACTGGATGAGCCAAGCCTCTCCCGTAGCACTTCGGAGTTGTTAGCGTCGGGTGGCTTCCTTTGAAGGGGACAGGGGACATGGGGACATGGGGACAGGGGGGTGGGTGACCCGGTGGGGAAGAGCTAGCCGTACGACGGACGAATGGTGAATTCGGGATGCAAGACGAGACGCAAGGCCAATGGACCGGATTCTTGAGAATCCTTGACCGCACTCGAGGCCGTGATGGCGTGGTTCAATAGTGCGAGGATGCACGATGATTTGAGCGATTGAGCGCAACTCAGTCTATTTCGAACCCCCCTCGAGGTCGATCCGGCGATCCAGCCACGAGAACGGTGAAGAGATAAAATACGAAGTACAATACGACAAATAGAAAGAACGGTCTAGATTCCAGGAACCGAGCAACACCCTTTGACCGCAGTCGGGAAGAACAAGCGAAGCCAAGACACCCAAACCTAGCAGCCTGGGAAGAGCGAGGGTTTCTGCGGGGCAATGCAGCAACGCAGCAAGTGCGCATTGTCTCGTCTAGCATTTCCGGGCCAGGGATGTGCTTCAGATTGCCGGGGTGGTGAGGCCTGGATCGACCCACAAAGACCAGACTCGACTGATGGGGCCTTGTCTTTTTTGTCCTGGCCGTCTTAACTTTGTCGCAGGTTTCGGGACGGCGGGACCGGGGGTTTCTTTTGAAAAAAGAAGATGCAATTATTGGCATCTTTCGCTTCGTATTGATTCCTTGCGATGTAGCACATGAGTATGGAGAAATTAAGGTTCTGTCCCTGACGGGGAGCAAGACGCCACTTGATGCATCAATTGATCTTGAAGCAACGCTGGGGAAGGAACACTGAGGAACGCTGACCAACGCTAAAGCCTCCGCCGTCAAGTGCCGTCACAAGTGGGTCAACGTGGAGCCCAAACCTCCTTCCGAGAGTGTTCGTTCTTCTTTCGGAGGGAATTCTCATTGTTATTTCTTCAAGACATGGATCCTGTTTTAGGTTTTAGTCGTTCTCGCCATGGCGCCTGTCAAAATGCAAGGTTCGACACTATTTTCGTGTTGATCGATACCCCAAGCTATCGCCCAACTCGTCAATGTTAGCGACCTCCTCGTCAGCCGTCAGTTCTGGGCATAGACTACTTCATCAGCACACAATATAAAGACTACTCGCATTCAACCCTTGCTTCCTACACGGCCTCAGCTCTTTAGAACGCCTTGTACTTCGAAAATAGCATAACAACACATCCATTTAAAAACTCTTTGGTCTCACAAAAAATTCCCCGACTCTGTTGGCCCACCACGGCTCGACCGTGTTCCAGACCACACATCTGAAACACACAGACCCTTCGCAGTACCACCTTCGACCAGGCAGACGGTCTTCTTTTCTCCTGTCTACGAGGGAAATGAAACGCTGAGGCATGGATGCTATCAAAAAACTAATATGAATTCTTCATGTCCTTTCCCTCTTCTTATAGACCGGAGGCTTAGCGTACACAATGGAGAAATGCCTCTGAACTGGGGAACTCTGTTGTCTCGGATCGACGCCAGCCCCATGATATTCCTGCCAGCAGTTGACAGCTGACAGATGACACCCTCCGCTCCCTCATCATCCCTTTGCTTCATGCGTCAATCAGCCTCCCTCACTCACTCGTCTCAGATCTACACAGCCTTGACGATACAGCAACCATCCCCTTAACCAGGTGGGTCGACGCACAGTTCATTCACCCTGCGACATCCCTGCGTCCCCTATTCATGCGAATTCTCCATCTGATGGTTTTAGTCCAGACTTCTAGCCAGTCGAAGCCGCTCTCTTCTTCAATTGCCAAGGAAGCCAAGTCTCTCATCTCCGCCTTCTCCATCGTAGTAGTATTTTTAGGAGACATCGATCCCTTTGCCAATGATAAATCTTAGAATTACTTCATCACCTTCCTCTGAGGCGGTTGATCCTATGTTTTTCTCTTGGCCTCATGAGTTGAAAACCCGCAGAACCGGGTGAACACCCGGTTACCGTTCCCGTGTCTCTGAGTTTCGCGTTCTCGCAGAGTGGGCTGATCTCCTCGTCGTTTCCCATTGCATCTGGTCGAGCCGGGGGATCCGTTAATCTCGGTTGATCCACTAGGCAGTCAGAAATCTTGGCCATGTGCGTTTCGGAAGGCTGTCAACGATAAGAGCATGAAACATGGCGTCCATCTCCCGCCTTCGATTACGTCCGTCCTAGGCTGTACGTAGAAAAATAGGGGCAAGGAAAAGAAAGAGACAACAAGAAAAGAAAAGAAAAACAAGCAGATCATGCAGTACCCGAACCGTCCCAAAGAAGCCCAATATCAAGACCAAAGAAAATAGTACAAGCACAAAATGTCATCTCATCATGCCGCCTCCTCCATGCCCTCGCGCAGAATCTCAATCTGCTTCTTAATCTCCACCCATAGGGCCAACCCCTCCAACTCCTGATGGTCAACTGTCGCAATCCCTACCCACCCATCGTCCAAGTCCTCGGTGATCGTGACGCCACTCATGCTCGCCGTGCTACGTGAGTCCTCTTCTTTGGTAGAAGAATTAACATTAGCCACGCCTGTTCCTTCCTTGTCTCCCCGAGCAATGGCCAGCAGAGCTGCCACAAAAGCCTCCTGCATGTAGGCAAAGCTAAAGTCCTCGGTAATGTCGGCAATGGCATCACAGAGAGCGTCGGGGAATTCGATTTCCTTGTTACCAGCGAGCTTGTGCTGCCAGAAGTGGCAATAGGCTACGCGCTGCTTAAAATCGGGATCGGGGAAGAAGTACTTGCGGTCAAAGCGCGAGGGTCGTTTCTAATACATGATTTTGTTAGTTGAAAAGAAAAAAAAAATAGAGGACTAACAAGGATAGAGTAGAGGTAATGATCCGTATCATGAAAAGGAATGAGACACTCACGGAGATACCCGGATCCAACCGGTCGAGGTGGTTTGTGCTGCCGACCATAAAGATACCATCGTTGCTCTTCAGGCCATCCACCTCATTCAGGAAGTAGCTTCGCACAGACGGCGTAATGAGCGTGTCGATGTCCTCGAAGACGAGGTAGCATGGTGCAAGTTGTCTAGCCTTCGCAAAGATGGATTGGATGCTGGATTCGGGGCCTCCCCACTGACAAAATAGAATCGTTAGCGAAACTTTTACCTCCTCGAGAGGGAGGTAATGGAACGGGAATAAAACTCACCGATGAGAGAGACCGGACATACAATGTGACGACGGGCTTCTTCAGCTCCCATAGCATCTTCATCGTAGCTTTGATAGAAATCGTCTTGCCATTCCCCGGCGGCCCATGATACAGCAGCCCTCTCTTCCATGGTACGCGGAGCTTCTGATACGACTCCCTCGACTCAAAGAAAGTCAAGTGATCTGAAATAATAGCATCCTTCATCTCCTTGTCCAAAATCACATTATCCCACGACGACTTCATCACACTCTCAAACAGCTCCTTACTCTTCTCCCAATTCCCCTGATCAAACACCCACACCTCCTCCTGCAACTCACTACTCCACCTCCCCGCCGCCGTAATCAACGCCTCCGCCCTCCCTTTCTCCCTCGCGAGCACATAAAAATTGCGAACGTCGGGGTACGACGTCATGCCGTCCCGCCCGTCGGCCAAATACACGATAAACTTGTCATCGCCCCATTCGTAGGCAAACTTGCCCCAGTCCACCCGCGTGATGAGGCGCCCTTCCTCGTCATCGAGTCGACGCTGCGAGGGGACGTAGATTTTCGACTTGAGTGATTCCGGGAATCGCGCTGCCTCGTTGTCGAGGAGCTCGGCGCGTGCGTGTCCCGCGGCGGCGAAGGCGAGTAGGTTGCATCCGAATTCGGGGCAGATTACGATGTGTAGGTCGGGATATTGGTAGTGCAGCGTCTCGAGGACGACGCAGGCCGTGTTGACGCGGCGGCCGCTTGCGTTGGAGAAGTAGCGCCGCGTGGTGACGTCGCTCTCCGTAGCTTCGACTGAAGCCGGTGCCTGTGACTGTGCGCTACCCGGGCGGTTACTAGGCACCGGGGGCGGCGCCTGAGTGGGGCGGAAAGGGTAAAACGGTGGCATGGCGAGTAATAGCAGGCTGGGCTAGTTATTAAAGAGAGATGTTTAGGGATGGAGATTGGGAAGGCATTCGTGCTAGACGATAAAAAAGGAATGAATGTCGATGTGGCTTGGGTGTATCAATGAGTGAGATTCGGCGGGGATGGGCATATAAAGTACGAAGCTTGAGGGAGCTCGGGTTCATGTCCCCTCCCCTCAACCAAGCCCAAGCTCAGTTGCACCTTCAGATGCAGCTGATTATTGGAAGGAATCCGACGAAAACGAAACAGGTGTCAGCACCGAGGGAACTTGGCATCCCGTATGGTCTCACTAGTTGACAGCTGACAATTAAACGACAGCTCACCCAAAAGGCACGAGTATTCCTTCGTCCATTTGCCATCACTCTCCCAACACCCCATTCATCGCCAGTATTAATGAAGATGAAGGCCTTGATCGTGAGAACCAGTTGTCATTAACATGTCGATACGACAGTTAAGTGAAGATGCTACAACTCAACACGAACCATAGACTCAGTCAAGCCGTGTATAAACCTCATGAAATGGACCGGGACTGGCTCAGTGTCGAAGTTGTTGAACTGCAATGTTTCTATTCGTGGATCTATCATGAGGAACCTAGGCTCGCCGTTCAAACCAGATCCAAACATGGGCCTTGAAACCTTCACACTCCACGGACCACAGCGGCTAAGCATAACTTTCCAGAATTAGAGTCGAATGTTTGGCACTATTTTCATTTTCTTCGTTTTAGAAAGGCGGCTAGCAAAGAGTGCATGTGCAAATCGGAGATAGGCCATCATCAACACATCTATATAAATCCACATGATGCCCGCTCCAGGACAGCAGCAGTCAACACGCTTCAAGCATCAAACAATCGCCGTTTGCAGTACCTAATATCGACTCTCTATCTTGTTTCTTTGACCGCCCCTCGCCTGAATCCCCAATAACCTTGACAAAAAAGATATCTCTGAAAAAAAAAGATGGAGGGCTATAAATGGACCAAAGAAGAGCTCGAATACCGCAAACGAGAGCAAGACTTCCGTGACCTTCGACCGAATTTCTATCCAGAAGGGAAAGTCATCCATCTGAACACCAAGGGTGGCCAGCTCAAGGTCCGAGCCGGGAAGACGATTTCAACGGGCAGACAGCTCACCGTGCTGCTCGTGCGCATCATCCATGCTCCGAAAGCACTGCGGCCCTTGTTTCCGGAAGGCGACATCGTCCTTAAACTTTTCGATCCCATGAATTCGCTCGAAAATAGGAGGATGACGAGAGACTGTACTATGCGCGAGTGTAATCTAGGCGCCGCCTGGGGTCCCGAGCCGCGGAAGGCCCTCACCGGGTACGCGCGCATGAAGGATGAGGCGGAATTGTTCGCCAACCGCAAGCGCATCGATCTAAAGTTTTACGAGACAGGCATTGTTCCCCAAAAAAAGGACTATCCAGGCCTTCGGTGGGACTCCATGAAGATTGACTTTTTTAAGCACCTGGGCAAGCTGGAGGCCAGGCATCACATTGCCATGCAGGACTTTTGGCGAGACGAGCGAGTGGCCTACAACAGACTGCCAGCCCACGACGGAACTGTTTTTCCAAAGATGTATGCCAAAGTGTCCATGAAGATCGAGCCCGCTGATGGCGGCGATATGGGGGTGGCACCGGCATATTTCTTCATTCCCGGTTGTCTGGTCGAGTACATTGATGGCCCTTCGCTTCAAGACGGACTGGAGGAAGGATTATGGAAGGATAAATGGCATAGGCTTCCACAGCTCCTTCGTAACTGGGCGGACACCCTCTGCGCCCATGATTCGGCAAACATAACCTTGCCCATGCAGGTTTGGTCACTATTGGAGGATATCAGGGTGGTAGACGATCCGGCATATCCAGAGGGACTTCGTTTTGTTCTAGTGAAACCGGCATTAGTAAAATTTCGAGATCCGAGGCAGAATGACGAGCAGTTTTTGGGACATACGCGAAGGACGTTCATGGAAAGGTTGGTCGATAATTGCATTGACGAGTTGCAACAAGCGCGAGGATTACCGGAGCTTGAAGACGGCGACCAGGGAGACTACGAACTATTCGACGTTGAGAGCGGTAGCCAAGAGCCTTTCGGAGAAGACAACAACGAAGCCGGAGGGCAATAGAGCTCCGCGCCCTTTGGAAGACGAGATAGTTAGGGCGGTGCTGAAGATTGAAGTATTGTTCGACTCGACAGGGGATATCCTGATCCTAGCACTGGGAATTGAGGCTTTTCATCTTTGGATCCCACCCCCAGCGGATAACTCCCTAGGAATGCTAGCAGCGAACGGGGTGTGAAGGAATTAGCCAACACAACTCGCTCAGCGCCGAGATTTCATGTCGTCATTGCCGTCGGAAGCTGTTGCAAGACTCGGGAGTGGAGCCAGCGAAAGACCACGGTCTACCGTCATCCGATGGCAACAAGGTGAAGTTGAAGTTGCAATCTTATGGCTCTCGAGCGGAATTTCCGACGCTCAGTCAATGATGCAAGGTCTGGTGCGCGAATCCCGCAGGCTGTCATCATACTCGTTAGCCTCACATCACTCTCAAGTCAGCCATCTGGTTGGGTTGGTCCTGTTACCTACCTCCTAGTCCTCGAAGCCCACATGTACCCCCAACACCTCACCCCGAGTTCACGTCTCTGCATCGGCTCTGGAGAGGATCCGAGGATCTTCTCCAGGTTCGTAGGCGACACCACGTACAGGTTGCAGAGTCCGATTTCATCACCTTTCAAAATTAGTACAATGCTTGCTTCAATGGGGGAATAACTAACCCTTTTGTTAAGCATATTTTAAAAAAGCATTAGCCTCCAACCCCAAAGACCACCATTGTCTAGCCTATGTATCAAGACTCTGATTGACTCGAAGAAAGGCGTTGAACGGTTAAAACTTGACGGAGCCGAACAACTGCCTCGGCAAGGAGTGAACATCGCCGTTCACTTCCCAGCCGCCTCGAGGAGGTCTAAAGTAACCCTCTTGACATAGTTTCTGACGTGCCACGCGGATGGTGGGTGAGGGACCTCTCCTGGCCTACACCAAGTGAGAGGCTCTCCGCACCATAGTTGATTGCCCGTGGACCTGCCGCTGTGGTACACCACAGCGACAAGGTACTTGCCATCAGAACCATGTAGAGTCTTGATGCAAAACCGACCTTCCGTCTCGCCTTTGCCGCACCCGTGGACGTCCGCCTAAGACGGGCCCCAGACAATTGTCAGGGGGTGCGGCCTAGGGACCTCGTCTGTGGGACGAGGTATCGGAAGGCCATTGACATAGGCTTTCAGCTTTTCCCAGTCATCTTTGCGATCGACCCGCCCGCGTTCGGGGATCGACCCGGCTAGCTCCGAGGACCTGGAGCTAGAGGACTGGGAATTGGCGGTGGTGGGGTTGCGAGGCTTTTTGCGCTGTTTGCATTGATGTCGCTTAGCCATGTTGATATCGCTTGAATTATATCGTGACGATAGTAATTAAGGATTAATAAATAGGAAATGGTCGGACGATGAAGAAAGGGGAGAAGATCTGTCTCTGAACTCTAGACGAAGACATATGAACTACAACTCAGTCCAGAAGAGTCTCAACCCTCCCTACTCTGATAACGTACTTCCCAGGAAAGAGCAAAGTGAGGTATTTCCCTCACGCCGACGTTATTGTATTAGAGTAGGAGGCACCATTGTCTTTGGTGAGATATCTTGCTTACGAAGGAAAGAGCTCTACATCAACAGTGCTTGTGTCTCCCAGATTTACCTTCTCGATATAATACTGCGAAACCGTGAAGAATATGAAGTTCCTATGGGTAGAGAAGCCACGAAGGGCGAGGAAGGGGGGCCTTAGGGAGAAATAGAAACAAAAATGAAGGCCTAAAAGCTTTGATGTAAAGCTATCGAGAAGTCTCAACACGCAACGAAGGGGACTAACTTCAAGTACTCAAACCTTTCCTTAAAACGTAAATGCTTAAGCCGATGAACATTTTTTCTCCAAGTACGTCGGTGATATGTTCCTTTACAATGAACGAAGTTGCTGAAGAACCCGAGGTTTTTGAAGGGCTTCTGAAGCGGGAAATGTCATCAATTCCATTAGGAAGATAGATTCTGCTTGCTGTGCCATCCGTTCTCGATGAGAAGATCACACGGGGTTTCATAAGACTAACTTATTTAAAGACATTCTCTAACACAGCATCTTGGGCAAGCTCTTCCATCGTCGGACAGCAGAATGGGGATCGCGGATGCTACTCCTCATCAGCCGCCAGGAGACGTCCAGGACAAGTTTAGTCAACAATCCCAAGCGGGGAGTTACCATCACCAAACGGGCTGCCCTTATGTCACTTCAGATATATAGTGGTCAAGATGTTCTAAGAGTTGTCAAGGAGGCCCCCGTATCACCACGAAGTAAAAGCTTCAAGTCTTACTAGTGAAGACAAGGACGAATTTACAAGCCACCACCGTCTGTTCTTGTCACAAGATGCCACGACCAGCTCCTTCGCGTCGCAAACCCTCAAGAGTCCTTTTCAGACATGTGGCCTGCGGGATAGACCTGGTGTTTCGGTGTAGACACTGAGGGAGTAAGGCAGCAAAAAAGGGAGGAATGGGAAATGATTCCACACGGACGCTTGCCTGGGAAGGACTCTTCTACCAACCGACCATAAAAGCAGATCTTGAGGCAGGTTCAGGCCAAACTCGTCTCTCTACAAGCTGTAAAGATGGAAATTGTTATGGGAAGTCCAGTTCTTACGACCACTACAACTCACCGCTCCAGGACTCATCATGGCAGTTCCCAACTCCACAACTGCACAGGACAGTCCTCAAGGGAAGGCGATTCCAACGTGGATATGTAGATAGAGAATGATCATAAACATTGCTTAGCATAGCCTCTAGCCATTATTACTTGTGACTGTTTTGACTAACTCCCATCAGAACAGACGGCCTAAACTCCTAGCCTCGACAATACTCCCATCACCTAGAGTCTCTATCGGAATTGAAATGAAGAGAGGCATGGAGATGGGAGCTATTCGAGGTGCACTAAAACCTACGAGTAAACGAGGTAACGACCGAGATCTGAGGAATGTCCACTCGTCAACAACCAGTACTTCTTCATTCTTATTGTCTTTTTGGCGACGTCCCTGGACCATTTGTAGGGATATGATTCCCAAAGAAATGCGAGAGGCACACAAGCACCACGCTCTTAACGTGCTCCAAATGGTATTCGATGGTTCCTGTCAGACTGCCTTGGCTAATTTCCAGAGAAATATTCGTTACACCCGCCCCCTCTGCATCGACAGGCAAGCAAATGAGCTCGAGATGAGCGGCACCCCACGCCAGGATTCCACAGCAAACAAAACGAACACTTCCGTACTCATCCGAGACCAGCACTGATCAAGTCCGGAGCCCAATCCAATAGGCGAAGAGCCTAGCCAAGAAAAAAAAAAAAAAAAAAAAAAAAAAAAAAAGGAAACTACCCTTGCGGATGCGTATACCCGTCTACTGGCCAGCAAGGGACGCAAGGGAGGGCCTTGGGGTGGTTCGAGAAAGGAAACCCCTCCTCAGGAATAGAATGACCGATCACGGGAGGAACCTGTCGTTATACTTCCAGGAAAAGGGTAATTCTAGAGTCTTTCGGAAGCACAAGACATCGAGGGAGGGGGAAATGATACCCGAAAGATATGAGACAGCATCAGGCATCACAGGAAGAAATCCCGATCCTCAAGCGGTGTGTAAATGAGAGTGTGCTATGAGACTGAGGTGGAACAGATAGGTGGAGATAACGGAGTTCAGGGCCTTTGAGAGGGGTCGAGAATAAGCCTTCGGTGAGAAGTGAGAGACGTGACGGAGATCTTGGCCGCTGTGTTATGCTCGCTCTTTTCAGCTATCAAAATGCCATAGCTCTCAGTGGGCAAACGATGAGAACACGAACGACTGACCCAGAGGCGTCATAGCCTCGCCGGCCGACGCTATATCAACACACGAGAACCCATCGCACCTTTGCACCTCCCCGCGCCCATGTGGCAAGAGAACACTCCTTCGTACGATTCCTCGCTGGTTAGCCCAGACTACAGTGGCAGGCAGGAATGATAGGATTTCGGAGGAAACTCTCCGAGCAGGAGGAGGGTGAGCCCGATTTCGTCCCCAACTCTCCTGCCGATTGAGGAAACTCGGCTGTCAGAGAGGCTCGGCGCGTACATGTAGAGACAAGAGGTAACACTCGCATCTTAGGCGAGGAAAATTCGCAATCACCGCAGTGTAAATCATCATAAAGAGGACTTCGCATGATTCGAGAAACGAGACCAGGACGAGGAGTTCGTTCCAGTCTTGGTCGGCCCCGCAATCCAGCGCGTTCGGAGGGCAAAACCTCGATCATCGCGCGATTCTGGCGATGTTCAGCCCCCCTGGGCTATCTCGTACATGCTCCACTCCAGCTAGTTCTAATTTCTTAGCTCCAGTGCCCCCTTGCCCCCTATTGTCCACCCCCTGCGGTCATCGGCGTTTACGAAGCAGTCTTACGGCTGGCGGCATGAGCCTGAGTTCCGAGCCCCGGGCGTGCTCTGCTCGGAGCCTGTTTTCTAAAGCGCTCAGAGGAGCAAGCCCGAGGGGATGAAGTTATGCCTCCATATTCCGAATATCCGTGACCGTGCCTCACACCGACTAAGGCCTTCATTTCCTGCTATCGGAATTCAAGAGGGTGTAAGGCTGTGTGTACTTGAGAACTCTTCGTCCAAACCTAGAAGGTCAATAAATTGACGGAAAACGCGGCAGGAAGTAATACATCCGCTCCGCCCCTAGCCGTGGTCGGGATGGGCTGTAGAGAAGGGGAGAAAGGTCGGGGAGGATAGGACAGGTGGTGAGAGATAAGATGGTGACATGGAGGGAATTGGAGACTCTTGGCCTTGCCCCGAGATCCGTTTCGTCTCTCTCTTTCTCTCTCCATCTCTCCATTAAATGATACCATTGTCGCAGTGTATGAAGTCTGTAGTATTGCGAGTATTGGGCAGTTTGTCCAGAACACCATCTTGACCCTCACCGGTCCCCGGGGGCCCGAGTACATATGCCGCGTCGCTGTTCCCAGGCCGCGGCTTGTGCCTTCTACCCTGATGGGAGAGGACGTGTAATACCAAAGACGTTACAGCTATTAATACCCCTCGACTTGTAGTGGTGTGCGGAGCCTTGCTACTGCCTACACGCTATTGGGTCCTGGTGCTCTCCGAGATATGCGTGCAAGTGTTTCCGTATCACAGCAGGCAAGATAACGAGCACCTCCTCTGCGGAACTGCACGTCTAAATTAACGGTTTTCTTGGCCTGGCCAGATTGATGTATGTAGTGTACAGTAACATTGAGGTCTGCCTCTGTACTTGATGTGTAGATGTATTGATGTGAATTGGAGAGCACCAGCACCGGTTACGGCGCGCCCCGGTGCCAGAACCGGATCAGCCTTCGGCCTTTTAATGTTCTCTTAACACGAGGGCACGAAGTAGGATCGCGAACGGCAATGCAATCCAGAACTGGCTCCGCAGCCCTGCTTCATTTTCTGCGCCAAAGACACATCCGAACCTTGAGCCGTTTTTGGAGACCAACTGCGCCATACGAAGCAGTTCATCCATCAAGGCTGGCCTGGGCAAGCCAGACCAGGCCATAAACGTGCCGTAGTGTAATACTACACTGCAATGCTGCAATGGGGGGTGATTCCCGTTTCCCCCCTCTCTTACCGCAACACTAACACTGCAACCCAATATCCCCGTCTTACGAAGGTTTCATATCTCACATCATGAAGTTTTTTGCATGATCTCCAGCTCCCCAATCGAGTTACTTCGTGGTTCTCTGAGCCTCTTGTATAAATTTAAACTCCCCCACTGAGGCCCCCCACTGCTCTATTTTCCCCAAAATTCATTCTCCAAAAAGTTGAAGATGAAATTATGAGCGTCGCAAGCTCCCGTTCGGTACTAGTTAAAATATCTCTGTCCCGAGAAAATAATTGCCCAGCCTCGGAGAGCTCCAAGTTGATTGCGTGTGCATATCGATCAATGGCGGTGAGACTAAATGCATAATTCCCTCCATCAAGCTCACCGCTAGCCGACGAGACCATCCGCGCCCTCCGATCCAAGGATCGCCACTTCCCAGTTCTTGTCTGTCCAGTGGCGGCTCATCAGGGAGGACTGGCTTTACTTGTCAGATCAAAGGAATCGCCTCTTTTCTTGTCCTCCTCATTATTCCTCGAAATAGTTGAGCCATCTTCAAGAAGCGTGCCTGGTGAAAAAAAGAATAGACCAACAGCCACCACAACCCTACCCAAGCCCACCACATCACCACACCATCATTTCCAAGATCTCTCGCCATCTCAAGAAGGTTCCTGTAACCCTCGAGAGATCGTTGGAAGTTTTGGCCCACCAAGCGCCCACCCAAAAATCCTTTCGCTTCTTGATTTCCGCCCGAGACTTGAGCCGCCAGGCTTTCCGCCCCCTTCCCCACCACCCCCAATGTTTAGTGTAGAGATGATCCCACTGCTCCGGCCAAACCCTAGAGCTTTGTAGAGTTTTCTGTCCACTATCGTCGCGCCCTGGCCACGGTTCATCACCCATGCTCAATCTATACTACTTCGTACACTACACTATATTACTTCGTAGTCGATAGCCAAGGAGACTAAAACTGAAGTTAGTCCAAGCCCGTCAGAGATCAGCGCATCCCAGCTCGCACTTCGCGAAGCTCCGAAATGGAGGTGGGGCTTAACCTACCACAATACTGGAGGGGCAATAGAGAGGGAGGGGGATGAAAGAAAGAAACCCCTGATTGACGCATCCATCTCAACACGGAAAGCCAAAAGGCACAAAATTCTGGAAATAGCAAAATTGACGAGGACGAATAAAGACCTAAATTTACAAGTAGACCTGTGTGGTACTCATTTTGTATATACAAAGTAAGCATTGAGCTGCTGGTGGTGTGGGATGTTGGTAGGGCACAATTGCAACTTCTTGATTTAACCAGGCAGGCTGCGTGAAGGTGCTGAATTATTTACAACCCGAAACGAAACGATGTGGACAAACGAGTCGAGCAACAGCGACTTTGGCAGATTTCACATGTCAGGCAAAAGAGTTGAGAAACTGCAGGTGCAGGGGGGGCGCGAGGTCGGTCGCTGCTGCTGCTGTAAATTCCTAGCTCCTACTCCTGCTCCTGTAGCACGCACCATGTCCGTCCCACGCGTCCACGGTACTTCGTAAGGCAGTGGAAGGAAGGTACGGTACGACAGTACGACGAGGTGTCAAAACGTCTTGGTCGAAGAACAATTTCAAAGCAGCTCATCCTCTCCCAATCGCACGAGCTTGTCCCAGCACACCAAAACGTACGAAGTACGTCCACAAACATTGACGTACATGCAAATGCAGCCAATAATGGCTAGTGGCGGCAGCAACTCGAACATGAAGCCATTTGTCTTCCAGAAATGCAACTGCAGCTGCACTTCTTCCTTGCCCACTCACACACCCTCTTTGCTCACCGACCACTCGAGGCATGAGCTTGAGGTATGAGGTACACCTTTGTTACCAAGACCTCCCGGATCCTGTGGCTGGAACTGGAACTTCACTATCCGCGTCTGCATCTGTCCTCCACTCTCAATCTGGGTGTGTGCAACCCATCTGCTGGTAATACGAGCAATCGCCTAGCAATATCCACAGCGACAGAATCAAGTCTTAGATCTTCGCTTTCCTTATCCAGCCTTGTACGTCCCTTCTCCGCTCCTATGCGGAGCTGCTACGCTATAGCACGCCAGCTTTATTAGTGTCGCGCAAATCATCAACCATGTCAATGTCAATGTGATGGAGACTGTGCACTGCTAGATTACGACTTTATCTGTCGGTGTACCACTACTTGACTGTCAACTGTTGTCAGTGCTCAGCGCCCAGCTCCAGGGAGCAACACACTCCCCTCTCGTCTGGTCGCGCAGATTACCTGCAGGCAGAAGTCGAGAGGTCGAGGCTCCATTGACGCACACGCCCCCTCCTCTCTACCAGTTTCCCTCCCTTCTTCAGCCTCCTCTCGGAAACCTAGGCGAGAGACCATGGTTCGAGATCGAGGAGCAGCACGACGAAAGTGGGCACGACCAAGAACCCAGGATTCCCTCCTGCCCAGCCCGGAAACGGAGATGTGCGAGAATCTCGAGAGAAGCTCCCCAGAGATTAAGAGGGGGGAGCTTGGGTATCAATCCAACGCCACCCAGCCAACCAGGATGGCACTAGGATGCCACATTTCCAAGCAACGGGAGGGAGGGTTGAACGGACAACGCGCGACTTGGACAGGAGCACTTACGTTCACAACGCTCTTCGGATATAAAAAGCAAGCGTACCTGTGTACACAATCCTACAATAATACACACTGGCTTACACAGGCACCCCCGTTACACCCCGCCTGTCTCCTCCTTTGGATGAGACACCAATACTACGACTTCTTATGCTAACTACTGCATGCTACGAGACGCGACTTCGCGGAGATGCAGTGGTCTCCGTTCTGGTCCTTTGGCTAATATCCCCCTTTTCATGGATGCTAAATAAGTCTATCCCACTACCACTAGCGTGCTCTAGGTCCCGCTCAACCTCCAGCCCATCGAGAGAACTCCAGAGAGTGCTGGGAAGGCAGAAGTCGTGCTACATGGATGTCCATCTTCCCATGCCACTACATTTCGTGCTTATCTCCCCCGCTTCCATCCTGCGCAAGTCATCCTCTCCCACTCCACATCTCGTAAGGTCCGGAGACAAAACGGCAAGCGAGCTCCGAGGGCACTCGGACATGGACAAGAACACGGACGGGTAAGAGACAGGACCCCTGCTCCCTGTCTGTTGTGTACCCCAGACTCCAGGCTTGCTTCCCCAATATTCCCCGGACGCCGTAAGCAACGCCTACTAATACGCAGCCTGTATTACTGGATACTGTGCTAGACTAAAGTTTAAAATTCAAAGCAAAAAACGAGCAGATAAAATATAACTAATTATCTGTACTGTGAAAGACTGAGGGGCTCTGTGGATACTGGGAAGACGTGTTGAAAGGGAAACACCGGCGGTGCTTTCGATCATGAACTATCGGCGGACCTAACCCCGAGCCCTCCAATGGTCACTCATTTATTGCCCATGCTGGTGCTTAAGCTGCTCGGTTGGAAGCTTCTACTGTATCATCGCATTGAACTTCAATGTTACGGAGGCGAATCTTTCGATGCGGGTGCACCTCTTTGGTTCCTCCTGCCTCGAACTATTTCATCCTCCTTAATGACATATCGCAATACTCCGTATACGGTAATGGTGGGTCTGCCGGCGTATCGAGTCCTCCGGGTTGAGGCTGTTTCGTAAGATCATATTAGGCCTTAACCCTCTGGTGAAAGTACTATCTAGAAATCCGTAACCCCCTCTTCTCACACACTCCTTCTCATAGTATCATACCCCCTTCAAGTGTACATGCTACACGTGTCGAAGAATGGCGCATGGGCAGAGGAGCTATTGCGAAAAGTATACGACCATGGACCACTTGACCCCATGCTACTCCTCATTGAGACGAAATAAACAAAGTATATCCCAGCTTACCGACATCGTCTCGATAACGCCCATCACACATACACTTCAAAAAGACAAAACCCGGGACGCTAAACATGATCGGGCAACCGACGGCGTCGCTGTGGCATCAGTGATCCCCACAATCAAACGACTGTCCCATTTTAAGGAATCCGTTGAAAATGGGAAAAAAAAGAGAAAAAAAGTCCCTCCGCCAACCTCCAGCCTCATCATCCGTGCTATCACTAGCGTCATCGCGGACTAGTGGAGACAACCCAAACCTAACCGCCGCCCAAGCTCGTTAGATCCATCCCAACACGGCCGAGAAGGCATAGTCTATTCCCCGGCCCTCTCTTAGCGGCCTCTTATCTCCTTTTGCATGTTTCTAAACGAAGAGGCTGATTCTCGCGGTGGTTCTAAACATAAATCCCCCCTAAAATCTCGTTGCCACACCTCATTTGATGGCGCTTGACATGACACAGCCCTGGAAAGAGAAAAACTCCACTCTGGCTGTACTGCTCCCCACGGGGGTTAGCAGAATGAGGATAACGCCTTCGCACTGACGAAGAGACTACCAGAAAGAGTCTGCTACCAAGACTCCAATAGAGAGAGTGTGTGCCGTAGAACCGGCTTCTTCGGCCTCGAAGCAATAATAGAGAAAGTCCATCGCCACCTGGCTAGTTTATCAAGTCAAGTCTTCCGTACGATCACGGACCACAAACAGATATCAATCAAACCCTCCCTCCACCCTAATTTTAGACTCCCCTTACCAGGCGGCCGATGTAGAAAGCGGAAATGATCGTCCCCGGGAGTCTACTTCGTGGTGAAGACTATCTCGGCGACCTCTCGTGCACGTCATCTTGGGGGGGCACACTGTCGATGCAGGCAGACGAAATTGTCGATGAGAAACCCCCGGGCAACGCATTTAACGCGAAGGGGTGCGACGAACTGCTCTGATTGCCAGAGCGTCTCGCGCTTCCCGCCACCCCCTACTCCAGACGAACACCTTGAGAGGAGCATATGGTGCTTATCCAACTCGCTGGGAACAGTAAAGGCTTCGTGCGCTCGATCATGCCCTGCAACCCAAAGAGTGGCAGTTGCAGAGCCCCTAATGCGGACCGAGAGGCGGTCTAGGGAAGGGCTATGCTTGCAAGTGTAAGCTCTAGTTGGCCCCGCCTCGAGTTAACCGTACGAGTCCATAAGTGATATGCTTAAACTGTAGTGACTGGCTCGAAGCAAGGAACTCCGCGGCCTCATATAGTGTTGTAGTGTGGAGAACGCCAGAGACCAAACTAGAGAGGCAAAAGGCGAGATACCCCTTATACCCCTTATGATGGCCAGGAGACTCTCGAGAAGGGATGCAACTACCCGACTCAGGTCTTACAAGGGGCGGAGAACGGATCTTTGGCTGTTCGGGACTGCTAACGCACCAGTGAGGGGAGGCCCCTGGTTGAGGTCCAGACTTGGAGGAATAGAGACGCGTGAAGTTGCGTATTACTTCGTAAGTGACCCTTCACTAGCCCCGAAGCATATTGGTCCCCGCATCAGTGTGGATTCCGGAGGGCATGCCCCGCGCTGTCATTCAACCTTCTTACCCCATGGGACGAGCTTCTGAGGGAATCATTGGTGAATTGCCGTCCTGCATTCCGACACCTTTCTGGCATTGCTTGCTTTCCCGTGGAGAAGCGTTTCAGTCGGTTGTAGATGCCATGCAGTTGGCCGGATGGGTGCCACCTCCCGGGTCCGACCTAGCCGATTAAAGGGGGCTTCTCAAACCACCAATAACATTGAGGGATCTGGAATGATGATGAACTGGAGTATTAGGGTGCATTGCGCCCCGTACAAGCTACGGCGAGTCAGTAAAGAGGGCCAATTCATTCCATCCCCCGCAGAATGTGGAGTAAAGAGCTGCAATGGAGATAGGGCCAACGAGGACGGCGCCATTCTCCTCTTCCGCTTATCAGCAATAGCTTCTGGAGTGGCTGGGGTCTTAGCAGAGATGCTGAGTGTTACAAAAACGGAACAAGACAGCAGCAGGATCCATCCACGTCATGGCAGCATGGAAGGGTGTCACCGGCGGTCGAAATGGAGTGGATGGAATGCGGGGAACTCGCAGGGTGTTTGGGGTAGCTCGGCGATTTGCTTCCAAAGGGTTTGGCTGCCCACCTCCATCCATTGACCTCTGCCCGTCAATGTTCGTTAAGAGCATGACCGTGGTGTTGTGCAAAGATGATAGTTTATTAACCTTGCCTGGTTACAATTGCTTCCTTGGCGGTTGGGTTCCAATGTAAGTTCCCCAGCGGTGAGAAAGTTAAGAGGGGTTCGAGAAGAGTGCAGCTTTTCTTGGCCTTGGCGTGTGGCATCCTCCAGAGCTTACTCCGTGCAGAAAGAGTGCGAAACCAAAAAAGAGAGAGGGGGTACCTTAGTAGAGTGAAGTTTGTTTCACGAAATTGAGGAAATGATGTACAGGGTAGGGAGAAAGTGTGTGTGTGCGCGAACTGGACGAAGTAAGACGAGCAAGCTCCTCGATTTGGAACCCCTCCTCAGAAGTTGCAAGTTCAGCCTCAGTGAGGGTTCGATGTAACCCTATCTTGTCGTGGGCTTATCAGGAAAAAAAGAGCCCTGGTCTTCCGCACCCTTGGCACAGCTTGGGTGCTGCAAGCCGCCGGACAGTGGGCCAGCCCAATTTCCAAGCCGCACGCCTGCCGCAAAGCTACTTACACTGGGCGTATTCCGGTGTCATATTGGAAAGTACACTACTTCGTTCCATTACCATCGTGATTTAGAGGGACCTGGGGGTGCGTACTGTCAAGGGTGCCTAGCTGACCGGGGCACAGGTAAGATAGGATAGTTCTTGCGCTGTTGGAGGATCGAATACATCGTGAAGCCGTCTCGAACACCCCACGAAAAACGCGACTGTCTACCTTCCTACCCATGTCGAAATAAGGATTGAAGTGCCTGTCGTCGCGCCAAAACTACCGCATCCCCTCATGTCTATTGTCTCCCCACGCTATGAATATTTCATCCCACCAAAGTATCCCAAACGAGGAAAGTGGCGGAGTAATAAAGACGTCGCTTCGTATTCTAAACCCTATCCAGGATTTAACACACCGAGCAATGGTACGCTATCCAAAAGATGGCAAGAGAGGAGCCTCCAAGCCACCAAAGACCGGGGTCTATCGAAACCTCAATCCTGCACCAGAGATTAGCAAGATGTGATATCCAAGGATGAGACTTCGGTGAAGCGGTGTGGATTGTGTGTGTCGGACAAGGGAGGTGCCCGAGCTAGGTATGCCTCGATGCTAGGGTGATCGCTCCACAGACCCTTGCAAGTCACTCGAAATTTTCTTGCTTGATTCCAGATGCGGATGTCGCTAGAAAGGACTCGTTGCTTTTGCTGCAAGAGCCATGCACCTCGATGCAACTCTGGAATTTTAGTCAGCCGTCTTTTTTGTTCAGAATTTATTTTCTTCCTCTGCCCCACCAGTCTTTGTGGTACGCTAGCTAGGTCTTCAAACATCTGGTATAAACCAAACCACTCTGACCACTGTTTTGGTCCCTTGGTCGCATGTTATGACCGTCTTTGTACTGAGCATAGGTAATAGTAATACGAGCGTGTTGCATCGGAAAAGTGCAACACTCTGGTGCAGAAGGCCTTGGCGCTGAGACAGCACTTCAGGTGCAAACCTGAAAGGTTCAATGTTGCGTGGAAATGCAAGAAAGTAGTATATGCAGAGCTACCGAAGCTTTCTACGGGGAAAAAAAAGGGGGGGGGGGGGGGGGGGGGGCAGTCGCATCTCCTTGAAGACTTTGGGGAGGCAACTAACTTGAGAATAGACTTTGTGGGTTTATGAGATACTATCACCAGATAGGGCATTAAATGCTGGTCGGAAAGGATGTGACGCGGGTGCTATGGAGCAGTATCATTCGAGACTTATTCCAGTGACGGGGGAGTGGGGGGATACCGTTGTGGGCCTCTCAAAGAGCAAGAAATCGAGAGATGCTCACGTCGCGTACACACACTACACTAATCCATTCATCGAGTGAGTGGGCCAAGTGTTATGTGGGGAGTGACATCGCGTGGAGACGCTTTTCCCATCCAAGTGCAAGTTGAAGCATGCTTTCTCCTCCACGAGTCATGACATGCTGTGTTCCCTATCATTCCATGCTGCGCCATTTCTCCCGTGATAGTCGCGGAAGAAGTTGAGGTGGCATCAAAGCTCTTAATTAAAGGCCGGCCGCAGATAAAAGCCGGAGATGTTTTTGAGAAGTCAGATGCTGGCTAGTGGTACCAGGCAAGGTGCCGGGAGAGGACGAAGTACTACACTACGGTCTTTGCGGTTCCAGACATTGGACTAACGTGCAAAAGTGGTTATTTCATATCCAGCCAAGTGCATACTTCATATGAAGCATGTACGCATCAAGAAGAAAAGAAACCGCGAAACTGAAGAACCCGGAAACCCCGGAAAACATCGGAAACTGCCGCAAGGCCTGATGAAAAGATCAATTGATATTCTGTCCGCCTCGGAGCAGCTCCCTTTTCAGACGAATGACGAGATGCCCGTCGAGCGATCTTCATTTTCCCACACTAAATTCTTGTCGGAAGGAATGGGGTACCTGATTGTGTGCACGGGCCAACGACCCACGAGCGCGGAACAAAAGCACCGAGAGGATCTGAAGGTACAAAGTACTTCGGGGCGGTAAGGCGAGATCGGAATATTATAAGACCACTCCGCCGGACAGTGATTGTATCCGGAGATATTAATGACGTTAGCTCTCACCGTCACACCATGACCTATGAGCCAGATACTTGGGAGAAAAAGCAGAGCAATAAAATACCAATTGAACCTTCCCATACCGAGGTATTGCAGCGCATGACCAGATACCAAAATGTCGATCAAAAAGCATGGTCGCCTGGTGTTTGCTGGGGATTACAAAGTACACAGGAACAATGAAGTCATCTGTGGAGCCCCTCCGCCGTTTAATTGTTGTTCCGCTCCTGAGATTGGCCTGAGCCACTCCTATGAACCCCAGCTGCCTGGTTCAATTGTTTTGGTTGTTTCCTGAGATGTGTGGGAAAAAAAAATGTTCATCCCACATCGATTCAAACAAATACGAGGATATCATCCATGCAGAATTCCCAGAGCTTGTTCCATCTTTTTCATTGGTTTGTTAACCCAGGGTTTAGGTTTTACTTCTCACGCAATGGCAGTGTGGTATTATTGAACCAACACCTCTAAGCCAAGCTTCTTTTTCGTAAGGAAAATCCGATTACGCTCCGCTGCTCTGAATCAAATGAGGTCCTTCATGCCGTCGGGGCACCGCTGCTATCTGCACGCCCCAGATATATTCCCGTGCTCGAATATCCCGCCATTGACTCGTCTCGACTGAAGGTAGAAAATACAGATGACGATGTTTTTTCTCCGCGGCCCTCGCCAAGTCGCACGGCGCAGCATCCGGAGCAGCATCATCATCCAACGTCTAAAACTTCATGATCCTTGGCAAACCAATGGAAGACCGGGCTGCGCGGCATGGCAGAATCCGAGCACGGCACAGGACAGTGCAGCCACGTGCGGAGACTCTTTTTGATTGGCGGTTGCGCCTAGACTTTTAAGACTCCAAATAAAATTGTTTGCCTGAGGAAGACATTCATGCTTACTCGTTATTCAACATCATGCCATGCGGTACCCTTGCCCAATCAAGACAAAACAAAGTCTTCGTACTTTGAAGAGCTGTGGCAGAATCATTACCAAATATTGCGCTATCCCGTCGGTGGGGACCGCTACTTCCTGGGGTTATTCCCCACCGACAAGACCCATAGACATCATCCTGTTCAGTCAATTGATGAATCGAGAGGCGCCGGGTGGAATGGTTACCAAAGCTTATGGGGTACGATGGCAGAAACACACTGATTTTGAAAGTTAATCTACCCCAGAAATATCGGAGTAAGGTTCAAGCCCTTGTGTGGGCTTCCCATGATCCCTTTTTTTCTTGGTGGTGGCAGCAAGTTTCGTAGAGTCTGACGAAGTCTGAACTTGGCGCTTTGGCATTTTGAGAGAACCCCCGCCCGATGCATATTCATGATCGGATAGGATTGATAGCATAGAACTAGAACCAAATAAAGCGCTCATGTGCGGTTCGTTGATCGCCGCAGATCTAAAGGGCATCGTGCGAGGATGTTGATAGGTAAGCGCCGGACATGTTTTGAAAGTCAGCCCAGAAGGAAGTGGAGATGGCCGGTCGCCGAAATGGAAAGGGAGGCCGTTCGTCTCAAGCGAACGTGGGCTTCGGGACTTGGATCGTGCGTCCGAGCCTCTGGCTGTGTTTCTGGACGCCTTAATTAGTGTTAGCTCGGCATCTGGAAAACGGAGACAGGCGTTCATCAGGAACCAAACAAAAGGGTTCCTGGCCAAGAAGGAATTATGCTGTCATCTAGAATCATGTAAATGGCACTGGCATCTTTCGATATGCAAGCATCGTCTCTTTTGCTCCATTCTTTTCGAATTAATTTAAGCGTTCTAAGGCAGAGCCCACAAAATTGACCCGCAGCTTGTCAGGATCAATGATGTCGCCAGTGCAGCTAGCTGCGAGTACGATCATGCTTTTTCGGGTCCTTTTTACGAGGCTCTGGTACTAAGTACACGGTACATTAGCCGTTGCGACGTGCAAGGTTCAGCACATGGGAGAGGAGGGGTGTGTAGATAAGGGCATAGAAGTACCACTTGAAGTACCAAGGTACACCATACAGGTAGTAATTCCTCCCCTGCCTATTTCTGAAGAAGATGCAGGAGCCCGGACGGCTAAAAATGGACTCGCATTGCAACAAAGAGACTCGAGAGCTTGGTACTTCGTAGACTTTCGACGCCCATTCGATGGATCAAGGATTGTCTTGGGCCAGGAAGAGAGATGAGAAGTTGCATCAATACCATGCTGCCGTGATTATTGATTGGCACTGAGGTGATGTATGGGGTGTGAGTCTCGAATGCATCAGGCAGAGACTTCTCTATTCTTTGCAAATGCTGCACCATTGTCGGAGGAGGTTGGTGTCTAGGGGGCAATATTAATGAACATTTTGATGTCAAATAAGCTCGAGAATAACCTGGGGCCACAACCCTCTAGATGTCTTCTAGTGCGCTTCGTCGTGCGGGCTCTCTCTGGAGACTCATAGCCTACACTACTCATCGAGGAATCCAAAGACGCATCTATGAAGTAAAGACTCCACATACATCGAGGGGGGACCCTGAGTCTGATAATGCGGTATGCACCTAGGGTTACTGAAACCGCCCATAGGCATCTCCAGAGAAAAGCAAATACCTGATGTGGAGAATATGCAGGGAGTTCAGTCAAGCCAACAACATATCAAATTGAGTTATCCTTTGTCGCCAACTTTCGGAAGAGGGAATGTTTTTCTTCCTCCTTCTCCTTCTTCTTCATGGTTTGTTCCCATGTTTATCCCCCAGAAGATATTGAGTAACTGGATCGTGGATGAGACATTGAAGCTCTAGAATGCTGAGAGGATTTCCCAACATATTGTCGTGCTTGCGGCTCAGTGCTACAAAATCAGCGAATCAAGGGTTGAATCTGGAAAGAACCTTGAAATGCTGTGAGTGGATGGTGGGGGAGTGGGCCTAATCACGAGCACATCAATTGGTAAATTCCCCTCCTTGGATGAGGGAAGAGAAAAAAAAAAAAAAGAAAAATAAGTGGGAGAAAACCCCCAAGAAAAGAAACAATTAATTCTCCGAGACGAGTTTTCAGACCCCACGACTGGCATTGGTCAGCCTCCATGTTTCTTCTTCGTTCTGCTCCCCAAAAGGAGCATTGGCTTTCTGCAAAAGAATGTTTCTGTTGTGGAGGATGAACTTCGGGCAGTTTTGTCTTTTTCCGCCACTATTGTTGAGGTGCATACGCGCTATTATCAAACATTTTCTGTGGATTTACGAAGTATAGTCTCCAAGCTATCAATCCTATCCCACGCACTACTATTAGCGAGAGGTTCGGTGGGCTAAAGAAGAGACGCCAAAGCCTCGAGCTAGTGCTGAGCGATGCGAACGCCATCCCTCCAGGCGGCGGATAAGGTGCTGCAGGGGGATATTAACTACCCACTACCTAGTATCTCTTAGTCAAAGCTGGTCCGAAAGATCGTCGATCGGACTACTACTCTGGTCCGCCGTCAAGCGAGGGGATGGACCGCCACTTTAGACGAGATGCATTTGAGCACACCAGCCTCATCCATTGGTCATCGTTTATGCAGGAGAATTGATGGGATGGGCAAAATTCTTGGCCAGAACATTCAAAGAAACCCTTCTGGTCCCTGAGTTTGAACTCTGGGAAATGTCTGAGAATTCATGATGCACTCTCCATCACCAATCACTCTAGGATGATTTTGGAAAGTTCCGATGGCCGGAAAGTGATGGGCGCATTACGGGCATAAGGAGTACGAGTCCCCGGACTGTATGTCAATCAGTTCACCCTACCGCTAGATACTACCCTGAAAAGCATGACAGGCAACGAGTAAGTGCACAAGATTTTACAGCTGGGATTCGGTCTGTGACAGACGCTTGTCAGCACCGAGACGCGAGAGAGGCCGGGGAGAAAGTTTAGTTGCCACCCCCAGCTCCAATTATGCCACAACTCCAACTGATTCTATCAGCCATGGCGCGTCGCACAGATAGTATGGCTATGTACTCTCATAGCCATACGAGATGCACACAACCCCACAGCTCCCTGGGACTAATGCTGGTATCAAAAAGGAGAAAAAGAGAGGGAGACCGAGAAAATAAAGAGAGAAAGAAAAAATAAATAAATAAATGAGAAAAAAAAATCCAGCTTTCCCGTCTCTTGGATGGTCGAATTGACATGGAGCATTACATGAGACAGGTATTTAGCCCACCATCATAGAAAGAGCCGTAGGAGGGATGGCATGGCATGAGCCAATCCTGATACGACATGCCGACAAATCAGGTTTGAGGCTTACTGGGGACTTGCGAAGTTCGTGATTAGGCGTCGAGATAACGACCAACAAGTCCTCCAAGTCCCTTCTGCTTTGCACCAGGGTCGCAATGTTTCGGTTTAGGGTTTTTCACATTTCGAAGCCACCCCGAATCCCGGTTGTGTAGAGGAGCATGCTTGCTGCTAGACCCATAATCGCCCAGATATCCGTCACTCTTTAAGTTTCCGCCTGTCACTGGTGTCGGGGAAAAACTTCTTTTGAGTTTGACCGATTTGTGACGGAATCAAGCAAGCTATCACGAGCCGACTGCAGACTGAGAGGTCGGTGGAATTGGATAAACCGGAAGACGCTTCAACTTGCAATGTCTGGCTGGACAGGAAGGGGATGCTAATTACTACTTCGTAGTACCAACATTGCCAGAACATTGAAATCGTTTGAGTTCTGAGGCAAGAAGCCCACGCCA
The DNA here is from genome assembly GCF_000732125.1 of Scedosporium apiospermum. Classification (NCBI taxonomy): domain Eukaryota; kingdom Fungi; phylum Ascomycota; class Sordariomycetes; order Microascales; family Microascaceae; genus Scedosporium; species Scedosporium apiospermum. Next base: position 2,100,270 of record NW_015971800.1, read on the forward strand.
TCCATGTGCCCAAAGCTCCAACACAGGTGCATTTTGCTTAACAAGGTTGTCACCATGTCCTTCAATCGAAGCTGTGGAGAAATTGTCTAGAAAACAGTAAATACCTGTATAAGTATAATATGTCAAGATGTCGATTTTAGCAAGTCGGTTGAGGATCATCAGAGCCCACGACTTGATCTGATTGGCAAATACGAAGTACAGGTGACGAGATTCACCTCCGCGGAGTGAATGGATTATGTAAGTGCCAATGTTCAATGTTGATCCGAACCTCGCAGTCCACATGAACTCTCCACTCAACTCGATTGCAATGTTCTACTTCGTAATGACATGAGACGAACCGTAAAAACTTGATAGATTTTGAGAATAAACTTATCTGTGCATACTCGATCCATCATCATACTTGGGTCGTGCGTTCTTGGCAAGTCGATCAAAAAGAAGCAAGAAAGAAAAATTTTTTTTTCTTTTCCCCTCCATCCCAATCCTCACATGCGTTTTACTAGTAATGGGGAGGACAAGCGAATTCCACCTCTATGGTACGGAAGTCGCCACGGAGAACGCCGCGCTAGCCATAGGGCGATGCATGCAACCTGAGAACTCACTATCATTAAACGAGGCCATGCCAAGAACACCATCCGCTTCCAATTCGGTGCTGACCCACACTCTGACAAGGGACATGGACATGTCTTGGTTGGGGGTTATTATGATGGGAGCCAGGAGTGTCTGTTCATGGTATCCACCAAAGGATGCGAAAAGAATGGAGCTGTCTCTCCCAAGACATCAATAGCCCACAGCTAGAGCAGGATATGTCCGTGAGCTCTTGCTTTCTCAACGGCCAAAGTATCGCCATTTGTATTAGGGCCCACAATCTGGCGTTTAAATCCAGGTCAGCATGTGTCGATTTGGGACTCACGGGTTGCACATCCGTCGTCTCCGGCGTCGTGACTTGATGGCGAGAATTTAAGCTCGTGCGGAAACGCGTCGTAATTACTAGCTCGGGATTGAAGTTTTGACCGCAAACCCATGCCACGCCACGCCATCAGGGTTGTGTTAAAAGCCTAAAACACCCAAGTTCCAAAAAAAATAATACCCACGTCCTTTGTGTCGAGACCCTTGGGTTTGACAGAGGTGGCAAACGAGATTCTCCATAGACATAAGATTTGGAGGGATGGGTGGACCTGAAAACTTGTGGAATCATCGCCATATCGTGTCAATTAGGTCTGAGGAAGGTGCAATCTATATTTGATATCTGTGGCCAAAACCCGCATCGGAGACTTGTAGTGTGCCACCTGGGCCGACCTTATCAGTTGTTACCACGCCTCCATCAATTGATGTCAATGCGAGATGCAGCGAAGCCCTCTGTGACGTAGCTACGACCTGGATTTAGCAGGTGGTCGATATTTGCCTCCGAAGCTTAAGTGCTCAATAGCATCCCTCGAGTACATTTTGCGCTCCCCGACGTGTAGTGCAAAGAGAGCAGGTTTTTTCCCCTAAAGTCGTGGTGAGACACCTGGATGTTCATTACCAATTGACTGTCGCATCTGGCTTATTAAAACGACCTGTTGAGAGAACAGGAGATTTACCGCCGGCCGGTTACGGAGTGGGGCGGTGAGGACTAAGAACAAGACCGGCGTCGGCGTCAGCACGTTAGATTGTAAAATGTAAATGCAACGAGACCGATACTATCTCGGAGCGCGGGCAGGCCAGCACAAGAATCGAGGAAACTCAATCATCGAGGTATTGGCCCAGTTTCGTGTCGACCGCGTCGCCCTTGCCGTGTCTACAATGCCATCCAAGGCGAAGAATAACCTCATCTAATCCCAACGACCGGCCTTGCATTGATTCTAACAGCTTGGTTTTAGTTTTCCTCCTTCTTTTCTTTTTTTACCCCAGTTTGCATGAACTATAAATCGAATGCCGCGTGCAATAGAGTGACTTTGTGGCTGTTCTGAGACACTCGGCGCCGAAGGAGAATCAACACCGATCTTCAGGAAAGTTGTGCGAGACTCGTACACGTTCGGGACAGTTCCCCATGAAGTCAAGGAAACAAAGGCGATAGGCCAGTGTTTTTTTCGGCGCCGGATGGATGCAAATTAACAACGGCAGTGAAACAGAGTACATACAGTCCACCCGCATCTCTTCCAGTACCTCGACTTCGTACACCCTCACTTGCCGCGTTCGTTTGCACAAGCTTCACACAATACAGCATCCTCGTACATTTCCGACGTAATGCTCTATTGTATTCGGCCAATTCGCCAAAGCCGTGCCCCCCAATATTCACCCCCGTCTTTCAAAAGATGGTCGAGACAAGTTTACTTGGGGGTCCAGAACAGGCGTAGGGCAGACCTATCAATGTGGCAAGGGCCAATTCTGTGTTATCGGCGACGAGACGATAGATCTCGACCGTTGATCCCTGCTTGCAGATGTCGGTCGGACCAGCACTAATGCTAGTGTCTTGACTAGTCTGGGAGAAATGTATGATGTGCGGCTACGGTGCTCGCTAGTGCATAGTGTAGTGTGCGAAGTACGAAGTATGTGATGTTCGAAGTACTTCATCGTACCCACAAGTGATGATATGGATCAGATCAATGGCGACTTGGCTTGGTGATCATTTGTCTCTACCCTACCCTCTCTACTACCTTTGTCTGTTGGAGAAGCCTCCAGTTCTATCTGGTGTAGCCTGGTTGCCAAGGTGGGCCACGGTTGTACACTAGGTGCCGCATAATCATCAATGAGCCTGGGAGCAGGAGGGCTGTATGTCACAAAATTCAATTATGCCAAAGTACTCGTAAAAGAGAGTTATGAGTAGGACAACGTACGACTGACGAATAAGCCAATGCCGACCATTTCCAGCCGTGTTGATGGTCTGACTTCACCATCACTGCGGGGAGATCCTGGAAATCTAAGAACAAGACACCAATTTGAATACATTTACACACTCTGTATGAGCCTCCCCAGATCTGGATTGATTACGCTTTGAACTGTATTTTCCTTTGCATCGCTACCCCATGGTTCGTGGTTCGATGGTCTTGTTATCAAGAGCAATTGAACGAATGGCTGTGACGCCTGCAACCTCGTAATACACCCTGGATTTGATCTCAACTCGCGCCTGTCCCTGTTATTCTGGGCGCTACTCCCCGGACTAGGCCTAGTATCCCAAGTATCCGCGAGGAGATTGAACATTGATGCCTGTGCGTGGTGCTGGGTTGAGTGTTTCGACATCAGGGCGAACACCACACAAGCTCACTGATCGATCAATTCAACCAAAGTCGCCAGCCCACTATTGCGTAGTGTACTTCATGCTTGTATAGGGGTGGGTGGGCTCTGCAAGTTCGCACTCGCCGGGCAACAAGTCTAGGGTACATGTGCACTACACTGTACTGTGGACGCCAAAATTTTTTCACCCCCTCCGGTTCCTATCTGTCCACGCCCCCTGGCACCCCCCTTTTTCAATCAAGATCATCGAAAAATTCGCAAAAAATTCGAGCACTCTCGGCTGCTCCTGCCTGGGTGGCCAACCCCCCCCCCCCCCCCCCCTTGCTGCTTCACAGAAACAAAACCATCCCACCTTGAAGTGACTTGTTGATGTACGGAGTACCGATTACATCACCACTTACCTTTCCATCTCCGGTCAAGTGCGAGTCCAACAAAGTCGTAGCTGTGGCAAGGCTTTTTATATCGAAGTCAACCACCCACCCCTTCCATTTAGAGGGCTTCTTTTCCTCCAGCCGGTTCTTTCAATAGATCCGATCTTCAACCTCATTCAATTCCTCGACGAATCTGGGGCAAACTAATCTCTCTCTTATAAAGAGAAACGGACACCTGAATCTCGGCCAGAGATCCTAGAAATATATTTCTTGGACTTGCCTGCCCACCCACAACAAGGAAGGAACCATCCCACCTCCACGCCTTCCCCCCACGACCAAACGATCCTCCTCACAACAACCTCACGGTCCGACTCGCCCTCGCTTTCTTCACTAATCACTTCCCACCTTCTTCTCGAAAAGAAACTATCTGTCTGAGTTGCTGGAATATTGCCTCGACAGATTGTTTCTTCCTAATACTCTCTTCCGCCTCTTTTTCTTTCTTCTCGTGCTGTGTAAGTGGAAGAAAATTCAGCCCACGCCCATCCTCGCCCTCGCCACAAGGACGCTTTCACCCCACACATACGTTATCGATACTTCCTCGTCGTTGACCCAACATTCCAACCTGCGATTCCCTAATTGCCTTCTTTTGCGCTTTTCTACCCGAAAACCATCCCTGTTCGGGCATTCTTTTGGACAATGCTGGTGACTCTTCGGTCACATCGTTCAGTTTCAGTGTACTAAGATTCGCGAATGCAGAATCTCGAGAGCCAGCGAATCTCGCGCCGGCCAGTCCATTCTTGATGCAATTGGATCATTAAGGCCTACGATCCATTCGATCTCACCGACTCCCTTCGCCGAAGGTTTCTGAAAAACTCCTTCCTGAACCCTTCCTATCTCTTCGAACCTACAAGGCCGACATCCTTCCCACCCCCAACAACAGGCACCCGGTCTTGGGAATGCCTTACATTCCGCCTTCCAAGTCGGCTGCTTCTTCTCCCCCGCACGGGTCGCCCAATGCTACCCGCAGACACTCCGAGCCCACGCTCGGCGCTGCGCTTCCGCGGTCCTCCTCGTATCTAACAAAGCACCGAAGGACGCCATCGGCTTTGGGACTATCAGGACAAGCAAATGGTGGTCCCAATAACCCTACGCCTCCGGGGACCTCGGAGGATTTGAAGTCCTTGGCGAGGGGGATTGGGAGCATTCGGCAATCTCCCCCACCTGTGACTGGCCCACGGGGTATGCCCTCAGGTGCCGTCATCTCGCCTCCAGACTCTCTATCCGGTAGCGACGATGAGGGTCTCGAAATGCGTGGGAGGAAGCTCACAAACCTCAAGGCTCTGAAGGATGCCGTCAACAGTATTCCGCTTCGAAGGGAGAGCTCGCCAGTCGATGAACCGTCTCCGGTTACTCCAACAGTTACAGAGCTTCTCTCGCAGCCGGTCACATTTGTTGAAGGTATGCACCACAGCTATAGTACTGGCGCTTTAGATGCCCTAGGCTCGCGGAGAACTTCACGTGCGGTGCCGGGCATGGAGTGCAGTGCCATCCATTCGAGTGGCTCATTAACACCCTCTGAAGAGGATTCAGAAGACGAGAAGCGGGCTAAGCCTCCTATGGTGCGCAAAAAGTCTGGCGAGCTTGTTCGTCCGGCTCTGCGCCCGCCTTCGCGCCGCCGACCATCCAGCATGCCCGGCACCCCAACCTTCTCGAAAGCGGTTCACTTTGATGCTCACCTTGAGCACGTTCGTCACTTCCTCCAAGTCGACAGACCTCTCGCTGTCAGTGCCGGGTCGAGCCCCATCGACCACCTCGATAGTGATTCGGAGTATCCTTTCCCCCCCTCCGATGACGAACACCCGCGCCAGCCGCGATCTCCGCCCTTTGAGTGGGAGATTATTACCTCGAACTTTCCCACTGATGATTTGGCCCGCAACGCGCTTCCAGCCCGCGTTGAGCGCCTGTGGCTGTCCAAGGACTGCCGTTCACTTCATGGTTCCATCTCCGTGGCCAACCTAGCCTTCCACAAGAATGTGATCTGCCGATTTACCCTTGACTACTGGAAGACAACGTCGGAAGTGTCTGCCGAATATAGTGGCGCGATCCATTCCACTGGTCACGATCGGTGGACCTTCAGTATCCGCCTGGCGGATATGGCTAACCTCGAGACGAAGACTCTGTATCTCTGCATCCGTTACAACGTGAACGGCCAGGAGTACTGGGACAACAACAACGGTGCCAACTTCCAGGTCGACTTCCACAAGAAATACTTGCCCCAGAACGGCAAGCGGGGATTCTTAGGCGCCGGTACCAGACCCGCTGGCGAGTTGCCGCGCAGCAGCCGCCGACCTGACGCCAACATCCAACAACCCCGCCCGAAGTCGATGCCAGTCGGACTATCTAGCCATCTCATCGACCAAGCCAGGCGCACACTTGATAAGTCGAGGGACGAGTTTCTTGATGACCACGGTCCGATCCGGCTCAAGAAGTCGAGCTCTGATTTCCAGGACAGCAGCTCAAGCTCTCGAAGCAGCAATGCCTTTGGAAGACGCTATGACTTCAACGCCTCTCTGAACGAAGCAAAGCAATCCGCCAAGACCAAGGATTCCAGGAAGCTAGTCAACCAGCCAGCTGTTCCCTCGACACTCTCGACCAAGCCTCCACCACTCCTTCATTCTGAAAACCACGACTCGCCTAAAAAGAAAGATTATACCTATGATGAGATCGTCAACAGGTTCTGCTTTGTACGTACACCCCCCGGCGGCCGGATAGCTGCATCGACTTCGAGGCCGAATTGGTCGTCATGACCTTTCAGTACGGTCCAATGAAGGATTACGTCGGGAGCGAATTCACTAACCTGGTTCAATATTCGTGGTCAACAGTATGGTTCGAAGCAAGCACAGACGGCTTCTCAGCCTAAAGCACCTAAGGCATCCGCAGGAAGGTTGAGCGGCAGTGCCGATGCCAGCGAGCACTACCATCACGTCTCTGCGACCCCGGAGCGTCGTGCGGGGCCACGAGACGCCAACCACACCAACACCGCCGTTCTCGCCTTGTCGACGTCACCTCGATCTGACTTTTCGCCAGGGGGTGACGGCTTCTTCAGCCCTTCCCTCCACGCTGGATCTCCCATTTCCAGCCTCTCACCCAGAGCCGGTACGTCCCCGGTCAGCCTGGCTTCACATCACCACACCCAGCGCCATAACCGATTTCCCTTCAGTGCCCAGACACACGCCGCCACGGCTATCCATGGCTAGGATCAGAACAAAAGGCTGATTTTCTCGAAGCACGGGTCGCGCTCTAAGTGAAATGTTTCCTACAATGAGGTCTCCGTGGCCGTCTGGAAGAACCGCACCAGACGATCGTGTTCTCAGTTCGATTCGTTGTATTTTTACACAAACCTACAAACCTACGCACGCTGCGTTACATACTTGGCGTTTGTCCTATTTCGGGTGACTTGTTCTGCTCTTGAGTTGCAGATTGACCCCTACATTGGCGCCCGACTTTCTTCACTCTCAACTTTTCCGTTTGGCGTTCGGTTTTCACTCATTGTGTTTCTGCAATCGTTTAAAGACGGCCCCCATTTCTCTCTTGGTTTTCTGTTTCTGGGAACGTCATTGGGCATTTTGTTGTCTTTACCTCTTTATCCTATTGTCGGTGCCCAGACCTTCTGACTTGTCATTTCGAGTTCCGCATCTCTTTCCTCTTCATTCATCCTCGCCGAGAGGCCATTGTTGACTTTGGGGTACCTTTCTCGCATAACAGAAGCAGGAGCTGATGACATGACGATGACATGGAGCGGGTAAAAGTGGCATCAAACGGGAGTTAATATTGTTCAGTTTTTCTTCTTTTTTCCTCATGAGTCTTTCGTTTCCTTTACACATGGGTTGGCTTAATCGGAATGGTTCTGGATTATTTGGGGTATGTCTTTTCTTGGCCTGGCCTGGCGTTTTGCTCTTTCGTCTTTGTGTTCCTATCCATATTCATTTTTCCTACTGTCTCTGACCGGCCGCCGTGGAGTTTTCGTCATTCTTTTTTCCTCATGGCGTATTGTTTATTGGGTCGTTGTTGCTTGGTTCTATTGGAAGCTGTTTGGTTTTGCAGGAGTTACAAGCATGGTACACAAAATCCGTTTGAGTATACAATTAAGTGGTATGGTTAGCTACTTGGCTTTAGAAGGATACGAAACTTGGGAATTGGGAAATTCATTGGGCTTTTCTTTTTTTTTCGTCGGTGGATTGAAATGAATCAATTGTTGTTTTTGGCGGTTCTATTCTTGCTGTTTCTTGCCTCTCTCCTCTCTCTCTCTCGTGCGTGTGCTTTTGTGAAGGAGTTTTCTGTTGACGCGGGCTGTGCCTTGGTGAAAGAGAAGGTGTGAGCTTCACGGGGAGATTGTTGTGTTTGTGTTAGTTAGCGACTTCACCTACAAGAGACCTCGAGTTTTTGAGTCCAGGTTGCGTTTAGTTCAGTTCAGTTCCTGATTGATGTTGGTTAATGTTGGTTAATATTTTTCTTCTCAAGACTTAGGGTCACGGTTCTCGAGAGGCCTTGGTATAATCAGCCGATTACCGCCCTACGGTTTTAATGGCGTCTTCGGCCGAGGCGGGATGGTTTTCTTAAGGTTCAAATGACGGGTTGCTTTAGATACCTAAATATAGACATAGATTCTCAATACTTGATACAGATCAACTCTGTTGTGATTCTAGATTGTGGTTCGTAGCGCCCTTAGAGGTAACGACGAGTTACCCTCTCGTCCGAAAGAGATCTTCTCGTCGCCGGGATGATAGCATATGTTTCCGACAATGGCGGTCGCGAGAATAACCTTTCCTCGACTCCCTTTTGTTTCCCCGCCCCGCCTCGCTTCAGCAGCCCACAATTGCCGCCTCCTTTCCTCCTCTCCCCGTTAGTTTACGGCGACGGGGAATTATGTTGCACGAGGGCTCCGCGCAAAGTCAGTTCAAGGTCCCGATTCTGCCGGTGACAAACTGCCTGATAAAACCGGAGAAGCCCGAGACAAAACAATATCGCCTGTTCAATAAATCGGGGTTCTCGCAGCCAAGGGAACGCGAGGGGGGTGCGCGAATTCGAGAATTGGATTCGATGCTAACAAGAATCGCAAAAAGGCTAATCGGAGCATCAGTCGCATCACTGCATGTGTTTTTGCGGAGAGATAAGTCCGGGGAATGGATGATGTCACGCGATGAAGAGGGATCCCGGGGGTTAGATCGGAGGAGGGATTATCGGGCGAATGAAATGAGTGGGATGGATTCATGGGGATTGATGGTGAGCTGTGACTCGTTGGACGAAGGGAGCTGATATGGCTGGTTTTGGGGGGGACGAGGCAACCAACAACACGATGCGCTCGGGTTCTAGAAACACCTCAAGTGTGAAGTACGAAGTACAGTGGACAATGTTGATGTACCATCCGCATCCACTCTGATAACGGCGGCAGGGTCTTGGGGGGACTTGAGACGGGGGAATGGAGAATGATGGAACCCACAATTGCAGCCAAGCTATCGCTGAGCGTTAAGCTCAGCTCTAATAAGCGGGGCTTTGATTGCCTGCAAGGGTTGCAATCTCGCGAGATAAGACTACTTCGTTTCAAGAAATGGTTGCGTTTCGATGCTCTTGCTTCTTATCATCGTTAAGCGAAGTCCTTCGTAGGAGCGATTCCATGATTCCTCCATCTCACCAAGGTCATGCTATACCCCGCGACGAGAAAGGGATTACCCCTCGAAGCCAAGAGAGCTGCCTAGTCAATCCCGTTCGACTTCATCCTCGGGCGGAAGACCCTGCATGAAGGAGGGTTGGTTGCCTTGCGACCGTAAAGGTTGATGGTTTCGGCAGGTAACTTCGCGCGCAGGAAGACTGCAGAGATACGAAGGATGAGTCGAAGCTGTGGAATGGAAGTACCTTTGTAGGTTCCAGATTGGGATGCAGTTGCTTGTTGGAGTCATCAATGAAGGTGTGCTATTTCGAAGAAAGCGAGGCCGTTGGAGTGGAAATTGGCGAATGAGACTGCTCATCAAGGGCGTTGGGCTTAGCGAGATTTCAGTGTTGACTCTTGTCCATAAGCAGAAGCACGAGCTTAAATCCACTTTTGGCGGAATTTGAATCGCTTAGCAGGGATTCGATGACTCCATCGAGACAGAGATCGCAAGAAAGACTTCGTAAGCGGACGTGGGAATGGAAGCGACAGGCATTGGTTCGGCGGGCGGGCGAGCGGGCGGGCTGGCAGACAGTGCGTGCCAGTGACCACTGTGGGAGCGCTGAAACAGCTTGGGCAATGCACTGTGGGCGTCCTGCGGGGCCTCCGCTGAGCGCGTATTCCAGTGGTGTTCACGGGCGTTTTAGTGGATGTTAGGGGCGTGGCGAGAGCACGACCAGGCTGTGCCGCGTCCCCCCTGCGCCTCCCATTTCTTGCCTCGTTTCTTGCACGGAGCAGATGACTGATGACGTCCATGAGTCACGCCTCGCCGGAAGCGTCATTTCAGGCGGTCATTGGCAGCACACCGTGCTCCTCGGCACCGCAAGGGTCTCGATCTCCATGTCGACGTTATCCCCTTTGGGAAATTCGGGGTCACGATGGGGGGACCTGGCCTATCCAGGTCACCATCCGGGTCCAGCCGGCAAGCACGGTAAACGGTTAACAGTAAACAGTGAACTGTGAAGGTCCCTTTGTCTCTTTGTTGTAAGTCAACGCCCCTATTCCTCTTCCCGAGGAATCTTGGTCATTCCATCCATCCCCCCTTCAGCCTTTCTGATTCCTTTATTAGTACCATCCATCCCCTTCTAGTCTTGGTTGCCTTGTCATCCTCCTTTTGCCCCCGGACTAAACTACTTATATATCAAGCCTCGCCCTCTGCTCCTGTGGAGAAGTATTCCGAGAGTTTACCGTTTCGCGACATACTCCAAACCTTATTACACACATCTCTCACCTCTCTCATCTGGGAAGCTTTACCTCTTCCGACTGGTTGATAACGTCATCTCCGGACCAACGCCTTTTCCGGAAACCTTCCATCCCATATAATCCTACTCTCTTACTCTTCCTCCAACAACATGGCCCCCGTCATCTCCCACCACTCTTTCTTCCTCGACCGACACACTCCCCTCCGACAGACCAGCAACCGCTTCCAACCCCTCGCAGACATGGTCGATCACGACGCCTCCATTGCCCGCTCCTCTCCTGCCGCAGACATCCCCTCCAAGAAGCGGACATCACGGAACACTCCCCGCGGTCATGCGCGCAGGAAATACGCCAAGCGGGCTACGCTAGGTGCCCGCGCTAATCTCGCCGAAGGCATCGACATCGCCCACTCCGAGGTGCCCCTGCCCTCCGAGCATCGCCACGTTCGCAGCCGCGGCCCCACGCTTCTCCTCGATAGCGACGAGGAGGCCGATGTCTACGAGATGTCCCAGGAAACCGTCGTGAGCTACGATCCTCATGTCGAGGCCATGCTGCCCGGAGACCTCACCCTCGATAATCTACCCCGACCGAGCCCGCCTTTCACAGTGAGGGTGAAGCCCAAGCCCGTCAAGCGAGAGAAGCACGTTGTTCTCGATGACGATGACTGGGATGTCGTGTCGAATGCGTCTGAGGAGTCTTTTTACATGGTATAAGTGATGAGAAGTTGGAGCTTTTCTAACGTGTAATGATGGCTATATTCTCTTGTACGCATTAATTTTTTGGCTTTGCTATTCTGGCACAACACTTTAGTATCATCGGACGGATTTATCAACTTCGGGTGGGCTTGTTACTTGGTTCCCTTCTGGTAGCGAGCGAAGGACCTTGGGATTCATTTGATCTTTTTGGCGCATGCGAGTGCTTATCTTATTCTCCGCGGGCTTATCGCCGGATTCGGATTTGATGCTGGTTCGCGAGGATTCCTCGTGGACCCAGTTTCCTGTTTGCTATCTTTTGCTTCTACGCAAGTTATTTAGTTAACGCATTTTGGCGTGTGTATTAGAGGCGCTGCGCAACGCCAATATACTACATAAACTCCCGAGGCACTTTCTCTCTTTTATCCTCTCTTTCTCGATTCTCTTCTTTTCCTTCCTTCGCGTCTCTTTATTTTGGCTAGAATTTTCTTTGAGATCTGTCCTTCTGAGCAATATTTCGAGACTGTTCGTCATGTTCTCATGAACAAAGTCAGCTGAGCGAGTCAGATGCCGTTTTGAGAGACTGACAAGACAAGATGGATCTTCCACCAACCACAGCTGTAAAATAGCGCACCCATTCGCTTCTCGTTTGCAAGAACTGCGCTTCGCCGCGTAAACTATTGATGCTTCGTACTCACCTGTCCCTTGATGGTCCTCCTTCACATTCATTCAAAAGGGTAGTCATTGATACCGCTTTAACTCAGACGATTTCTTCTCGAGGGTATGCACTTATCGCCATTTGGCGGGGTACCCGTTCCTGAATAGTTCTGCCGTGGTTCACCCACATTAGCTTCATGCAAGCGACCACTTAGTTTTTTTCTCAATGGACATCAACAACCCGCCCCGGTAGGACTGGTCGCCTTGAAGCAAATCTTCTCCCTCCAGGTACCATGAGAACCAGCCTTGCCCTGTTCTCAAGATGGTCGCCAACACGGGTACTGAAGCGGACTCCCACGTCCCTGCCAATCCCACGTCTGAACAGCCCGCTTCCAAGTCAATTGGCGCGGAGGAATCTGCACCTGCTTCAGATGCTGCGAAGGCTTCTGGCGCCGATACAAACCAGCAGAAGCGAGAGCGAGATGGTCGATCGTATGTCCCTTCACTCTTTAGAATCTCTGAATCGTGTGCGATCGCATCAATTGCGTCCGCATACGTATCATCTCTCGTCATTCTTTCATGCTGCACAAATGCCGACGCGACTAACCAGCAGCATCTAGCCGGGCGCAACAAAAACGCAAGCGCAAGGCCCCGCTTCCCGACCGCTTCAACAATAAGAAGAAGAAGCTCGAAGACGCCGGTTCCACCCCCGACGGCGTAGAAATCGACGATCGAGACCGGGCTCCCCGCAAGCCAAGGGCGAACCCTTTCTCCGCCGAGGAGATCGCCGCCGAAGAGCGCCGGCCCAAGAAGAAGGTTGCCGTGCTATTCGGCTACTCGGGGACGGGCTACCGAGGCCTACAAATCAACAACGAAGAAAAGACGATAGAAGGCGACGTGATGAAAGCCTTCATCGCTGCGGGTGCCATCTCCAAGGCCAACGCCGACGACCCGAAGAAAGTAAGCCTCATGCGCTGCGCCAGAACGGACAAGGGCGTGCACGCGGCGGGCAACGTTCTTAGCCTGAAGCTCATTATCGAGGACGAGGACGTCGTGGAGAAGATCAATTCGCATCTGCCGCCGCAGATCCGCGTGTGGGGGATCCAGAGGACGAATAAGGGCTTTAGCTGCTACCAGTCGTGCGATTCGAGGTGGTATGAGTATCTGCTGCCGAGCTACTCGCTCCTGCCGCCGCATCCGGATAGTTTTCTGGGGCAGAAGATTGCGCAGTTTGCGGGGGAGAAGGGGGTAGTTGAGGAGTTGAGGGAGAAGAATGCTGATGTGGGCAATTTTTGGAGGGAGGTGGATGAGACTTGCATTCGGCCTATTCTGGAGAAGCTGGATATTGAGATGAGGACGGCGGTGCTGGATAGGTTAAAGATTAATATCGACATACCGGTAAATGATGCGACAAAACCCGCAGCGGAGAGCGCGGCCCCGGTGGCCACCGGTACTACATCCGATGCCCCCAAACCTCCTTCCCCGGCCGCCGACCCCGTCCCAGCGGACCCGACCCCCAACGAAGACGGCTCCCCCTCTGGAGAGGGCTCCTCGGACAATGCCGCCAAAGACACAACCAGCTTCGCCCAACGCGAACTCGGCCCCGCAGACTTCGCCCTTCGCGATATCAAGCTCGCCTACGTCGCCGCCAAGCGCCGCTTCCGTATCTCCCCTCCCCGCCTACAACGACTCCAGTCCGCCCTCAACGCCTACCTTGGCACGAACAACTTCCACAACTACACAGTGCAAAAGTCCTTCAAGGACCCCTCATCAAAGCGCCTCATCAAATCCTTCGTCGTCAACCCCAACCCCGTCATCATCGGCGACACCGAGTGGCTCTCCCTGAAAGTCCACGGCCAGTCCTTCATGATGCATCAGATCCGAAAGATGGTCGGCCTCGCTACCCTCGTGACCCGCTGCGGAACCGATCCGGCTATCATTACCGAGACGTACGGCGCCGCACCTATCGCTATCCCCAAGGCACCGGCGCTGGGTCTCTTATTGGAACGACCCGTTTTTTCGAGCTATAATGCGAAGGCTACGGGGACGCTTGAGAGGGAACCGATTGATTTTGAGAAGTACGATGATGTTATTGAACCGTTCAAGAGGGAGCACATATATACGCGCATCTTCGAGCACGAAGAGAGGGAGCATACGTAAGTCGCCCTCCCCTACTTCCCGCGACCCCTTTCCCTTTGGGAGAATTAAAATGCTAACGGAGAATAATGGTATAGATTCCACAGCTTCTATCAGCAGATTGATAGCTTCCGAAGTAACTTCTTCCTCTGGATCACGCCCGGAGGCATTGCTGCTGCGAAGTTACGTCAAGGCTTTACGGAGGAGGATGCCGCCGAGGATGAGAAGCTTATGAATAAGCAGCTGGGCGATGAAGATGATGAAGATGTTAACCCCGAAGAAGGGGAGGGCTGAAAAATCATGGTGCATTAGCAGTATATGTTTAGAGGGCGCGGTTTGAGAGGGATACTCACGCGCCTACGTAGATACGGGGTTGTCAGTTATACCAAGGATTGATGCTCCATAAGAGGGCGAGTATATGTGCATTACTTCCCAAGCATCTACATAAGCGGCGCATATTGTCTTAGAAGAAACTATGCGCAGTAACACCATAGGATCTACAAGGAATGAAACGCAGGCCGGAAAAGTAATCCGAATTTCAATTTTTTTGTTTCAACTCCCTCCCACTAGCAACTTTGATTATACACATATTGAGCCCGATATCCCGCATATAACTCTTTCCCGCGCGGAAACTATAGACCCAGCTCCCGAATCTAAGCCCAGTTGATAACAATATTATTCGATTCCATCCTTCCACAACCTCCTAAATCGATATATGTCCCCTTCACCATCCAGCACTGTTTAACTCCCACTATAGGCTTAAGAAAATATTCGGAAGATTTGAGAAAGGTGGCCTAATGGCTAGCCTGGTGCGTGGCCGACTGCAGGTAACCCAGCAAGAAACTTCTGTCGGCGGGAGAGATGGGCGTCCCGCTTCCCCGACGCGAATCGGGCGCAGGCACCGTCGTCGTGGCGGTCGAAGTGACGTAACCTGCGCCGGGCGTAATCGATCCGCTATGATATTCGACCGAGGGACGTTTGACGACACTGACGTGATCGGGGGTTGATTCGTCAACCGGGGGTGGAACGACCTGAGGCTGGCCGAATAGGGATAGTAGTTTCTGCTTGTGCTCGGGTGACGCGACCTGCTGTTTCTGGAACACGGGTACGGGGAGAGACGTAGGTGCCGGCGGACTTGCCAGGCCAGCGGGGACGGCCTGCGCAGGATCGTAGTAATATGAATAATTGGAAGCAGCGGCAGCGGTGGGTCGTTGGTGGATCTTTGGTGAGGCCTGCTCTTGACGGCGGAGCAATTGCATTAGAGGCTGCGAAGAACCACTGCTCGATACACGTGGCGCGGCCTGTTCGCGACCCTGGCTACGAGGCGACTGATAAGGCTTCGATGAGGGGCTGCCAGATTGGTCGCGCAGGGAGAGGTTGGCCATAGGGATACGAGGGCTCGCCCCCACGATGGAGCCCGGCTTGCTGTGCGACCCGGAACCAGACGCGGGACGGCCAAAGTTGGCGGCTCGAGGCGAGGTATTCGGATCCGTGCGCTTGAACATATCCAATAATGCCGAACGGTGCTTTTCGTTGACGGAGCCTTGGTTGCGAACGGCAACACCCTGGGGTCCGGGGTACGAGGAGTACATAGCCGTCGGCATTTGAGGATTCGCGGCGGGTTGATAGGGTTTCGAGGCAGCGTAGACGACCTCCGGCGCCCTCGTCGACTCATAATCGGAGGTGGGATACGGCGGGGGGTTGCGAATCTCGGTCGGCTGAGGATTATGCGAAGCTGGCTGTTTGAAGGCATCCAATAATGCTTTTGAGTGGTCGGTCAGAGGGCCTCCCGGTGGCCGGGTTTGAGTCACTGAGTAGCCAGGGTAAGGGGCCTGTTGAGGCACACCACGTGGTGCGCCTTGCGGACCCGGAGGGCCGTTGATTAGAGTATGCGGAGATGGGGTAGTATAATTGAGTACGCCAGTCTTCTGTACATGTGGAGGGAGAGGTTGGGGATGCACGAGGGTGGGCTCGTTCGGCTGCGGCTGCAGGAAACCAGGGACTTGCTGGTGATGCTGAGGCTGCATCGGCGGGCCGTTTCCAAGTTGGGCATTGGGATATTGTTCCGGTGTCCAGTGACCCTGAGTCTGGGGGATATGAAATGCGGGCGGGGGGTAATCCTGGTTAGCAAGCGGAGGATGTTGAGCAGGGTGGTGGTGAGGACTGCGTGGTTGCTCGGGATTCGCAATGACATGGTCAGTAGGTGTATGAGGAGCTCGGGATTGACCGCCCGGTACAGAAACCTTGGATTGAAGCAACGCCAACAATGCGCCTCCTTTGTCTTGCTCGGGAGATGGCTGGCTCGGTATCTGCTGTTGCAACCCTTGGGTAGGCGGTTGCATCTTAAGCAACCGCTGCAGCTCTCGAGTCGCACCCTCGAGGGCATCAAGATCCGGACCGCCCTGAGCAGCCTCCGGCCGCGTCCAGGTATAATCTTCAACGGCAGCCTCCTCAGGAACAGGTTCGGGTATAGCATATATCTCGTCCCGGGCCCGGCTGGCGTCCCTCTTCTGTTGCTGGACAATCCACTTCTTCAGTGGGACAAGGAAAGGCGCAACCATGTAAAACTTGTTCGCGTTGGTAGCGGCGTTTCCGCCGTCGCTGTGGTTTCCGTGGCCCTTCTTCCGGAATGCAGGAAGCTCCGACAGCTTGTACCATTGGATCTTACTAATTTCCTTCCTGGTACGAGGCTGGAAGCGAGTGTCCATGGGTACATTGCGGAAGACGTAGAGGCGAATTTGCTGATCACGCATAGTAACCTCGATGAATTTGGTCTCTTTTTGAGAAGCGACTAGACCAGCCTCGCGGATATCGAACCCCGTCTCTTCATACACCTCGCGGATAGCACAGTCGAGATCGTCCTCGTCTTTGTTGATCTTCCCCCGCGGGAAGCTCCAATTCGCGCCCTTCTTCCAGCCGCGCACCAACAAAACCGAGTCCATCTCTTCATTTAACAGGATAGCGCCGCGCACGGGCACACGGGTCTTGTACTGAAGAAACTCCTCAAAGGCCTGAATATGCACGCCGACGGGGAAAGTTGTGAGTAGAGGGCAGTGCTGAAATATCCGTAGACAAAACGTGCGAAGAGACATCGAAGGTAGGGTGGGGTCGAGAGGGCGGATGAAATCCTCGTAAAACCATTGGGCTTCCTCGACTTGGAAACATATCCTGGGAACCGACGATAGATCTTCCTGAGGTAGGTTGATGATGAAGCGGACGCAGAGGTCGTCCAACCCTAGAGTCGGGGATTGTCAGTATCTGGTAGAGCCATTCTTCTGTAACAGAGAGATAGAGAGAGTAGCGTGACTCTCTAATTCTCTGCAACCTGGGTTGGATGGGTTTCGTACAGTCTTCTAACTGCATTTTTGTGTCCGACATTGTGTCGTCGCCAGGAACATGTCCCGACTTGGTTGGAGGGGGAGGAAAGACGGATGCACAGGGCCCGTGTCGAGTCAACGATGAGGGGTACTCGAAGATGAGCGTAGAGACGTTGGGTGGGGAGGGCAGTGATGTTAGGCGCAAATCAACGGACAGGTGAGGTTAGGCGGGCGACAGGCGTCGAGGTATTGATATCAGGTCGGTTCGCGGAGACACGTGGTGGGCGGTGGCGGGGGAAGGTCGAACAGATATGGTGCCGTCGAATGAATCGAATGAATCGGTAAAAGGGATGTGGAGATATCCGCTGTCGGAATGAAATGGGATGGGATAGATGGGAAAGCGGAGAAGTTAGAGTGGACAGAGGCAATATCGAATGCGATGTAAGCTTGCGCGCAAATGTCGGGATATGACAATGGGGAAACTGGGCCAGACAACGGGATCTGACGAGTGCAATTGTGACAACTCCCCGCCAAAATGGAGCTCTGTGCTTTCCTGCTGCTTCCCTCGCTGACGATTGAGAATCGAGCACGTTGTCGCGCAGTACAGTGCAATCTGCGAGATTTGTTTGGAAAACCACTGTATTGTGGCGGCACCTTCCCCAAGTGTGGCGAGTGTCCCCCCACCGGCAACGCATGTGAAACGCAACTTCTCAATCGTGCCCGTGGCAATCACTGCGGCATCAGGGCGGAAGGCGCGACCTGTCACCATGACTAGGGGAGGGAGCCGGGGTGGCTGAGCCAGGACCAGGAAGTTTATGCGAGTAAACCACGAAGTACTGTAGTACCATGAAAGCCCATTAATGCTTGGTAGATGACTCGCCTGTTTCTACCACTGAGCTACCAATTACATCACTCTGGCTCTCGTCACCAAGACAATTCATTCCCTGGAATGCGTGGGTGATGCGCCATCAAGATTCAGCTGCGACCGTGAACATGCTCAACGGAGGCCTGAATGTACTTGTATTAGTTCGATGTTCATCTCGAATCAAGGAAACTACAGTAGATAAAAAAAAAACCGGCTGCCAGTCGTCCCTTGCTCTCTCTCCTTCTTCCAAGTACGCTCTTTCTTTCTTTCTTTCTTTTTTGAACAACTCGTTTTGTTTTATTCTACCTCGCCTTGAGCTCTGTCGGCTGGTCCAGTCTCAATCAAGTGTCTCAATCAAGCCCAACTTAGAGGTGCCCCTGAAACAGTTGAACCTTAGCCAGTCGGCACGAGCCGACCAAGAAACTCACCACCAAATACATACTTATTGAGTCCTTCATCCAGTTTTCAAATTGAGAGAAAGAGGATATCTCTTGCAATTCACTCTTTATCCCTCGTCGGATTCCTTTGAAGCTCCCCGCCAAAATGACGAGCATGATCGCCACTTTTATCGGCAAGAGGATTCTTGCCGAATCCGTCCAAAATCAGTTTGGCACAGAGGTAATTGATATCCTCAATATACGTTATACTGGCGTGGATACTAACTGGACTGTTCTCCCTTCAGGACCCCTATTTTGAAACTGTGCCCGCAACCAGGCTTGACGGCACTCCCAACGGCAAATTCAAGAAGCGGAGAAAGGCCCTGCCGCCAGGTATCTCCAAGCATGACGGCAAGGTATTGACCAAAGTTAAGAGACGGGCTTACCGGCTTGATATGTCTCTCTTCAACTGCTGTGGCATCCGGTTCGGGTGGGGAAGCGCGATTGGACTCATCCCTGGGTAAGTCTCCTTAGACAGAGCTCACTGGCGCGTGATACAAGACACTAACAAATTGACACAGCATTGGTGATGTCTTGGATGCGCTCCTAGCTCTCATGGTTCTGCGTACCTGCACGAGCGTCGAGGGCGGTCTCCCTACTTCACTTAAGACCAAGATGATGCTCAACATCATCTTTGATTTCGCCATTGGCATTGTTCCCTTCATCGGCGATATCGTCGATGCCGCTTTCAAGGCGAATACTCGAAATGCGGCTCTCCTCGAGGCCCATCTCCGTGAAAAGGGCAAGAAGGAGCTTCGGAAGAGCGGCTTACCAATCCCGGAAGTTGACCCCAGCCTTCCCGAAGAATTCGACCGAGCCCAGCGGGAGCCGTCGCCCGAGTACACTGCTAGCCAGCCCCGCCCTCAGGAGAGGATGACGACCGGCACCAGACAGAATGGCCGCAGCCAGAGAACCCCTACCGCTCCTGCCCCTGCCAGGGTTCGCAATGAGGACAGCCGTGGACGCGGTTTCTTTGGTGGAAGGTCTCGCCCCACCGATGTTGAGATGGGCGAAGTCGACCGTAACTTGACCGCTTCGTCGAGGACCAAGAAGCAACGTCGGTGAAGGGTCAACGACGGAACCTACTTAACATTCAAGTTTGTCATTTGCTTGCCGAGACTGAGTCTACTAAAACAAGCTGTTCTCATACGACCTTTTTTAGCATTTATTGTTTTTAATGGAGGGTTTCCTTTCTTTGGAATGTTGGGTCATAGATTATGATGGATTTGAAGATTTTTAATGTATGCAGGATGCAGGTTCATACACGATGACCTTCTTGATATGACCATATAGGATTGAGCTTCTTTCTTGTTATGAAATGAAAAAGAGTTAACTTGGAGGAAATAAAAGGACGTTCACACTAGAAATCACCACACTCATGTAGGATTAGACTAAGTTATCAATACCAGATACAATTTGCCCCATCTTTGTTTTCATTAAGGACCCTGTTGACCAAGTACCTAGAATATAACTTCATCAACGCAAGTGGCCAGATAGCTAAGTCCACTCATATAAACTTGACCTACTCAACCACCATGTCACTGCCCATACTGACCATACCTTTTCTTGGGAGCTGGGAAGCAGAACAGCTAACTTGATATGTCGCAATAAGAAATGCTACTCTGCTGTTAGCAGGTCAGGCCTTACTCGCCTCAGCCTCGGAGGCATTTGGTGTGGGTATTACCTTGATCCAAGCGACGACTCATCAAGTCAAGGGGATCACAACTTCTCTCACGCAAAGATCCCCTTTAAGATATCTGTTCACGTAGCCTCAAGCTCAACGCAGGAACCCTTTGCCCTAATCACCACAATGAAAATTTCATCTATTTAAGCCCAGCCATGGCCAAGGGTTGTTTATCTTTCTCTTCCCACACATCCACAAACCGTCCTCGACTCAAAGAGTCAAGTCTACCTACCACGACACCTCATTTTATCATCGATCGTATCCAAAATGGATGCAAACAGCCCTCCTGACGACCGTGACGACAATGGCTCGGGAAATGAGGAGGACACCAACGTAGGTAACGTCCCAGTCTGACGCCTCCCTCTCGTGATCGTGAGGGCGCTTCTAACGTCGGTTTCAGTCAACCAACGGGGACTTTGATGGGTTGAAATTCTTCCCACCTCCTGATGCTAGCATCAGCGGTACCGCCGCTGTTGACGATGATCCGCGTTTCTATGGCGCCGTGATTTTCGGTGATTTTAGATTTCTCGATAAATCTCGCCCTGCCGACGATGCTCAGTTTATCTCTGATTACCAGGCAGCCCACGGCCACCACCCCGGCTGCTACAAATGCCTGGAGTGGTTCATCAATTGTGATGCTGACGGCCACCTGTCCGGTTGGTGCCGAAGGGAGAACGGTGAGTGAATCCCGCAATGACAATTCGCGTCTCTCTTGGGGATGGAAGAACGAAAATAGACTGATAACCGGTATCGCGTACCCAGAGTCTCATTCCAAGTGCATCCATTGCATTCATAGGCAGCACAGGACTTGCCGCCCCGTTCGTATCCGACAACTTCGCTACTATGCGGACCTCTTTCAAGAGGTTTTGACCGCTCCTGTTTTCAACAAGGTAAACCATTCATCCCGGGTGGTGACGGACGCTCATATTTCTTACTGACACATGATACTCCCATTTCCAGGAACGTTTCAAAGCCATCCAGAGGGACGCCAGGGCCTTCTCCAGAGCTCCCGATGCCCCCCCCGAGAATTGCGAGGGCTAGCGGCTTCAGGGGTGCCAAAGTTTAGAGATGAAGACGGGTCTGGGTAGGAAGAGGAAGAGGCGATGACGAAAGAGTTCAAAAAAGGGAATGCGCGTAATCCAAGTGACCTCCCCAATATAGAACGGTATCGAGACGAAATTTGATAGAAATGACCTGTGTTTGTAGATCGTAGACTAAAGTCGAGAGACCCGCTGCCTGGCATATTCATCCTCCGGACCTTGGATATGCGTCTCCCCTCTTCTGGAAGCCGGGAAACCAAGAAACCGGGGTGTCTGGCTAACATATACCGCTCCACCCATGCGCCGTAGCTTGTGCCATAAACCACTAGTGGCCTTAGTTATGCTGCTGGCCGCAGAGAGGGCCCAGGATCGTGGATGTTGGTACGGGAGCAGCCTTGTCATTCCTCATCGATAGGCTGGCGAAGAACCGCGTCAAGATGATGGCTGCAGGAGATGTCGACCCGTTTCAGGGCCTTGGGACATGGATCTGATGCATCTGCATGCCATGCGGGTCGGTAATCGCGGCGGCGAGCCAATGAGATGGCTTATGGCCTTTCGGATCGGGCTGGTTACACGCGCTTCCTCGAACTGCCCAGGTCCCCGGAATAGATATCGAAGCCATTTCAGGGGAGGCTTCTCAGATTAAAGGCATGATGCAGAATGGAGACAAAACTATGTACAAGGAGGTCATAACTTGCTTGAAGCTGTTTCCACAAGATATCGCTTAAATCGTTAAATCAGATTGAATTAATCAATTCACAAATTTGTGCTAATGCTAATCATTAATGTAATTGGAGATGGGAACATCAACTTATTGCATAAATGCATAACCCCGGAATCAAAATTATCGTAAGCGCCCAAGAAAAATGAAATGTCCTCTTCGCCATTTCGCCAACACCAAATCAAGCAAAGCACCGCCTCCCGAGTCCTCCTTCACGCACTCTCACGTCCCACTTCCTCATCGATCCTTAGAAGTATTCGTAGAGGCCCTCAAAGTGCTCGCCACAATACCCCGTAAGCTCCTTCTTCCCCTCCTTCTTGCACCCCCAAACCCTACACATATGCGCCTTGCAAAACCTCGAAACGTGATACTTCTCAACAACATCCGGTTTACTTCCATGCCTCTTGGTGCCAACCCTCGCGGCGTCCTCCCCCTCGTAGACCAACTTCGTAACAGCCCTGCGATGGATGCACTTCCTCGACGCGCAGCCGTGGTGCTCGCAGTATCCGTCCCACGTCCGCGAAGGCTCGACGCAGTGCTCGTTGCGGCACGTGTCGTGCTTGCAGTAGGCCGAACCGGCCATGCGGGGGTTGCCGCAATGGAAGCCGCATTGCTTGGACACGGTTTCGTAGTAGCGGACGGGGACGGCGAAGGCGCGGGGGGACTTGAGGACCGGTGGGGCTGGGTAGTAGGGGGAGTACGGGGAGTAGTAGAGGGGTTGCTGGACGCTGGCGCGTCGGTAGGGGGTGGTGGGCTGAGAGCGGGAGGCGGGACGGGGGGAGTTGTTGGCAATGTGGATGTCTAGGCTCAAGTTGCGGGCTGGCTTGTAGGCGGACTTTCGGTCGGGGATTTGGGCAAAGGTCACTGTTGGCGACATTTTTCTTGTCGTTCTTTTCTTGGACTGATTTGGGTGACAAAGGAGGCAGATAGTATGTAGGTGAGAAGTAGACGGCAGAGTATGGTTTGAACTTTAGAAGTCAAGATCCAGTCTTGATGGTGTCAAAGGTAGTCAGAGATATTAGAATTGGACTAAGAGAAGGGTATCTTGGATGATCTAGTTGCTTGCTCGAAGCTTGAGATTTACAAAAACTAGAGGGAGATATCTCAGTCTTTTATGTTCTTTTCTCTCCTCAACAACTGCCTCCTAAACTGTTCTGGCCTCGGCTCCCATCCATTTTCGTTCATGATGTCTATTCTTGGACGGACCCGACAGTCTGGATATTGGTGCTCTGCTGAAACGCAGGGCGGTCGTGGATTTGGGCCAAAAGTCGTGAGCCAAGGGCGCTTATAAGGAATTGACCTCTAATCAACGCCTCAACCGGGCTTGGAAGGTCCCCCTGCCAGCCACGACCCCATTCCGGCACCAGCTCCTGCATACTTGAAAGCGCCAAAACCGCTTAATTGATGTGTCACGAGATAAATTTAGTTTGAAAGGCATGTCGTAATGGGCGACCTCGAGCGATGCTCGCAGGAACTGGTCGTGGGATTGCGTTTCAACCAGTTTCGTGGGTGGTCGGCGAGGGGTTGACCTGCAGAAGAGTCCAATCTTGTCAATGCTTCATAGGCGCCATGCGCTAAAAGGGAAATGAATCACCTGTTAACGTCTTCTCGTCCGTCTCCCGATTCAATGTTCGCGCCGACCCTGTGGTATGGCCCAAGGTGGTGGGAAATCAGAAAGGGAAAGGAAAATCTGATTATCCAAGAACTGGGTCATGCTGAGGAATCAGAAGCGGATCCGAAGATACCCGCAAAGAGCGATTCACTGGATCCGGTGGTCGGGCTGCCAAATCTCGTGATAACGCGTCGATCTAGACACAGATGAGCTAGAGTTTCCTGGGGGATGAAAGGAAACATCAATAATATTTGTCTTTTCGGTCCAATTCCCCTCCGCGGAGAACGTGTCAAGGAACGCGAGAGGCGAGGCGGAACCGGAGCTCTGATGGAGGGGTCAAACGGTCCATCCAAGACCAGGCTCCTACACCAAACTTTAGATTCGAAGGACGGGCTTTGTAGATGACAGTATCGGGTCCGAGCTATGGATGTCTTATTTATGAGCTGATGCAGTTAGGCATGATGCCGAACCGCCGAATGCTCTCGCGATTCGGGCATCGACACGGGCTGATCAAGAGATTGATTAGATCTGTTTTTGATCAAGAAACGTCTCTGACTGGTGCATCAAGTAGATTTGGTGGTCAACAATCTGACGCCGGACCGGGGCTCAGGAAAGGAAGACCCAGCCACCTCAATCTCGAGTAAAGTAGCGTCAAGTATTCCCGTCCTTAGGATAGTGGGCGCCAGTTGTGTTTCCGCACCAGGCTGCGACGTCCTTAATCCGTATTTCCGACTTCTCAGACCAGTAGTTCCATGCTTCCATGGCTCCACTGGTGACCCCATTCACCCTGTTCGGCCGTCAACAAACAGCTTCGGGTGCATCGAGTGGAGGCGCCTCAGGCGAGACAGAGTGCTCAAACTACTGCAAGTGGAGCTGGGGTACCGACGAGGTGGTATTTCTGTGAGCTTAGTTTGGTCTACCACTTTATTTTTCACCGATGGACATCGAGTTAGGAGCAGGAAACGCGGTTTGAAGGTAGACGCGTGCAGGGGAGCTAAATGTCTTGGACTCCGAGATTCGGAAATACTTGGGCCATCTCCTTCCAGACTCGGATATACAAAATTATTACGTCCATCAACAACAGATCCGTACCATATCCACTTTCGATCAGTGCTTCACTGCTTGTGCATCATCGAAAGAGTACCTAGTCTGCAAGCTCCAGCTTAGCCTCTGATATTCACGTACAAATCTACTGACGAGGGAATGTCTGGATCAAATGGCTTCATCAAATGATGATGAATTAACCTTGGCGATCCAACCCCTGCCAGACCGCCATTCTTCGAGGACGAAAGAACTTGGCTTCGTGAAAACGCGAATGAGACTGGACCGGGAATTTCTCGACCGACAGGGAACGTAATGGTTGCCCTGTGCTCAGCTGTCCCTGGAAGCTTGGTGGCTGCAAGTAACAGACGCGTCAATCGATTTCGATGCAGGTCCTGCGAGGGGAACGGCAGCTTAATGGTGTACATGATCAAATCAATGTTAGTGGTGCTGCCACCTGTAACATTAATAGGCGATGCCCTGAAGCCTCAAGTTGGTAGCGATGCAATGATGTGCTGATCCCTGACCGCTCCCTGCAATTGTGGGCTTGGCCCCTGTTATCGAATCCAGTCGAGCCCTGAGGTCCCCACTTTATCCCACCCCCTGCCATCTCAATTCAACCCATCCACCACAAATTGCACCTTTGCACCGGGATCAACCCACTTAACGCCCTTTTTTTTCGCGCCAGAAACGCGTCCAAGTTTTCTTGCCACCCACATTACACGTCTCGGCTTCTGGACTATCACACCTGAGCACAGCTCATGGTGTATCCGCGTTCCAGTATTTAACACCTCGAACTTCCACCTCCCAACCCAAAGCTAACAGTTACCTCCATCTCCTTCACTCCCAAGCTCAACTCCTCTTAGACAAAGGCATCATCAATTGACGTCAGCCTTTTAATACTCTCTCTACCCTCTCCACCTATCTGTTTGCCTCCTTTCCACTTCACATATCCCATTTAACCCTATTCGTCACAATGGCCGACATCACCCCCTCCAAGCAGGTAAGTCGCGTCTCTACCCGACCCAATGGCTTTTTACGCGTGTTTCTTCGCGTCATTTAGACCGAGCGCTAACAAGACCCTTTCCGAACACAGGCTGCCACTGCCATTGAGGCTTTCAAGATGGAGTCTCCCGTTAAGAAGCTCAACTTCAATGCCGCCGACAAGGAAAACAACCCCGACGCCGTCGCCGTCCAGGACACCAAGTCTGTTGTCGCCGAGGTCAAGAAGGTCGAGCAGCAGCCCGCTGCTACAACCGTCAAGCCAGAAGAGGCCGACGAGCCCCTCCTCCAGGAGAACCCTCAGCGCTTCGTTCTTTTCCCCATCAAGTACCACGAGGTAAGCCAAATCGCGTCGCGTCCTATATAGCCAATTCCCCAAACGAATCCGAGCCTAACGAACCGATTACAACACAGATCTGGCAAATGTACAAGAAGGCCGAGGCCTCTTTCTGGACTGCCGAAGAGATTGATCTCTCCAAGGATCTCCACGACTGGAACAACAAGCTCAATGATGACGAGAAGTATTTCATCTCGCACATTCTTGCCTTCTTCGCCGCCTCCGATGGTATCGTCAACGAGAACCTCGTTGAGCGATTCAGCGCTGAGGTCCAGATCCCTGAGGCCCGCTGCTTCTACGGTTTCCAGATCATGATGGAGAACATCCACTCGGAGACCTACTCCCTCCTCATTGATACCTACATCAAGGAGCCCGCCCAGAGAACTCACCTCTTCAACGCCATTGAGACCAGTATGTCCCTTAATCCCTCATACAATACAAATACCTCGTATGATATCGAATCGCATGACTAATCGCTCGCATTAGTTCCCTGCATCCGCAAGAAGGCCGACTGGGCTCTTCGCTGGATTGCCGACCGCGAGGCCACCTTCGCTCAGCGCCTCGTTGCCTTCGCTGCCGTCGAGGGTATCTTCTTCAGCGGTGCCTTCGCCTCCATTTTCTGGCTCAAGAAGCGCGGCCTTATGCCTGGTCTTACCTTCTCCAATGAGCTCATCTCCCGTGACGAGGGTCTCCACACCGACTTCGCGTGCCTCCTGTTCTCCCACCTCAAGCACCGCCCCGACAAGCAGCTCATCAAGGACATCATTACTGATGCCGTCAAGATCGAGCAGGAGTTCCTCACTGAGGCCCTCCCCTGTGCCCTGCTCGGCATGAACGCGAACCTCATGAAGCAGTACATTGAGTTCGTCGCCGACAGGCTGCTCGTCGCCCTCGGAAATGAGAAGATCTACAGGTCCACCAACCCCTTCGACTTCATGGAGAACATCTCTCTCGGTGGCAAGACCAACTTCTTCGAGAAGCGTGTTGGTGACTACCAGAAGGCCGGCGTCATGGCCAGCACTAAGAGGAACGAGGAGGCTACCGTCGATGCTGGCGGTGATGGCGGCGCCTTCACTTTCGATGAGGATTTCTAAATGCTCTCACCGCCGTTCCTTGGCGCGCCATATGCGCGCGAGCTGCACAGTTTATTATTGATATCCCTATCGTTGCACATATACCACTGATCCCCCCAATGAGGTGGGATCGCTAGCAACTACACTGGGATTAGGGGACTTCGAAGCACTTTTTCTCATTTGTCGGGTTTTGTTATGGCATGGTTTCTAAAGATATGCGTACTCGTCAGTACCACATGGTTCATTCTGGCGTTAAAAGGCGGCGGCACAGCACTGGGTTTTCGTTTTTCTACTCTTATCAAACGGAGGCGGGGGAGGTATTCTGACTTGGAAATGGTTGTAGGTTGGGAGGCGGCCGGGTTTATTGTGACGACGACGAAGGAAATGTACACTACGGATTAGTGATAATAATTCACACGGATAACTTCGGGTTTCGTTCCTTCATCTCCATCACAGTGATATCTAGTATCCGCATCCCCCCGAGCATAGGTGTGATAGGCACGTTTCTTGGTTCTAGAATGCAGTTCGATAATGCTAATCATAAACGCTCGTATGACATGAATCGATTCCAAACCACGTCAACGCCCTCAATTCACACCGCCTTTCCCCCTCAGCATGCGAGTATCTATCACATCACCTCTTGCCCTTCTTCTTTTTCTTCCCACCACCACCACCCGCTTGTCCCTTCTCCGGAACCTGCGCGCCCTTACCCGCTTCCGCACCAGCTGCCGCTCCCTGCGCAGCACCCACAACCTTCTCCTCCTTCTCCGCCTCAGCCCCCTGCTGTTGCACCTCGTCCCTCGCACCCTTCAACCCCGCCATCCCCTTGCTCAACTTTCCCAGCACCTGGATAAGCCGATTCACCTCCGCCGCCTTGGTAGTCTTGTACTTCAGCGTGGCGCCGCTGACGGGGTCGAAGGTCTTGAGGGTGAGCTTTGCGCGGGGGGCGCGGGGGGCCGCGTCGGTGGCGGGGGTGGACTCTTCGGTTTGTTTTATGCGGGGGCGCTTAATGGAGTATTTTGTTGTTATGCGGGTCTACAGAGTATCTCTTGATTAGCTTTGCGTTGGGTCCGCGGAGGGAGGAGGGTAAGGTATATTACGTACGGTAGAGGGACGGGCTTCGATGAGGAGGATGGATTGGTCGAACCATTCTTGGGAGGTTTTGTAGTATTTTGTTTTCGCCATTGTTTCTTGTTTGATGGCTGGGAGGTTCGGATGCGGGAATCTCGTCGATGGGGTCTTTAGGGTTCCTCAGGAGAGGAGTCGTGTTGAGAGAGCTCGAGGATCTGGGAGTTCGGGTTGAGTAAGTCCGATTGTCGCGTGGTTGGCGGGGAGGGAAGCTCCCCAATGTTGGTGTCGAATTTGGCTGAACCCTCCAAGAGCTGTGGGGTCGATTTTCGAATCCGCCAGCACCAATTTCATCACGTGTGTGGGGTCTGTCGTCGTCAAAGGTGGTGGGTTCCAACAACGACGAGTGATAACTGATGTATAATCTACTTCATAAGCATCGCGGGCAGGGTGAAATACCAACAAGTTCCTATTGATCTCGATCAAGTCTGACACTCATTTACCATTTCGAACAACCCTGAGCCGCGCGCGTGAATAGACCCTAATGGCCAAGTTGACGCTGGACCCACAAAGAGACTAAACTCAACCATCGTCTTAAAGCCTAGATTACAAACATGCCAAAGCTGCAACCTTGCAAGAGTCCAGACTACTCTCAAGCCTTCCAACCTTCTTCTCCTTCTCAGGTATATATTTATTCTTTCGATGCGACCCAACACCCAATCACAATTCCTGTCGTAGTTTTCGCCTCTTCAGGACAGGACTCTGCAGTAGTCACTCACCCTAAATCTTACTGGCACGCTGTCTGTCACGAATTCCATCACTCTAGCGTTTCAATAGCCACGGTCAAATCGCCGGGCTGTTGTCGATGAACAAGCTCGCCTCAAGTCGGCATGGCCTAGGCACGCACATACATCCCTCTCCTACTCCGGCCAAGGTCAAATTGATAGACTACGGCGTGTAACAGTTTCGGATCCGGAGCTGCGGTTGTGCCGGTAGCTGTGATCCACACGGTAACCGACCCCAGTTCGGAAATCATAACGGCTGACCGAAAAATCTCGGCGACTTCCCAAGCCAAGCCGAGTCGGCAGCGAGCGGATCAAATGGCGAGTATTTATTCGGCCCAACAATTTATCGGGCAGTGCAACCAGGAAAGCAAACGTCCGTAAGTTCGCAGGCGACTCGTTTCTTGCTGTTTACGCCGACGAGTCGGTCTTCTCTTCAAGCGCCCCCGGGCGAAACGCCACATCAGCTGGGCGCTTCGTCAGTGGCCTTTACTGGCCGAACATCGTCCTCCGGGCGCCCTGCCTGGACGGGTGTGGAAAATGCGTGCTCTCGGTTATCATTGGCTTCTTCATGGCCAGCAGAATGCTTGGTTGTCAGCGAGGCTCCGTGAAATAGACGCTCTGCCATGCCCCCTGGCATATATCAGTGTTCCCGGCAACATCTCCTCGCATTTCACAACCGATGCCCTCCTCAGCTTGTCGCTATTCTCGTGGGTCCTCTCGAGATGTCGGGTTTCGAAATCGTTGGTGCCGTAGCGGCTGCCGGCCAATTCATCGAACAATCCACCAAGGTCATCGGACTGATCAAGGCAATCATCGACCAAGTCAGGGGCGCGCCAGCCGAAATAGCGCAACTGACCGAAGAAATCGAAGCGCTCCAACAAATTGCCATCGATATTAAAGCTTCTAAAGGTCCTCATTCGCGAACTACTGACAAGGTCCTTCGACGGTGCGAGGATCACGTCAAGGCTCTACGCAAAATCCTTGAAAAGATCTCCTGCGACCTCGATGCTGGTATTTTGAAGAAAACATGGCAAGCCGTTCGAGGAGTGTACTCAGAAGACGGCATTCGTGCTATTCTAGACAAGATAGAACGGGAGAAAACGCTCCTGATAGCTGATATATCTGCGAGAAATGGGTATGAGCTCCCAAAATTAGTGGTTACCTCGGCCTAGCCTAAGCTAAAGCTAATGGTTTCCTTCCCCTCTGTTAGATCAAGCCTGCACTCCTATGGGAAGAAACTGGATTCCATCGAATCCGATCTTCAAATTGTCGCACGCAGTCTTGAATGTCTTCCCACTAATCGGAACCAGTCGCCAGACGCAGACAAGTGCCGGCGCGATTTGTTTCTGACAGACCCCAGGACACATCGCGAGAGACTGAAAAGAGAAAAGGGTAGCGTCATTGTCGGTTCGTGTGACTGGGTTCCCGAAACACCGCAGTATAAATCTTGGAGCGACTCTACGGGAGGTGTTCTATGGATTTGTGGAGGCCCCGGAACAGGCAAAACAATGCTCTCCATATATCTCTCAGAACGCCTCGAACGTGACGCTCAAGCACGAGACACCCCATCTCTGGTGCTTTACTTCTTCTGCGATAACCGTGACAACGAGCGCAATGGAGCCATCCAAATGCTCCGAGGCCTTCTGTACCACCTCGTCGAGCTTCGCCCAGGGCTTATCAAGCACATGCTTTCAGCGCATAAGGTTCAGGGCAAGCGACTCTTTGATGGCGATATTGACAAGATTTGGGACGTTTTTTTACAGACAATCGATGACCCTGATGTTCCACCCGTGACCTGTGTTATGGACGGACTTGACGAATGTGACGAATCATCTCTGACGTCCCTGCTCCTCAAAATAGAAAGCCTGGCACCTACCGACAAACTGAAGGTTCTCGTTCTCAGCCGCGAACATCCGAAATGTATCAGAGAATCTCTAGCATCACGACCTCAAATAAAACTCGACGCAGCCTTGGAGAGCGTGAGCGATGGTTTAGAGCTTTACATCAACACCAGAGTGGCTGAGCTCGCAGAATCGTCTCCACACTACCCTCAATCGCTCATTGAACGCATTCGAAAATCTCTAATTACAGGTTCAGGGGGAGTTTCCCTGTGGGTTAGCTTCATGATACAGGACCTGCGTGGTAAAGAACCGAGCGAGGTTGTCGATTGTCTCAACGACCTCCCTGAAGGTCTATATGAGATATATGAGCGTATTCTAAATCAAATCAAACCAAGACATCGGAATCAAGTCAAAGCACTGCTGACGTGGGTAGTGTTCGCTGAATGGCCACTCAGCTTGGAGGAGCTCGTCGAGGCGTTGGCCGTCGAGGAAACGAACGGGCTGAATCCGTCGCAAATAGTCCGCGACTACGTTCGGTTCTGCGGTCATCTCCTGACGGTATCCGAAACGGGGAGAGTGGTTAGATTTGTGCACCAGAGCGCCAAAGACTATCTCGTCCAAGCCCGAAAACCGCCAAACCTTTCATGGACGCCAGTCTTCGATGCAGATACCGGCCACTCCACCCTGGCGATCAGATGTATCGAGTGCATGCACCAACGATTTAAGTTTAGCGATGTGCCGTGGAAAGACGACTACCGAGGTCGTCTCTTGTCAGGATCAGAAACGGGAAGACTCGATGGATCGGGTGCATTAATACCATATGCAAAGAACTTTTGGGATTTTCACTTCAAGGCTTCAGGACATAAGGCTCGGGAAGTCCTCGAGCGCCACAGCTCCTTCTTTAAGGGCTCGGAGCTCTTGTATCACCAGCTCCATACCGAGTTCCCCATGGATCGCCCAGGCTTGGTTTTCGTGGATTCTGAGAATATCGTCGATCTGCCGGCATTCCATATCGCTTGCGGCCTGGGTTTGCATGCCTGGGCCGAGTACATTCTCGAAAATCACAAACCTGCGTTGAGACTCTCTCGCTTTGCAAATGTTGCCGTCTCCGTTAGGGAGAACAGGAAGTGGACCCGCTTAACTTCGCTGTTTGTAGTGGCTGTTACACAACAACTAAGCTGCTCATTAGGCACGGTGCAGATGTGAATTTCATCTCATCTGCAGGAAAATCGCCACTTTGGATGTCTGTTTACATGGGGTTGCAGTCTATTACCGACCTTCTTCTGTCCCATGGCGCGAAACCGTATCCCTTACGTGGCGAATGGGCCATAATCACGAAACAACGGAAATGCCAAAGTCCCCTAAAGCCTGCAGTTGAAAGGGGCGACAAGAGTCTTATAAAACTGTTATTGGAGCATGGGGCCGATCCGAACGCCCGGCTGTATCGCCGTGAGTTGGATCAGACTGGGAAGAATACGCTGGAGCGTATTTACTCAGAGAATGACGGAACTCTGCTGGAGGTGGCGGTAAGATATCATAATCTCCCAATGGTGGAGTGGCTTGTGAGAGAATTCGGCCGGGACACGAAGGGGAGTATTGACGATGGAGAAACACTTAAGGCCCGTAGTAGCTCCACTGGCTGGGCTGGCATGGCGAGCTTTCTGCGTCGACATGCGGGCAGATGAGCAGAGATTGTCTGGTACTTAAAAAAAAAAAAAGAAAAAAAAAAGGCATAGAAACTACTGTGGTTCCGATGTCCGATGCCCTGTGCTGGCGCGGTGCAGGAGTCCCCAAGCAGGGCCGCAGAGCCCCCAAGCCCATGGATGTAGCTTAGCGCCCTAGCAGCGACGAGGGCCATCAACTCTACCCGGCCGGTTTAGAGGCGGGTTCTCCAGTTTGGGGAGGACAGGTAGACTGAACTCAGCGTGCTTCGCGTGTGTAAACAGACGCAACCAAGAGATGCCACCTCCAGACAAAGGGAGTAAACCCCAGGCCAAATCCCGGGCCGACTGGCTTTTTGAAGGTCCACTGTTGTTGCAGTGTTCCAGGGTCTGTGCTATTTTAAGCACACAGGGCAAGTAGGGTGTTCACTCGTCGTTTTCTGTCGACCAACGACGGGTTGCACCTCAGAGCCTCACACATGAGTCTGACTGCGAAGTTGGTAGGCAGAAGGGAAGGCCGCTAGCTTCAACGATCGACAAGTTCGAACAGGCAATCGCCGAATAGATAATTTCAACTCATTTAAGCGGACGCAGAATAATCCCAGTAATTCTTTGGATCTTGCTTCGCACAGACTCGCTCTCCGATGGTATATACTCCCAACGCCAGGCTCATCATGACCTTTTATCGAAATATCACACAAGTGTTAAATACCAACCATCATTTCCCTCCCTTAGAACAGGGGATGATGAAACGCCCTTCAGTAGCCTAGATCGGGGACCCAGAAAATCACATCCTCATCCGCTGTCGCAAAATGGTTATACCTAGGATTGAACTCAATGACCGCCGCCTCCCTCTTCTCCTCGAGTACAAAGGTCGGATCGAGCACCTTGTTCTCACCCGCATGCTTGATATCCCAACCTAACACGTCCTTCCTCGAGCCACTGAGCACGAACCGACCGTCGGGCGTGAAGCAGCAGTCACCACTGCTCTCCATCGATGCGCCGCCACCGGGACTGCCGCCAGACGAACCGTTCGCCGTCGTAGTCTCCCCGGGGGCCAGTCTAGTAGTGCCGCCTTCGGGTTTGCGCAGGAAGGCCTTCAGAGTGCCGTCGAAGGCGTCGAGGAGGAAGTGGCCGGGCCCCTTTGTGCCGAGCAAGAGAGACTTGCCGTCGTTGGAGAACTCGAGTTTGGTCCAGCCCTTGAGGAGCCATTGCCGGTCGTAATCCTTGCACTGCTCGACGACGTCGAACACGGAGAAGGGGGCCTTGTCAAAGTTCTTGCAGTCGTAGAGGAGGACGGTGCCGCTGCTGGGGGAGGCCACGGCGAAGATGTTCCCCGAAGGGTCGTAGGCGGCTAGGTAGGGAGTGTTGAGGAAGAGCTGGCCGACCCATTGCTTGGTGGATATGTTCCACAGGCGAACGGTATTGTCAAGGCTACACGAGATGAAGTTATCATGTCCTGGGTGCATGGTGAGGCAGGTCACTCGGCCCTCGTGGCCCTCGAAGTATCGAATGAAGGAGTTGTCGTGAGTTGCAAGGTATCTTATAGCATCTGGCACACAGGGAGGAGTGTTAGCTTTAGCAATTGGGCTAGCAGCACACGGCTTGGAAGAGGGCGAATCGAGGCTGGATCACCATTTTGTTTGGTACTAGCGTAGATGATGCTGGAGCTTGTATGCGTAAACCTGGCGAGCTTTACTCCGTACTTTTTGCTTAATAACGTCTTGTTGTGCAGCCCATCCTTGACGTTGTAGATCTGGATCGTCTCGTCGCTCTCGGACGTCATGAGAAGCTCGCCGGGGTCGTCAAAGTCCAGCGAGAGGACACGCGGTCTAGGTTGGCCGTCCTTGACATCTTCTCGGCGGAAGAGCTATGTAAAGACAGATCCATTAGCTTCCATCGTCCATTTCGCCCAGGGTCGCAGTTGTTCGCGAGAGTATAGCTATGAGCTAGCTCGAGGCTTCGGGGCGCGCACCATACCTTGGTGGGTCTGAATGTACTTATGACGTCGCTCAATTGGGACGTGGTGTTCGATGGGCCGCCAATGACCCTATTAAGATTGATTCCATTGG
Organism: Scedosporium apiospermum; assembly: GCF_000732125.1. Taxonomy (NCBI): domain Eukaryota; kingdom Fungi; phylum Ascomycota; class Sordariomycetes; order Microascales; family Microascaceae; genus Scedosporium; species Scedosporium apiospermum. The sequence continues at coordinate 2,134,802 of NW_015971800.1, forward strand.
GAGTCGATGAACCAGGGGCATCGAGGTCCATTGGTGTGGAAGACATCGTTGGTGTTGAATGCGGCCCTCCGAGATTCGCTTAGCTCAGGACGAGGTTTGCAACGGCGCTTCGGTCTGAAGAGGGGCACAAGTTATGGGGAGAGTTTTAAGCATGACATGGGGGAAAAAATTGGTAGCTCAGGGAGATTCGGGTCGCCTATTTCGGCCTGGACTGGCTTTGGGAATCTTGATCAGCATGGGTCCCCTCAGCTTGATCAATCAAATCAAGCGTTTCAAACTTTGCGGGAGGGCCCAGTCGATTTCTTCTCCAACAGAAGCATTTGCAGTGGCAATCCCCCACTTTCGCACGCTCCCGAGCCCACAATGCACCGTTGCTTGGAGCCCACGCGACCCAGGACGGGGAAATACACTCCTGTGCTTCGTAATGGTGCAGTTCAGTCAACGAAATCGGTCTTCAAATCCGAATGCGCTGAACCACCGAAACCCGACATCAGCGCTAATTGAAATGTCAGCCCCACGATTTGGTAGAACCCCTTGAATCACATCAGCGAGCTAAGCCCAAATTAGGCCTTAATATCTCAAAGCTCGGGGTTTTGGGCGACCCGCTAAACCCCGGTTGCGACTGCCGATGGCGGTCAAGATTTTTCCCCAGCGGTTCAAATCGGCGCTTTCGCAGGGGAATGTGGGAGTCACAAAAAACAATCCCCCAGTGCCAGCTTTCCTCCACCTTCGTCCTCGCAACCTCAACGAACTATACTTCGTGAGACGGTTCAAGCGACGAAAGGGAAACCGGCAGTCTGGGCCCCAGCCGACGCCTCTGTCCTACGGTTGACCGATTCTGATCCTTTGAAGTTTTTGGATTTTTTTTTCCCCTAACAGTCGAATCCGGCGATAGAGCACATGTAGGTTGCTCCAACAATTTCCCCGTCGGCTTCTTCATTGCCGACGTATCGCATCCCGACGCGATGACTCCTTCGAGAGTCTCGAACTAATCCACCATGGTCGATATATAGATCCCATCGTGTGAGCGTTTATTCGAATCGACGGAAATTAGACGAAAGGAATACATCAAGATCGAAGAGGGGGAAATAAAAAGGACAAGCGTCATCAGGCTGGGGAGACTGGGAGAAGGGCCACCATGTCTACAACCATAGGGCACGTCCTCCGAAATCGCAGCTACTCCCTCGAAGTTATGTCCCACGGAGTACTAACTCGCGATGCAGAGCCTTTATTGCTGGCGGTATAGCCGCTTGCGGCGCCGTCACGGCTACCCATCCCTTCGAGACGGTCAAGATTCGGTGCGCATACCTCGGCCACCTCCTTCCGAATACCGGGACCTCCGGACTAGAACGCTAACATCGAACTCTCATGTAGAATGCAGCTGCAAGGCGAGCTTCAGGACAAGGGACATCAACCTCACCACTACCGCGGTCCCATCCATGGCGTATCGGTCATTGTTAGGAATGAGGGCTTGCGCGGCATCTACCGCGGTATCGGCACCGCCTACATCTACCAGATTCTCCTCAACGGATGCCGTCTCGGATTCTACGAGCCCATGCGCAAACCGCTAACTAAGCTCATCTTCGGAAACGAGACGACGCAGAGCCTCGGTATCAACATGTTTTGCGGTGCGTCATCCGGGGTCATCGGCGCCGCCATGGGAAGCCCCTTTTTCCTCGTCAAGACCCGCCTGCAGAGTTACTCTCCTTTCCTTCCAGTCGGCACGCAACACAAGTATAAGAATCTCTTCGACGGCATGTCGCAGATCTACAAGGGCGAGGGCGTTGGGGGGTTGTATCGAGGAATCAGCGCTGCGATGATTAGGACTGGTATGGGAAGCTCGGTACAGCTGCCGACCTACTTCTTTGCCAAGAGGAGGTTGGTGAGACATCTCGGTATGGAGGAGGGTCCGGCCCTTCACCTTACTAGCAGCGCCGTGAGCGGCTTTGTGGTCTGCTGCGTCATGCACCCGCCTGGTATGTTTGGTCCCTCTCACTCCGATCTTCCTGCGGATCTCTGGGGGTTTTTACTAACTTTTTTTTCCTTCTCTTTTCGTTAGACACCATCATGTCTCGACTTTACAACCAAAACGGTAACCTGTACAACGGTGTCTTCGACTGCCTTACAAAGACCATCCGCACCGAGGGATTCTTCGCCATCTACAAGGGATTCCTTCCCCACCTTTCCAGGATCTTACCTCACACGATCTTGACCCTTTCCCTCGCCGAGCAGACGAATAAGTTCATCCGGAGCCTCGAACTGAGGATACTGCCTCCAGTAGCATTGGACACACAGGAGAAGAAACTCTAAAATTTGGAAGGAATAGAGTGATGTGGCGGCGATGGGACGCATCTGTTAGTTTCAGGGGTCTCGGTAGGGGAAGGCGCATTGCTTGGGCATGCATCGTTTATACCGTTTTGGAATGAGCCCAGCTCTCTCTTCGTAGAAGTTCAGGCCATTCTCTTCTTGTCTTGGCGTCCGGGCCATATTAGGTTAAAGATTTTGGAAAAGCACTGGAACGAGAAATAGTTGGATGGCGGAAGTCGTGCATGTACATAATACCATGCCGCAAATCTTTTTCCTTTTGTCTATCGAGCTGAATCGCCTCGAAAATCCGTTCCAATCGTAACTCCGTAAGCATAAAGACCAGTTCTACACTTTCTACCCACGAATAGACCTCTCGCACCCGTAACAAAGCTTCGAGTCTCCGCCATCTTCCTCTGGCCCAACTCCTATCTCGCCCTTCCACCTCGCATCCCCGCTCTCATCAACCGCCACACCGCACAGCCTACACGCTGTGCCCCCTCCGCCTCCACTCATCCCAGCCCGCGCGAGTCTACCCGTGGTGCGAACCACATTCGCAACCACAGCGGGGTACCCCTCCTCGACGCTCTCAAAGTAGCGAACCATCGCCTCCTCGATGCTAAGATCCTTGTGGGAGACCACATCCGCCGAGGCGGGTGGGTTCGACACGATAATATCCGACAGCGACGGGTCGGCGAAACGGAGGTACGTATGAATCTCGTTGCGGAAGACGTCTCGTAAGGGATAGTAAACTTGCATACTCCTGGGAGCTCCCTGTTCGGATCCAAGAAGGGGGAAGGGACCGTCGTTGATCTGCCAGGGGACGGAGAAGCCTCTTCCCTTGGCGACCTCGGCGAGGGTGAGTTCAGCCAGGGCGGTGGTCGTGCAGCCCAGTAAGAGGGCCTCGCACGAGTTCTCCACGGCGAAGGAGAGGAGGATGCGGCGGAGAAAGAGACGGAGGATGTCGGCTTTGGAGGTTACGGAGGGAAGTGCGTCGAAGAGGGATTGCATGCGGGACTGGGGATCTAAGGTGGGGTCCGTGGAGGGGAGGGAGGGCCAGTCTATGGAGGATATGTAGAAGGCGGAGCTTAGGGGGATGAGGCGGAAGTCTATCTCTGGGAACTTCTCGCGATACCTTTGTAGCAGCGCCGTAGCAGGAGAGCCGTTTGTTTGGGCATCACCATTAGAGCCCTTGGCGGGGTGAGGTCTGAGGTCTGTGTCGACGTGGGCTACGATCAATTCGTACGCGACCGGGGAATTAGGGTTCGCCCTCGCGCGGACATACTTGAGGTTCTCATCTAATATCTGAACGAGCGCCGTCGATGAGGGCCCGAAGGAGAGTCCGGCGAGGTAGCGACATGTACGCTTCTCGCGGGGTCCGACGAGCTCCTTACGGAGGAGGCCTAGTCTCTTGACAGCCTTATTATGAGTGAAGGATTGGAAACATGTTCTGATTTTTGGGTTAGCTGCATCAGGGTCCGAAGAGTTGGGATGTTATGGCAGATCGAGGGGCATGGCGGGGTTGAGGTTACGGGCATGTGGATTCGGTCCTTAGCTTGACGGTGGCGGGGTTCGTCTTGCATCTTGCGCAGGGACGCGGGGAGTCTGAGGTGGGAGTCGGCTCCGGCTTGGCCATGGCTGCGGAGGACGAATGCTTTGAAGGGTTTGAGGTCTTGGATTTATGGTGATTCCAAGAGCGGGAAGGAGTGATGGTAAGTGTCTGTTGAATCCAGGTCTCAATCTTTGTCTCTGGGGTGTAGAAAATTTCTAAGTGTCTCTGTCTGCACCATCAGTCAAGAGAAGAATATTTTGCCCCAAAATACTAGAACCCTCTTTCTTACGCTCTGTATTTTAGACACCAACCAATTCAATTCTATTCATCAAGACAAACAGGGTGGATGTCTGTATCTGTATCTAAGCCCCGAGACAGAGACAGCATAATCATGAAGAAGAAAATCCTATATTTCCTTCATCATCTTTCCTGTCTATCCTTGATAGATCTCACTCATCTTTACTCCACCTCGATCTCTCTTATAAAGAGAAGGGGACCATTAAGCTCATTCCTTCTCAGCTGGTTATCTAGACTTTGATAAAAAAAATTGATTGAATACATTGCCAGTACCGGACTCCCTCTCTACCAGATTCCCAGCTTTCTATAGTACCACCCAACTCCAGAATCCCTAGGCAGTCTCAGGACAATCAGAGAGACCTGGAGAGACTTGTCCTTCCACCAATCCATCCAAGGGAATATGATCAATACTATAAGACTTAGCTACAATGCTATGGAAGTGGGATTCCTGCATTTGGACCTTCCTCTTCACCCCAGTGATGTCATTGAGTCTGGGGAGCTCCCGCCTCATTCCTCCTCACCCCGTGTTAGTCCTTGTTAATCCCACGCCCTGGAAGAATATCAAGAAGGAGCCCACTTACACTGTCGTTGCCTAAGTTCTAAGTCTCAGAGACTCTGTCATGGTCGTTGAGTATATGTTTAATACACCACGAGGGCTCTTCCTGTAGCTTCCTCGATGTATGTCTCCTGGAAACGTCCTTCCCCCCTTGGCCGACTTCCACCGCCGGGCCAACAGGAACGCGACTCGACAAGGTAAACCTCGATTCAAACCTCGGCGCGTAAAACATTCATCCCTTCTTCACCTCATCGTCCTCTAGAAGTGTTGCAGTTGCGTTTTCCCAGCACTGTAGCATCCTGTTTCCGCTCTTTTAACCAGCTTCTCGACATCCTCCATCGATATCAACGACTCCGCAATCACGGTGCCCCCCGACAAAGCATCTGTATCTGTTGGTACCCCTTGTGAACCACATTCTTTCGTACTTGAGTACCGGTAAGCCAGTTAATCGTTTCGTGCCCTTCGGCGCCAGTCACAAGGTCTATCCCCACGTCTGACGATCCGCTCGGATTGGACAAGTGTATCGATCCAAACTGTCCCCGAATCACTTGGCATACTCACTTGAGTATATCTCATCATGGATAAATCAAGTTATCCTGGTCAAGCCTCCAAGCCCAAGAAATGGCAGAGGACGGCGTCCGACCTAAGCCCCGCCATCAAGACGAACAGCGACTCCACAGCTGGCGGCGAGTCCATCACCAAGCTTGTTAAGAAAGTCTCTCGGTCCTTCAGTGCGAAGACCACCAATCTTTTCAAGAAGTCGTCCGGACGATCCTCCGAGGACTCTAGTTCGTCGGTATCTGGCAGCTCCCAGAAAGGTGGCGCTGGCTGTTTCACCACCGAGTCGTTCGAACAAACAGTGCCCGACGATTACAGTCTGGCCCCGAGGCCAACTGCTTCTAGCGAGGACGGCCTCTCCTCGGTTAGGTTCTCAAGTAAGTGAAATCTCCAAGCCGCATACATTGATTTGCTCAGAATTCGTACTGACGTCCGTTCGCTTCAAAGCTTGCCCCAGCAAGAGCAGCAGTCAACGCTCGCGAAACATCAGCGGTATGCTGAGGACATGCCGAAAACGTCTCTCAATTGGAAGCCTCAGAGATAGCCTTGATGAGATGGGTAACCCGGAGAAGAAGAAGCGAACCTCTCCTATTGTCGCTCATTCGTCTTCCGGCGCTCCTCGTCTTGGTGCTCTTAGCTATGAGGGTGCCGGCCCTGACGGCGAGGACAGCATGTTCACGTTCCGAAACGACCTGGATCGCGCCATGAATGAGATCACTGAGCGCGGAAAGATGGCTGACTACGTCAGGGCCAAGGATTCACCCAACCCTTTTCGATACTCGAAAAATCTCGCCGTGCGCGGAAAACCTCTCACCTTCAACAGAGCTACCAACGTCCTTGGTAACATTGTGAATCAAAAGCCCCGATCGATCAGCCAGAATGAGTTGGTCATTTGCAAGAATTCCGAGAATGCCTTCAAGGACTTCGATTTCGGCATCCGTTCGGAATTCACCTCCCGAGCGTCAAGCTATGGTAAGTTGACGACGATCTCCAGTGGCGGAAGGGGCGCCTCCGAGGACAAGGTCCAGAAGGCTTTCAATGAGCGCAACGAAATTCTCGAGAGCGCCAAGAAAGAGTTGGCTAAGTCCTCTCCTCAAACGGCCAAGTTTGTCGGCCAAGTTCGAGATCTGCCCCTCGAGGCCCGCGACAGGAACCTGACTGTGCCCGGTGGAATTGGCACCCGTGTTAAGTTGTCATATCCCTGGATCCAGTTCACCAATGGCCGGCTCGAGGTCTTTGAAACTCGCGAGGCCGCTCTCGGCAGCATCAAGTATGAGGTGCATGCGATCAATGACCTTGCGTTCTATAATGTAGATACGAAGACCTACTTCCTTCAACCTCCGTGCTACTTCATTGATAGCGAGTACGCCGAGGTCGGCTACCTCCGTGGTCTGGAGCTTGTCTCCCTCAGTTACGAGGCCGGTACTACTAGGCACAATGCTGCCGCTGATGCCGCGGACCCCAATGTTCCTATCGCCGGCAGGCCTTATCTCGTCATGTACATGGACGAGGAAAATGACTATGTCATCGTCGATGTTAGGGATGACTCCATGAGCATCAATGACTTAATTGGTTTCTAAAACCAGGAATGAGAGCGGAGAAGTTGAGCTGGATCGAACGCGGAGGACGATTGTTGTTTTTCTCATATTTCACGTTGAGCACAGCAGGCAAGAAACGGTATGAGTGGAAAGTGTACGGAACGTGGGAGGGTGCTTTGGAGAGTGCATCGATAGTATCGGGATTGGTGAATGTCTTCTCTCGTCCATGTTGGGCTCTTGACCGAGTCTTTAAAAACACCGCTGGCGAGTTGGCTTCCAGTGTGGTTCTGGATTGAGAACTCCTAATCGGACTGTATTCCTATGGTTCATGCATGTACTGTTAGTCTTGCTTTCATCTTGTGAATTTCTTTCTAGTTGAGTATGCGAAAACCGGCGAGGACAGGCCAAACCCGTTCTCGGGGCCCGGGTATTGTGGCAGAGAGGCAGGGAACAGCTAGGAAGGCATAGTCAAATTCATCATTCATTTTCACTCGAACGAGTATTATCGTAAGAGACCGAAATAGGTGCCATTACTGTGACCCATTGAGTGTCTGTAACGAGATTCTGTCTATAGAACATCATCGAGTTGTTAATATTTAACACTCCGAATGCCTCCTTGTCGATACAAATAGAGTCGCCAGTTCCCGTTCCATTCCCACATCAGAGGCCCATGCCTCCGGTTTCTCGTGGCAGTTGAGTCGAGGCAAGATATCAGTTGCGTGGGGGATACAGATTCAGGTCGAATATTGCTGACTCGCTATGCGTCGGGGTTCATTCTCGTTCCCTCAAGTTAGAAATCGTAGACCGTCTAAGGGAAGGAACACATAGGTGAACGTGGCACCAGGAAGACTTCACTTTGAGTGATCAGAATTAAGTGGAATAGGATGGTCCAGTGCTGCTGAAGGATATCTATTCACCTTTCTCTATAGTCCACCCCGAATCTTTTGAAGTTGGCTTATCAGTCCATATCCACCAGAATACGTCTTTTGTTCCGTGCCCGCACTCTTCGCAACACTTCCCTTCCTCGACCTCCCCCCCGCAGTCTTAGCAGCAGGCTCCATCTCCTTGAGCAGATCCCTATGCGCATCCTCGACCATCTTCGCCAGCGTCTCTATGAATTTTGTCCGGCCCCTTTCCTCAGCGGTACCGTTCCACACCGTCGTCAGTTCCTTGAGCTCGGCCACTCTCTCGGCGGCTTTCTCGATGCCGCGAATGGGATCCTCATCTGCCAATAGTGTCGAGATCTCATCCCGCAGAGACTTGAGCACGTGTTGGCCCTTCTCCTCCGAGCTCCGCTGCTCTTTGCCGGGTTCCGGGGCGGAGACGGAAAGAAATGAGGAGCCGACTGATAGCTCGGAGGGCGGGAAGGGAAAGTCCATGGCTTGGCCGAAGGTTTTGATGACTGCGTCGAGTCTTGACCGGACGAGGGTCAGGGTGCGGAGCTGCTTGACGAAGTCAGGCTCGTCGGGCGTCGTACCGTCCTCCTTGCCACTACCCTCCTTTGGTTGCTCTTCAGATCCCGCACTAGTCTCCTCGATTTTGATTTGGGCGTTTTGAAGGCCACCCGGAACGAACTTTTCGATATCCTTCCCTAATGTCTCGTGGAGAGTCTCGGAAAATGCTAGAGCCTCACCCCTGAGCAACTCAACCTCGTACGCTAACCGACTCCCGCTCCGGAGAATGTCGTCTGTAAGTTGGGTCAGGGTGTTCGTTAACCTCGTCGTGTGAGCGTTCAGATTGTTCGCCAGCCCTTGCGACTCCGATGACAGCTCCGACAGCGGGACGGCCTGCTTCCCGTTTGCTGCTTTCGCAGAAGCGACGCCGGCATGTTGGAGCGGGGGTAGAGATGCGTTCAGATAGGCAGCAGGATTAAATTTGGGATCAAGAAAGGGCTGGAGGAAAGGGTCCGAGACATGGCTGGATTTGGGCTGGATAGTAGGGGCCTTGGATTGTTCTCCGTTCTGGCCAGGCAGCGATTTCGTCGTTGATGCTGTGCTGTTTTGCCGTTGTCGTGAGGTCTGTTGTGATGCCATGTCTCTGGTACAGCCTGTGTGTCTGAGGCTGGCAAGTATGATAAGAGATGACGGTTGGATCTAGTCACAATCCTGCAATTCTACATGTACAGCGCCAGTAAATGACGAGGAATTGTGTCTTGGTGACCATGAAGAGGAATGGCCGGTCGCAATGCTGGCGTTCTAAGTTGGGTTGATGAGCCCGCCTCAGCGGTCTCTCATCAATTTACTGAGCAATACAGGAGGTACAGAGACACGCTGGAACTTCTAGAACTTCAAATTGAACCTTATTGTCGACGGTTGAACCATGAGCCGTCATGTTGCCAATCTGGAAGCCAAATTCATAACGAAGTTCAAGGAGACCCTGATATCCTTTCATAGACTCTTCAAACGAATAGTTTCAGTCCCAAAAGAGGATCATGGCTGTTTCTACTGAGTAACGGCCTCAGTAGACACTCGTCGTTTTAATGATGCTGGTCTCTCCTTGGTCACCAGTTCAGGCTCAATCGCTACACTGTCAGCTGATTTGATTCCCTTCCCTTCACGTGATGGCGATCAACTTCCCCGAGGTTCAGCCGCAGGCTCTTGTCTCGTCTTGGCAGTGCTGACGAGTGACGGTGCATTGTTGCACCACTGCCCAGTGACCACTGGCAGGTCACGGCCCCTTACTCCGTACTTTCCAGGACCGTCCAGTCTACCCAGTCGACCCAGTCCTTTTGTTCACCTTTGACGTAGCAGAACGCCGCAGCCTGGCAACTCCCGACCTCAACATCAACCCCAACCGCTTGACGACTTCTTTCACCCGCCATCCCCAAGATCAAGGCATACCATCGACTTTATAATCTCTAGGATATCCCACCCTTTTTTTTATTCTTCATCGGTCTCGCTAGTGCCTTTACCGCTTCCTCCCCAAGCATCACCACACTTGTTTCGTCATCATGAACCCTGAGTAGTATGTGTCTGATCCATCCCCGTCCCTTGGGCCGGCCTGGTCCTGAAGGAGGCCTCACTTTAGTGTCAACACCATGGAATCTAACTCATGTCTAGTGTTTTAATGCCCACGTTGAAACCGATATCGATATCGCGACTATACCCGCCCCTTGTGATTAATGAACTAACCAGCGTCTGAAGATACGACTACCTCTTCAAGCTCCTCCTCATCGGAGACTCCGGTGTCGGAAAGTCTTGCCTTCTCTTGCGGTTTGCCGACGATACCTACACGGAATCATACATTTCCACAATCGGTGTTGATTTCGTACGTCTCCTGCCTCATACACAGGTGCCCCTGCGCTTGGCTCTTCAAATGAATGATCAGATCAGCCACGGCAGCCTGCAAAGAGTCATCGACACTGACTTAGCGTCCTAGAAAATCCGAACGATAGAACTCGATGGAAAGACGGTGAAGCTTCAGATCGTAAGTGAATTCCACGCTGCCGGACAAATACACATCTCAAAGTGTCAGGAGGGGACCTGATGACTGATGGGTTGAATATAGTGGGATACTGCCGGCCAAGAACGATTCCGAACCATCACCAGCTCGTACTACCGAGGTGCGCACGGCATCTGCGTGGTCTACGATGTCACCGATATGGACTCTTTCAACAACGTTAAGCAGTGGCTCCAGGAGATCGACCGCTACGCCACCGATGGTGTCAACAAGTTGCTTGTAGGCAACAAGAGCGATATGGCGGATAAGAAAGTTGTGGAGTACACTGTTGCTAAGGTACGAATACATGCCCCCCTTCGGCCCTCCGAGTGGTGTTGATCCTTTGTCTGCCTGCTGCGTTGTACCTTTGTTCCCAACGTACGATCCGGCGTACAGCTCGGCCAAGTCATCTGCTGCCTAAGGGGGTAAGCCTTGGGGAATGACGGACAGGCCGCTAACAATCTCATTAGGAATTCGCCGACAGCCTCGGAATCCCATTCCTCGAGACCTCCGCCAAGAACGCCAGCAATGTCGAACAAGCCTTCCTGACCATGGCCCGGCAAATCAAGGAGCGGATGGGCACCGCGACAGCGAGCAACACGAAGCCCAATGTCCAAGTCGGCCCCGGCCAAGGTGTTGGACCCTCCTCCAACGGCGGATGCTGCTAAGCTTTCCCATGGAACTTCCATGGCCCGGCCGTTCTGCACTTTGTCGTCTTCCTCGAAACACATATGTTGCACGTTTTGAAGTCCCAGATACGATTAGGGGACCGCATATATGAGGGGGATGTTATGGGCAGTGGTGTGGTGTAACGGAGTCTTAATTTGGTTATTGGGGGAGCAGGGCTAATCGCATCAAGAATGGGGAGATGGTTTCTCAAACTCTTTTTTTTTATCAGATCATTTAGACGGGAGAAGTTGTACCTCTAGAGCCTCGACTCCGCCCGGCAGATGAGGAACGCTCAAACTTGTTTTTTGAAGGATACCTGCAAAGGCAGCCGCAGACATATCGATGTAATGGACGCTTTTCGCTTTTGTTTTTTTGCTTTTTTCTATCTTCGACTTCTTCACTGGCAAGGAATCCCTGCATACCGAGGCACCTTCTCCCAAGTTGGGCATTGTGGGCAATTGTTCTGATCTGTCGGGCAAGTAGCGAAGCGAGGAAGCTGTGATGGGGGAGTTTACAGAGGCCATCTTCAAGTGTGCATTACCACCGTATCTGAGCTCTCCCCAACAGCCTCGGACGATTTCCCTTTCCTTTCCTCTCTGTCTCTGGGGCGAATGATAGTTTGAAGCACCAGTCGAGGGAACGTGGAAGAATATCCGTCTTTACGTTTGCGGTTCTTTTTTTTCTCTCCTTTTTTCCTTCTTCGGTTTCTTTGCGTTTCCCCGATCATTTTCGCTTCTCTCCGCCAACTTCTTTCATGCCAAACCTTTTTTTGTACGCTTGTTCCCTGTCTTACTTAGTCCATTGAGTCTCTTTATTTTTGTGCGTTGGAATGCTCCGCTGTTTTGGTTGGGGGTGTGGGTTAAATTAAACTGGCCATATACATCTATGTTTCTCTTGTCCGTATGTGCGTCTTTCGTGACTGGAGAGTGTTCCGTTTCCCCATGTGCCGGTGTCTTCTTGTTTGTGTGGGTGTTTCATTCATCGCCTGGACATCCTATGTTGAACATGTGGTGCCTCAAGGCTTCTGGAAGGAAGCAAGATGGATGGAAGACTGTTTTCAAAACGCTTTTCACTATTCGTATTATGTATTCCGACCGGCGTAGTTTACACGGATTCTATCCCATTCGCTTGTCCCAACCAAACATGTCCCTATAGGTACCCCAATTTTGATATCACACTCCTCGCCCCGTCCGCCCAAGAGCCCCTATGTAAAAGAAACATAAAAAAAAGAAGGAAAGAAAAAGTTATAGTAAAAAGAGCAAATGAAAACAGAAGCGTAAATAGTGAGACCGCATCAAGCCAACCCCAAAAACTTCAACGCCTTATGACTACTCCCCTTCCTCGCCACAGGCCTCCTCATAAAAATAGGCAACAGCCTCTTCTCCTCCAAATCCTCAAAGTCCGAATCATCCTCGAGATCCAGCCCGACCCCTTCATCCTCCTTCTCGAGCGGCAGGCGCTTCCTATCGCGGACGATGATGCTGGCCGTGGTCTTGGTCGTAGCCGTCGAGGTCGTCGGCGAGAAGCGCCCGTGCTGGGGGGAGCAAGGTGTCTGGACGGGGGTTTCGGTGGGGGAGGGCGAGGGGGTAGCGGAGGAGCGGATGGGGGAGAGGGATCTTTGCGGGAGGGGGGGCGGTTGAGGGGATGTGGGAGATAGAGGGGGGCTTTGGGAGGAGATTGTTAGGTGGGGGATCGTGGAGAAGGTTGCGCCTGATAGAGGTGGGGAGATGCTTCGGGGGTGCGGGGAGCGTTCCGTGGTAATGGCAGCGGTGGTGTCGATGTGGTGGAGGTTGTGTTGGCGAGGAGTCTTGTGTTGGTGGTGGTGGTGGTTGTGGTAGGCGTAGAAGGGGGATATCTCGAAGAGGACCTTGGAAATGGTGGAGAGGAAGGTAGACACTTCGGCGTCGGTGGCCGTGGATGTGAGGAGGTAGTTCGCCGTCGACGGCGTAAGGCTCTTCTCGACTGAAAGTGTAGGTGAAAGGTTAATGACGCCGGAGTATCCCGCAGGAGAGGACATTGCCGGCGAATGGGACGGCGTGGTGTCTAGACTACCGCCGTGGCTACGGATCGGAGCGAAGGGCGAGTCGGTGGAGCTCGAGTCGACGATCTGGGCAACTTTCATGAGATCAACACCGACGAGACGCTGGATGGCTAGCACCGTCGCTAGGTGCTCCGGGGGATACTCGAGGATGAGTAACCTCACCTCGGAGTGCGCGGCGAGATACGTCTCGAGGTGGGGGATGATGAGAGTCGCGAGGAGGTAGGGATTCGTGAAGGGGTTGTCGTTGGATTGTTTCGCGAGCGGCTGCGCGGTGAATGCCTGCATGGCGTTTGCAATGAGATACCTGAGAGACTGTGTTAGTTATTTCTTCTTCTGGATGCTCTCAAACTGAGTGCGTTTGCTTACCTGAAATCAATCCTCCCACTGCGCGAAACGCCGCTCGGCTGCGCTCCCAACTTCTCAAGCCTCCTCCCCACACTCGACACAAACTCCCTCTTCACGCCCGCCTGCGATCCAAACGCAATAATCTGGTCCACCATCCGCATGCTGCTGCTCCCACCTTCTTCCTCATGCCGGTCGTCGCTACCACTTCCAGCCTCCCTAAAGATCGGCCTCCAGAGGCCATCGAGCTCAGGGAGGTGGTGAAAGTTAAACTGGTGAAACCCGTCCTCCTCAGCCGGGAAGTACTCGGCTAGCAAAGACCGCAAGGCGTTCTGGACAGCCACGGCAGTGGGATTTCCCGGCACGGCGAAGTCGCGAATTGTTCTTCGCCTTGGCGTCGTCTCGACTGGGTGGAGCGGCGACGCAGGGGGCGGTGGGGTATGCGCGGGCGTCGGCGGAGCGGAGGGCGATAGCGTCACTATGGTTGAGACGATGACGGGCTTGCAGGAGGAGGTCGAGGCTAGTAAGGGCGGCGGCTGCTTTTGGTAGGAGAAAGGATCGTATTCTTCGTCGGAAGATGGTCGATCCGAAATGACCTCTTGGCAAGGTTGATTCCGCACATGCACCTGCTCCACCTCCACCACGCGCGCAGCAGTCGTCTCGGGCTCAGAGCCGCCGTTGTTGCTCGCTTCGGACCGCGAAGGTTGCACTGGCGCCGGCGCGTAGATACCACCATCCCTAAACGCTTGAACGAATTTATCGATGAGGGTGTCCAGGCGGCCGTTCTTGAAGTACACCACTAGATCCTCCCTGAACGGCAGCACGGGTTCTCGGGCGTCCTCGGCGGGCGCAGTAATAATGTCCTCCGCATCAGTGCCCCTATCGACGTATGAAGCACATCCCGTTTTTCGTTCCTTCTTGGGCTTCGCGAGGAGGGTGACCTTGGCTGCGCTGGAACGCCGAACAAAGACCGTCCTGGGGACCCCCACGTAACTTGCTCGGGTTGAAGTCGGTGATAGTGGCAAGCCGCCCCTCTCATCCGCGATGTCAACACACGAAAATCGCCTCGCGCCATCGAGGTTTTCGAATCCTTGGTCTGCCTCTCTGTTCGACGGTAACCGAAGAGGAAGGTCGCGATATCGTGCGCGGCTCATGCTCATCCGGTCGAGGGACCGAGCCCTCTTAAGGCTCCGCCTAGAAGCAGAAGAAGGGGCGATGTGGATAATCGAGGCCTCGCCCAGGACCACGGGGTCCTCATCATCCTGCGCAACCGCCGAGTTGATTGGGGCCCAGTAGGCCTCGCCAATGCAACTTGGTGAGCGGGGCGAAATAGGGGTTTTCAGGCTCGAATCCAGTTTGAAAGGATCGATGTCGTCGGGCTCGTCATAAAAACTCCTCAGTTCCAACCTCGGACTTTGCAGGAAGAAGGTCCTGCCGCCAGGATTATCCTCGTCGAAGTCATCGATGGCCTGTTCTTCGCTCGCCCGACCTCCTCCTCCTCCTTCCGCACGGGCTCCAAAAACGTAGAACGGCGCTGCATCCCCAAGGTGATCGACGTAGCCGTAAATTGGAAGGCTCATGCTCCGCGGGCGGGGTCGCCTAGCAGCACTAAGCGTCAGGTCGAGGTCCGTGCTGGGTTGGAGAGATTCTGTTTGTCGGTCTAGAGCATCTGCGGCCCTCATGGCTCTAGTGATGGGATCCTGGAAAAGAAACGCATCGGCGTCGTCTAGCGCGGATGCAAAGCTCAGGGACGGGCGTTTTTGAAGATTCTTCTTCCCTACCTCCGAAAGGCCAGCCAAGCCACCCGCGATCATTGCTTGCAGACGCCCCTCGGCCCTTTCGAAATCTCCATTTGTTTCATGCTGGGCAATGGCCTTGACGCAGAGCGCATACGCAGATGGCGTCCCCCCATTCAGAAAGACGAGACGCTTCGAGTCGGGGGTAGCTTCGTTGAGAAAGTTGAAGGCAGCTTCTAATCTCGCAGCAGCTGCATCGTGGACTTTTCGGATAAAAGTTGCGGCGTGGAAAGTCGAGTCCGCTGTCTCGTTAGGCAAGTAGTTTAGGATATTCGGTAAGATGAGTATTTGAGGTGACACTGGTAGAAGCCGGAGCTGGGTTGAGATGGAAGAGTCCGAAGATCCCTCAAAGGCCACAAGGCTCCCATGGTAGCTAGATGTCAACATCGTGGGCTTCCAGGAGTGGTGCGGGAGAGTCGTCGAGGATTTGGTGTAAGCGGAAAACCAAGTGCCTATCCCTCCGTGGGAACGACACGGATAAATCTGGTGAACCGAAGATCTTATCTGATTTGAGAAGGGCGCGGGTCTTTAGACAATATGGCTTGTAAGTTGATGGGAGACCATTTCAAGCAGGGCGCTGGGCACGAGTAGGTGTGTATAAGTATAGCGCAATGAAAGAGGCTCAGCCGACAGCTCTTCAAGAATGCCCCGTGCGACAAGGAGCGCGATTGTTTTATGAAGTTGACAAAGAAGAAACGAAAGTAAAGAAACAATTACTTGGAAACAATGATCGGCGAGATAGTTTCTTCTGAGAATATACTAGGGCGGGATCGAGTTCACTAGGAAGCCTCGATGATTTGTAGGACAAGAGGAGGCAGCACAACACAAGAAAGCCGAGAATAGCACAAAAGAGAAGGAAGAGAAGGAAGAGAAGGAAGAGAAGGAAGAGAAGAAGAATAAAAAAAAAGACGGTGAGGGAGGAAGAAAGGAAGATGAATGGAACTTCTTGATGGTATCACCGTTTGCAAAGCTTGCGAGGAAACAAGGGGTGGGAATTTTAAGGGGATCAGACGTGGGAGGACAAGTTCGTGAAGGTGAAGATGGAGGTGGATCGGAGAATAAATGGATCAATGGACCACTCCGATGTCCAGGAAACCCAGTCTTCCAAGATATGTCGAAGACCTGCCTACCACTCTTCAGCTTCTGGATCTGGAACTGGAAGTGGGATGTGGTTCTGGTTCCATCCAGGCCGTTTATCTTATTAGGCACAGGGTAATCAGAGACACTTACTGTACCTGAAGCTCCGGCTATTACCGTAAGCTCATGATCCGGATTTTGTCGCCCGCTGATGCTTTCCCTGCCTCCTTCGTTCCTGTAGGGTCCCGAGGATTAAGTGGGAAAAAAAATCCCAGGGAGAGAGGGAGCTCTAAGCTTCCAAAGATTCCATACAAGGCTTCGTACAAAGACGGCTACCAGCATGAAACACGAGGAACCTTTAATATGGGCTCGGCGAGAAATGGCGATTACGGGTTGGAGCAGCTGGAAGGAGGAAAGAAAGAGTTCAATGTTCTCAGTCCGGAGCAATGCTACGAAGTACTCACCTCCACCAACGCTGCCGTGCTGCATGCTGCGTCACTGCGTGGGTACAGCCAATAACCGTAAACGGTAATGAGAGCAGCCCAAACGAACATTCAATATGAATTTTAACCCCAGTCAGCTGGCAGACAGGGAAAAGGTGATGGCCGGGGTACCAGCATTAGGCATGCCAGTGACATGGCGGGCATTGGCATGAGCACTGGCACTGGCACTGGCACTGGCATTGGATTTGCGGAGCGGCGAGCTTAGGACGAACATATGAGGAAGTGTACTTGTAAGATCATGGTGAGAATAAGCGCCTTCTGGGTTTGGTAACAGAAGCGTGGGTGGTGATGCACTAATCTTGCCTGATCTTTGCCAGACGGGCCACCGAAAGAGCAACTCTTTCCCTGCCAGGAACAGTCCGTCTCGCGGCAAGACTGGGGGAATGGCACCTCAGGGTGGTAATGGTGTGGTACCAGGGAGAGGACCCATGTAGAGTCTGACCGGGATGGAGTCCTGAGCGATTTGCTGAAGTGGATGGATGGACGGACAGGGCCCAAAGCGTAATTTTAGTTGGAGCTGAGGTTTGTTTGCTCCAAACAGCGAGCTGCAGTTACCGACAATGAGATCTGGATGTGGTACTCTACAAAGGAGAGGTGGCATCACTTCTCGGCGCAGCTTGAGATGATCGACGTCGAAATTATGAGCGAAAGGAAACCGTGGGCACTAGTGTCGAGCCTAGATCCCACTTGGCGCCGTTTGCTGATGGAGAAGCCGAGTCTGTGACGAAGAAATAACGGAAGCTCCTTCGACGAAATCCAAAGCAAGTCCAGGCTAAAGTCGAGTCCCGCGTTTGTCTTTGTCTTTTTCTTTTTCTTTTTCTTTGTCTTCGGGTCCGCCTTGTGTGTGTGTGTCTATCCTCTTGTCGTGCACAAGGAATAGTGTAAAGTCCAGACGTATGTACGTCAGTCAGGGATGGAGAATCGATCGACGGGTGGCTTTCCTGCCACTCGGAGTCTCAGGTGAGCGATATTAGGCTGTATTATTAGTATAATTCCTCTTATTATTGTGCCTTCAGTGTTTCCCTTCCAAATGTGCAGAACTGGTGTTGCTTCCTGCAAAGTAGTATTAATACCACCTGCCTGCCACATCTGCTCATCCAACATTGAGGTTAAGTCTGGACCAAGCCGCACTGAGCTTACACCTGCATCGTGCCGTGCTGCACGATGCCTGTTTCGTCTTGCTCTCTACTCTTCGTTTTCGCAGGACGGCCGCGGGTTTGCGGGTACTAACAGTTGGGGATATTAATCCGCCCCCAACCAGCCACACCATCAAGAATCCAGACGACAATGAAATCGGTTCGGTTGTTTTTGGTCCCGTCTTGAATGAACTGGATCACCTGGTCTGAAGTTGAAGTGGTGTTGACACATGAACGGGAGTGCTCTTGGAAAATGAAGCCCGGGATGTAAAACAGCCACACAACACCCTTAGCCTCGTGTTAATTAGATGCGAGCATCTCCAATCTCCGCGTCGGCGTTCGTATGCAAGGGGGTTTGAAGTTTGAAATCTCCATCCAGGCACAACAGCCATTTCGTTGAATCGATTGGAATGTGGAATGTACAACTCTGCGAGGGTAGTACTTACTCCTTCGTACGTTACTCCATCCACACACAGAGAGAGATCTCGCACGCGCCCTCTGTCTCCGTCTCCTTTCATCTTTTCATCCTCTGCGAGCATTGCGTACGTACATTGTGTCCATTGCATATCGCACACACGACCGGACCTTTCCACATTGTGTCCAACCTCATCCTCACCGCCAGGTCAAGGTTGCATGGCGACGTCTGGTGTAATACCTCGTGAGTCTCGAGGCATTGCATCTTGTGCCACGTCCACGGCCATGCCCATGAGACGGCGCAGCTGCTAACTTTGGATCTTGGATGTTGGTGTACCGTTTGGCCCCCTCAAACGGGTCGGTATGAACCATTAGTGTTGCACTAAAATCGAGACTTCAAGGTCTAGCGTGGCAAAGGCCGTTCCACTGTGGGCAGTAATTCAGAGGGCGAGTTCAGCTGCCGAGCCAGACACTTGCACCTCATCCCACCATCTTCGGTCTTTCGGGCAGCATCTTCAACTCCAGGGGAGAAGAGCGGCTCACCGTACCCCTTTCTAATCTCAGCAATTGGCATATTTAGCCTCCACATAGCCGGATGCAGTTCGAGATAGAATGGTTTGAATACTCGGGCTTCGGCGATGGAGATATGAGAAAGATCAATTGACCAAACGGTTGAAACACAAACCAGGCTAATAATCCAAGGTGGCAGGTACCATCACAGGGCTCAGCACGGAACTCGATGTTGCAATGATCAGTTGAGACCAGTGCTCAGTACGAAGTAGTATTTTGTGGAGAGATCAAAATGCGCACAATTGAGGATGAAAGGATCAAATGTGCAGCGTTGGTGAGCTAAACTAGTCG
Source organism: Scedosporium apiospermum (assembly GCF_000732125.1). Classification (NCBI taxonomy): domain Eukaryota; kingdom Fungi; phylum Ascomycota; class Sordariomycetes; order Microascales; family Microascaceae; genus Scedosporium; species Scedosporium apiospermum. The sequence goes on from NW_015971800.1 coordinate 2,153,884, forward strand.
ACGGTACAAGTACAATTACTTCTTATGTGGGTACGTCCTGAGGCGACGAAAATACTTCGCCGCGTATGAGCGGACGGGCCACACCGCATGTAACATCAATCCCGAGAAAAGACCCCATCCAACTGCCGTTGTAACTCTGTCGGTGATCATCTGCGAAGTGCTGAGGTAGCAAGTACGCTCAATCCCTCAAGTGCTCAATCATCCCAGTCTCCAAAGAGCCAAAGAGTGCAGAGTGCAGAGCGTTCTGACAGAGTACCGAGGCACGATCAAAGTGGAAGTGCATGCACAATTGCAACGGTATTGACACTTAACCTAAGCTTCGAACCTCTGCCACAGCAGAAACCAACAAATCTTCCGGCCATCCCTTGCTTCATCTAGAACTTGCATGCAATCGACGACGCACACAGGTACTCGATAAATCTGCGTTAGTCGAAATTCGTTTGGCCATCGCAATCACTCCATCGCCCTTAGATCGAGCCATGCGGAGAACCAGGGAAAAGATGACTCTCAAGCCACTCGTGTGTCCCAGGTCCGGAGTACGAAGTCTAAGATTATTGAATCCTGAACGCGGCTGATATCGAGATGACTGTGGGTTTGCACTGGGGACTGGGGTCAGGACGACCCATGTCGTGGCCTGGTCCCAGCCAAGGGCAAGGATATGTATGCTGACTTTTGCAGCTATTACGAAGTTTAGTAGATCGGGAGACGGAGACAGGACGAGCACATGCTGCTGCTCCCAGCCTGTCATTAGATCTGAATTTTTCGTCTTCTTCTTCTTCGAAATGGTGTGTTGTGATGCCCCCAAAGCCAACCCTGGCTCCTGAGAACGGATGTCCGGCCAGGGTGCGGTTGTGTCACCGTTCCCCTCCGAGGACTAGTATGCACTATGATTAGCCAGGTTACAGACGACGGTCTGCACTTCTTGCTTCTTAGTCGCACACTATCCACGACACTACCGCCGCCCAGACAAACAGCCGGCGTCTTACCAGCCTGACGGCGCCAGGAGTGGCATTTTGAAGATCGATTCTCTCCCTGTTCATCCTTCGGCCTGCCCGCGTGTGGCCTAATACTCCAAAGGCTAGCTTGCACGGCATTCGCCTGCTAGTTTGATAACGGGGAAAGATCAGAGCACACTGAGCAATCATCAGCGGTCATAGTCGCGTGAAAGCTGGTGGAAAAGGGGTGCATTCGCTCTTTTTCGCTAACTCGCTTCGATTTACGCTCCTGATCACCCGTCCAGAGGGCTCTTTTCCATGCCAGAGAAACTGCAGAGGAGCTTCCTTAGATACGGAGACCGGACCTGCATGGTCCCGTGGCTCCTCTCGAAAATGAGGAAGAGTCCCTATGCGGCCGCTGGTGCGTCTTCAGCCCTCACTAACTCTCGAGGGACCGCGAAGGAATATCGTTGAATTGGTGAACAATGAGTAGGTACAAAGGTACACAGGAAACTTGGAAGTCCACCTGTGAGTTAATACGTATGAAGTAGTTGCCCAGCACGGCTTGATAGAGCTTTGGAATCCGGCTCCGTACCACTTCGTGAAATGCCAATTCTGACCAGGCTCTCCTCGGCTTCTCATCCTGGCTTGACAACTCGGGAGACGGGCAACCGAGAAAAAGCTTCTGGAAATCCGAGCTCCCGCTCACCTCTCGTGCTAGCGCACTGAGTTTCCTCAAACAGTCGGTGTCTTCGGCTTTTGCTCCCCCTTCATTCTCCATTCCAGCCTCCCACAATCTTTCCGCAGTCTCATTGTTACCGTCCTACGAAGCATGCAAAAAGTTGCCACTGCTTAAAACCTGAATCTCATCACTCTGTGCCCACCCGTGTCGAACAAAGCAAAAAAACGGAGGCTGTAGACTTTCCCATCTGACGCATGTCATATACATACACATCGTTCTGCTCATGCCCAGACGGCTAACGCGAGGCACGAGCGTTCAGTAGTGATGTACTATAACCACGCTTCCCACGAACTGCCTGGAAAATGCGGCTGCAAGCACCCAATAAAAGCTGCATTAGATGATTCTTTTCTGGAATTTGGAACGACGACGTGTCTAGCCCCCGCCTCTCTTGAAGACTGAGCCCTTGGCCGTGCATGCTGGTAAAAGCAAACTACCTGCAGTTCTAATTGGAATTCGTGGATTCTGGATTCGCCCGCTTCGAACAAATAGCAAACACCCAGCCTGTTGGGTCGTGGAACGGAGTCTGATACGCCCGCCCTTTGCGTGTCGGACATGCCATACCTCGTAGATTCTTGCTACCGTTCCACGGTCATCCCTACACAAATACTTTTACATGTCAATAGACTTCCGCCCTGCTCACGCTCTATTGAAATCTCCGTTTGTGGGTCTCTGGCTGAAATTTCTTCGGATACCTGCCGCCCCTAGGCTTGCCGGGGGCGTAAGCCGTCTTCGTCCTCCGTCTTGGTATTGCTCGCGCTGTCCTGTTGGTGCAGCCTGCGCGCTTTGATGATCAATGGCTCGCCCACATAATACCTTAGCGTGTCCATGGCATCGTATGATGGAAATGTTCGCTCCTATCAAAGGACGGGGGGATTTTGTCGATTTCGGTTCTGATTCCGAGCGCTTGTCCCGAGAGAAAGGGTTTCCCTGGTATTTTTCTTTGTGGCAACTTCGAGACGTGTTCTGCGGGAGACGAAGCAAACATTGGGTCACATCTCATTATCCTCGTCAAACGGGGGAGGCTGAACTCTGTGGGGCAGAAGGCTTGTAGAAGCGCCTTCTTTGTAATTACCCAACAACTAACATTTGATCTAATCGTCCTCCATTAGCCCTGCGAGCTCGGCTTCTTCCTCGGCGGTCATCACGCCGGCGCCGTTCGTTCCGTTCTTTTCCTTTTCCTCTTCCGCCGGTTCACTATTGGCCTTCTTAATCTCCTCCACCACATTGTCGAGTTGTTCCTTCATGAGTGGCCACGTCCTGATAGTTCCATCGATACTTACACTGCAAACCCTATGATGAATCCCCCGTGGGTCGGGGAGCAGCACAAGGTCGGTGATTTCGTCGTAGTGGCCCTCAAGAGCACAGTAGAGATTCCCCGACGCCCTGTCCCACACCTTAACGTACTCGTCTCTCCCCGCGGTAACAACCCACGTATCGGTCGTCACGACACCCCTGAGATAGTCGCCATGGGCATACTCATCCTCCGTAGTAAAGTGCCGCGCACGAGATAGACACTTTGCCGTCCCGTCTGCGCTCGCAGTCCAAAGATCGCAGTCCTCTGTATCCGCCTCAAAGACGAGCTTATATACGCTCGTATCGTGCTCCTGGATGGTCGGCCGCTCCGAACCGGGGGCGTCGGGGTGGATCTCTGAGAGCTGTTCGTAGGAATCCTTCTTGATGCGCCAGCGGCGGATATGAGGGTCGCTGCTGGCACTGACTACGATCACTTCTTCGGCAGTCGACAGCTTGGGATCGAGGGCTAGGTGCTGGAGCGCGAGCATGGATGTTTTCGGATCCTGGATGGTGTGCAGGCGGGTACCCGTGTTGGCGTCCCAAACCATAATTTTCTTATCGGCGCCGCCGCTGACGAGGATATCTGTGTCCCCCAGCCTGGCCCACAGGATGGTCTTAACAAAGTCTGAGTGGCCGATGAATTTGGTCAGGGGCTGACCTGTGGCCAGGTTCCAAGACCAAATGCACTTGTCCCAGGATCCTGCGTAAAGGACATCGTTTTGCCTACCGCCTACAGCGAGGCAAGACGTAGGGTTTTTCGGTCCTTGATAAGTCTTGGTGACTGTGGATGTCTGGGAGAGAATCTTATGAGCCTTCGGGGGATCCTTTCCCACTTCTTCGAGATGATCTGTAGTAGCAATTCCTTACTTCGAGGTTCACACGGCGAACCCTGCCCGCAGCCTCTGCGACGAGCACAGAAGAGGAGGGAGAGACGGGATCATTGATGACGGCGAGAATCTTGGACTTTAGTACGATTGGGTTGCCAAACTTGTTCTTGGACTTCACCTCGCGCCTTTCCCTCTTCTCGATCGACGCACTTAGATATGGATGTTAGTCATGGGGCAATGAAATTTCTCGGGATAGAGGTTTCCATACTCGGTCTCGAAGAAGTTTCGAGGGTCCGCGGAGGCACTCATCGTGGAGGCGCAGGGGGTGGAGAAGCTCATGGTTGGAGACGAGGATCAGCACATGCAAAGTACGAAGAATGAGGTCTGAAAAGAACGGACTAACTGTCTAAATAGAAGAAGGTATTGATGGACGAACCTGTAAATACAGGCTTCCACCGGCCAACTATTATTAATCTGATTGCCGAAACCGTCTCATCCAGGCGAAACGTGAGGCATCAACCGGAGCATTATTTCGAACAAGTCTCCGAGGGGCAACGAGGATAGGTTCCAGTTGGCATCAGATGTCGGGCCGCACAGTGGGGCATGCCCCCCACCACACGCTCTGAACCCAATTAAAAACGCGGACTTGAAGTGCATCTTTGATCGCGTCTTGGACGCGTCGCTAGAAGTCGCCTTCAAATTCAAGACCATCGTCACCATTACTCCCCACCAACAATCTTCAATTTGACGGATTCTCACACACGAGGGAGGAAATATATACCACTTTAAGAGATCAATTACCTTCCAGAAGTGCGATTTCCAGTCTTCGCCATGGACTCGTCCAATCGAATCAAACCTCGATCTCGCCCAGCTCACACGGCAGGCACCACGCGCTGCACCTACACACCAGATGGCTCCCGCCTCATTACAGTAGGCTCGAACAATACGATTCGCATCTACAAGACGGGCTTTGACGGCGAGCCCACGAATATCGACGAATGCCCCGAACATAATGTCGCCGTAGCGGCAGCTGGTGACTTCTTCGTCGTCGGCTCCGAGGACGGCACTGTCAGTCTGTATTCTCTTGCTACGGCGTCGTTCGAGCGGTTCTTGCTCCGGTCGTCTCTCCCGATTCGAGATGTGGCGCTTTCTCCAGACGGAAAGTGGTGTGCTGTTGCGAACGACGAGACGACGGTCAAGGTTGTAAACACCGAGGACAACTTCCAAATCAAGACCCTGAAGGAACACAACCGCTCGACAAAACACCTATCATTCGATCCGAAGGCCAGTGTAATCGCCCTCACTTGCACCGACGGCATCATCTACATTTACTCGATGACCTCCGAGACCCCAGAACTGATCAGGAAGGTGGATGGAGTGGTGGGTGTGCTTGATGTCGACTCAGATTCATGCGGTGCTGTAGCATGGCACCCGGACGGACGGTCGTTCGCCGTAGCGACGCCGACACGGGATATCCAGATCATATCGAAGAACGACTGGGAGAAGCAGCGCAAATTTTCCAATGGACATCTTGGCGATATCACAGCCCTGGCGTGGTCTCCGAACGGCGCTATGCTCGCGACAGCTGGAAGGGACGGCAAGGTCTTGCTCTGGGAAACGAAGACGCAGGGTGTGATAGACCGGCACCATTTCAACAACGTTGTCGACTTGTCGTGGCATAACAAGGATAATACCCTATCTTTTACTACCACAGAGGGTGAGGTTTATATCCATACCGACTTCGTTTCGGACCAATTCGCCTCGTTCTTGAAGTTGCCAATGCAGCCGTCGCCTTTCTTCCACGACCCGTTAACCGATATTTCTGGAAATGCGAGGAGATTAGAGGCCGCGGGCAAACCACTGGCAGCGCGACCTAGGAGGGATTCTCTGGACAGCCTCGAAGATGCCGTTCTCGATGACGACCTGGACGACTACGGCGTGGACGGCGACCTTGATGACTTTGTCGTGGACGACGACGGTGCTGGATATACGACTGGTCGCAAGCGACCTGCCGAGGATGACGGGTTTGGCGACCATGCTATCAAGCGCCGCCATCTCATGCAGCCTCAGATTCATGCCGCTTTCCAGCCGGGTTCGACGCCTTGGCGTGGGAACCGAAAGTATCTCTGCCTCAACCTCATTGGCGTCGTTTGGACTGTCGACCAGGACTCTCACTACACCGTCACGGTAGAGTTTTACGACCACGAGTTTCAGAGGGATTTTCATTTCACAGACACTTTCCTCTACGACAAGGCATGCCTCAATGAGAAGGGTTCGCTCTTCTCGAACCCGCCCAAGGATGACCTGCCGGCCACTTTGTTCTATAGACCTCACGAGAGCTGGACACATCGTAGCGACTGGAGGACGGAGCTGCCCAAGGGCGAGTCTGTCGTGGCGATGTCGCTGAGCGACTCCTTCGTTACGGTGGTCACAAGCGCTAACTATGTCCGCATTTATACGCTCTTCGGCATCCCTTACCGAGTGTACCGACCAAAGAGCACGCCGGCTGTTACCTGTGCTAGTTGGAAGGACTACGTGCTGACCATGGGCAATGGCCCCGTGGGCCCGGATGGGCGAGCCAAACTTCTCTACTCGATCGAGAACATTAAGCGGGATGAGATTTGCCAAAACGAAGACACCGTTGCGCTTCCAGAAGGCGTCAACCTATCCAGCGTCTTCTTCTCCGATAAAGGTGTAAGTAAATTCTATCCATCACTGGAACAGCCCCGTACCAGGTTTCTATCCCGCAGCTCAATTTCGGTTGCGTATGACTAACATGTTCACGTTAGGATCCTTGTATATATGATTCGACTGGAACTCTCCTTACGCTCCTTCATTGGAGACAGCCTTCGCAGGCATCCTGGATCCCACTCCTCAATACCAAGCTTCTGTCCCGTTTGGCTTCGGGTCGGAAACACGAAACATACTACCCGATCGCCGTGGCAGACGACAAGTTCCACTGCATCATCCTCAAGGGCGGCGATCAATACCCATACTTCCCGCGCCCTCTCCTCTCCGAGTTCGACTTCGCCGTGCCGCTCACATCAACAGTCCCCAAGGCCAAGCGAGCGTCAGCGAACGGGGCAGAGAACGGCGGCGAAGAAGGCGGCTCAGACGTCGAAAACGGCGACGAAGACATGGACGAGGATCAGCGCGAGTCGGCGACCCTCACGCAGCAGCTCCTCGTCACGGATATCCTTGCGCGGCAGCTGCGCGACGTGCTGGCCGATGCGAGGTCCAGCGCGACGTACTCGGAGCGGTCGCTCCTCGCGAAGCTAGAGCTCGAGGTCGATAAGACGCTGCTCAAGATGTTGGCCATTGAGTGTCGGCAGTCTGAGGACCGCGGTATGCGGGCCCTGGAGATGGTGGAGCTCATGCGGGATAAGACGGGGAAGATGGCTGAGGCGGCGGGTAAGGTTGCGGATCGGTATGATAGGACTATTCTTGCGGAGAAGATTCGCGAATTAGGGGAGAAGAAGGTCAATGGTATGGATGAGGATGATGATTGAGAGGGCTAGCAGTCTCACACACACCCCTCTCACTGGTTCGCTCTTGCGGCTCATGATTCATATCGACGTGGCATGTGGAGGCGACTGAGAAGGAACATGGGTGTGGTTTTTTTTTTTTTATTTTTTTTTTTTTCATCTTTTTTTCTGGAAGCGATGTTGGAGACGATGATTGTCGTCGTTTCAGGTCAGTGATTTGCTGCGTTTCTGGAAACGGGAGTGTAATAGCGCTACGATATAACGATCTAATGTGTTTGGTTCCAACCAATTTTTGACATCTCCGGGGCGTGGAAGGCATGAGGATTCTGGCTGATCTGATTCGCCTTGTTTCCCGGATGCTGCATGAGAAGCTTCACCTGTTACAGGCCCGTATGTTTTCCTTCCACTTCAACTTCTAGAAAGTCTAGAAATCGCTCATTGTCTAAGAAGGCTTCCACGGCTATGCCCAGAGGAGCTTTTTCTCCTCTCCATGCCAAGACAGATCCGATCCCGAAGTGCCAAGCCCACACTATATGCAAACTACATACGGCTTTTTCTGTTCTCACAAGTTCTGAATCTTTTTCTCAACTTTTCGTAAGCCCTCTGAATTTGGTTAACGCACCGACGGCACCGAGGTGGGTTTCTCTGACCGAGACCTGCTGAGGCCAAGGGCCAAGGGACTTCCCAAAACCGGGGGCAGGTGAACCCGAGGACGGTTCCCGTCGATCTCCGTACCTCCCGCTTTTTACCTCGTTCCACGGTTAGGTGAGGAACCCGGGTGGCAAACTGGGAGAAAATAATTTTTTACCATAATCCTCGGCTTCTAGATAGCCTCTCTTTTTTTGATCTTTTTTTTTCTGAATTTTTTTTTTTTTTTCATTCGATTCCCCCCCCCCGAGGTGTGGAAGGTTTTTACTTCGTAGAAGCGACATAACAGGACACTAGAAAAGCAATGGTAAGGGGAAACGATGGCCCGTGAATCGGTTTCATTGCTTTTTCTGTCCATTTGGTTTGGGTTTTTTGGAGATTAACGGGAGCTGACGCGACTCCATCGTCGTGCATGAAGAAAACGAGGGTGTGGTGGTTCTTTGCAGAGAGCAAACAACCAGCAGCGTGATGGGTTCATTCTGTATTACTCGCATCGCAAACTGCGCCAGTCAGAGACTTATAAACCCCTACAGACCCTCGCTTCATCAATTCCCAGGATGAGCATGGGGTTGTTAAGGGTCCATCCCCATCCCTGATAGGCTCTGAGTATTAATTACGATGCCAGCATTTGAGGCCCGTGTAAGACTGCAATTGTGGATGTGCATCAAGATTCGTTTATTACTCGAATGCACCTGCTGCAAAGGGTAGGAGAGTCTCGTCCATTGCTACCCTCTAAAACTGGAAGATGGCGAATGGCACGGAGAGAAAGGAGTCTCGGCGCTGGCTTAGCAATGGATTGGGACAGGGACAGACAGGGACAAGCCTCGCGGGAGATAGGTTTCCACCTCCGTGACGACCCGGAAAAGAAAGAGATCCGTGTGTATTTTTGGGAGCTCGGTGGCGGATAGAGATAGTGTAGAGCCTCAATCCAGAAAGGCTTGCTGGCCTTACGAAGTACAAAACCGAGTCTTCCTTGCCGAGGTACTTGAGGAGTAGAAATGTAGAGGTACGACTCCGTGATATATTTTGGACATTTGGCTTTTTGATGTGAACACCGACGATCAACAATGAACGAGGGGCATCCATTGGTGGGTATACGAAACAGAAGGATATACTTTGTCGAAAAGTAAACGTGGGAGGCCTTGGAGCAATTAAGGTTCTCGGCTGTGTAGGCTGAGGGCGATAGACGTTAACCTTTCCTCTTCGTCCTTCAGATACAGTTTTAGATCCCTCGATCAATTTTAGTGCCTCTTCCGGGGGTGGGGGAAGGCGCGGGAGGGTCAAGCAATCGAGAGTTTGGGAACGTGGGCGGCCAGCATAGAATCAGGATCTTGATCGTTAAGCTGTACAAAAGTAGCGCGAAAGCCTAACGTGAGCATTGAACCTATCGAGCTCGGTCGTTGACATGCCGCGTGGAGATATCTCCGGTCCTCGTAGCCTGCACGGAAGCTATCTCCGGGGTCGTAGAGTTTAGTCGACTCTCGCCGGAGCCCTCACTGTCTCCCGGTTCCGCCACCTGAACGCGCTTCGACGTTAGCTTCGAGTCTCGGCCCCAGTCGAGCATGTGCCCCGGCCTATTAGCACACGCGTCCCACGCACATCTTCGGGGCTGTAACAATGATTATTACTTTGGGGGATATGGTAAGAATGCGAGCTACGAAGTAGCTGACCAGCCAAGACTCTAAGCCGAGATTTCGCTTCGACTAGTCGTGATGTGGCGGGATCCAAGCTCGCAGGGGTCGCGATTATCAGCGACCTTGGCTCGAGCTTTGAACGACTTGGGTGGTGGATTCCCCTATTCTCTTTGGTATCGACCCTCCATTTCGAGGCTATTGCCATCAGAGCTGAGTAGTTGACCATCAAAATGGCCCCCGGCTGGTTGAGGTGAGGTACAGTTGTATCCATTGATCGCTCTTACAGAGTACTTCGTACAGCGTAATGTTAGGGCATTGGTCAATGACCTGCTATCTATCAATCAGTGTTGTGTGCCATGCCCTACACATATCGATTGATACAGCGTCGTCATCATTTGGTAGTCTGGCAGGCGTTGGAGTTCGCCACAACACTGAATATTCGTTACTTCATGCTTCGTCGTTGACAATCGCAAACATTTCCAGAAACTGCCTAAGGCCGTTTCCAATATCTTTCTGCCGTCTTTCCGCGATTGAAGCGCAACTTAACTGCGCAGAGTCTAGACTGTGGGCTCTCGTGTATGTACGAAGTAGTGTAGTGTAGGCTCTAACACTAATGGAGTTGAGGACTTCATGGGCGTTGCCAGACTTTGCAAAATCCGTGATTTGGAGTGTATTGGTAGATTACAGGGTCAAATATGGAGCTCCTAGGTGCAACAGTACTACGGCGAGGTCAACGCTCGGTCCAATCACATGTACTCTTAATACAGCACAGGGGTCTGCTTCAATATCAACAGGTGCCGGCAAGTTGGGTCCTACTAAACTAGCACTACGACTGTGACAACATGGAGGCTCATTACGAACAAAGGACGAAGTTAGTTATAACTACGAAGTAGTGTAGCTCACGAGGTTACACTGCTAGCTATGAACGGAGCGGTTGGTGTAAGGGCCGGCACGCACAGCATCAATGTCAGGATATGGACATGCACACTACGAAGTAGGGGATAGATGGACAGTGGGCACTAACAGAACGAGTGGCACGAAGTTAAGCGAGACTTACAAGTGCGGCATGAATATGAATCTCCCGGCACCGCTCCGTCATCCGTACCTCGTACCCTCATGGCACTTGCTGCGTACGGCCTCAGACTCCGGGCCAGCAACTTGCCAATACCAGTATATTCCAGCACTTTGTCTGTCAACGACCCCGAAGCCTCTGCAGTCTTGCCCCATTTCCTCGATCATAGTCATGGAGTCTAATGAGCGCACGAGCACAAACTAGGGTAGGACCGTTGGCCCCCAAGGTCTGGATTATGAAATAGTAGTCTCACAGCATGGAGTATCGATTTGAGGCTAGCGTTGGTGTAGTACAGGACTACCCTTTCGTGCATGGCAGATGAGGAGCACGGTCACCGGTTGCTGAAACCCTAATCTATAGTTGTGATTAATGTCCGCGTCCGCGGTTCGCAGGGCGGGTGTTCCTGACCCTGACCCTGACCTTGATCTTGGCTGAGAGGCTATCCTGTCCTCGGAAAGCATCTTCTCGCTTGCTGGAATGGGATCTTTTGGGCCGCATTGATCTCCAACAACACTTTTGGCAACACCTCGGTTTATGCCTGGGCCCCATTCCCCCACTCCAGCTGCATCCTTGCCTCGAAATGCCGATGCCAAGTGGGTGGATGTGAATCAAATTGAACCCGCCAAGCTCTACGCTCATGTCACACTTAGCCGGACTGAAGGCGCTTTCCCCCCTATGAAGGACTCCCTTGCTGAGTATCTGAGTATCTGATACTCAATGAGATCGAGATTGCGCCTGTCCTTGGTCCTTGATAGAAGCGCTAAGTATTCTTCTTACTTCGCGGCGGACGTGAACAAGGAGCCAAAGTGTGGATCTTCCTCCCAAGTAGATGCAAACCTCGAAGCAGGGTCCTTTGTGACCGTGCGCAAGAACAATCGAGTCCACTAGTTTAGGGGCTTGATCAGACACTAATGCACACTACAGGGTCTCTGAGGTACACTACTCATCAATCAAATTGATCTTGTACATTACGTTACGAAGTCCACTGCAATTGTCACCGGGATTTGGCGTAAGGAGACGACTAGCGGCGGTGTTCAAAGGAGAAGCCAGGAACGCCACCGCAGAAGGAATACCTGCAGGTAAAACTACCCGTGGCTTTTGCATGCAAGAGTTACTACTAATACTAAGTAATACCATGTCAAGAGACAACATAGTATGAGGAATTAGCTCCAGCTAGTGATGATATCGCTGATGATTTATTCGCTAGCCTCAATGTACTGGCTGCTATTCAGCCACTTTGCTCCTACTACCAACTGATCCTTTGGGTGGAAGAGGCACGTACTTCGTAGGGTAGTGTACATCGCATCCATCCCCGACTTGGGTCAACTCAATGTTGATACTTCATAATACCGAAGTATGTACCTCGGCCTGCCCAACTTCGTCTTTTTTTCTACTCGTCCACATACACTACAGGTAGCATTGATGCTACGAGCTTGGACTATCCGTGGGATGAAATATTCTCAGAGAGTAGCATTCAGTGCGGCCAGGATCGAAAAAGAGGCGTTCAACACAGATCAGCATCAATCTGATCCTTGTCGCTCATCATTCTGAAAATGCCAGGGCTCAATCCGAAATACTTTGTACTTTGTATTATTAGCTCCCCGGACTCCGGCCGGGGTTCTCAGCCTCTGTCGATGAACGTCGTTTCATGGGTTATTACAAAATACTGGTAACAACCAGAGAAACCATTGGGAGGTGGAAGCTGATTCTTTCCCCCCGTGCCATCGGCATCGGCTTGGACTCCGAGGCCCTGTGTCGGTTTCACTACTTCGTAAATTAATATCGACTTTGAACAAGGGATCATGCTTCGTGAACGTGGTCTCGCATTGTCTGGTGCATCAAAATTGAAGGGAGCTTTGACAGACAAACCCGCCATGCTCGTTTACGCGTCTTCACATCTTGTGAAGGGAATCATTTCTGGAGGTGTCCCTAAGGACAAGGGTCATTTGCGTCGCCTTGACATCTCCTGTCCTCCCCATCTCATCCCCGGCGCAGATTGTCCCCGATACGGAAAAGGCTTGTTGAACGAGTTGGCTTCCGGGATGCGCCCTTGCTCAAAGAATGACCCTGGTGAAGGTCTTCCGCCATCAACGCTAGGGTGCACCTGCAGGCCACTCTATTTCACTTGTTATATGAACCAGCGCCCTACGAACGTACGAAGTACTTCGTACGAAGTAGGGGCGGCCGAGACCTTTGATGGACCTGGGCAAGGGCGTGTCTCGTTTGGAGACGAAGTTTCGATTTTCCCCGGCATTTAGCGGTCGCGGTCCCTACAATCTTGGACCAGAAACCCTACTGAGCCTCAATGAGCTTAAGTGTCATCAGTGTATATAGTTCTAGTGACATCTCCGCCAGGCATTATTACTAGGTACTTCGAATGAGCACCGACTCGGAAGCGAGTACGTCTGCGGCCTGGCGGTTTTTTTACCACCCGGATCTAGCTCTTTTTGGGCAGCACGGCTGATCTCCATAGCCGTGCCCTTGTGAACAAGTACCGCGACGGACAATCAGAAGAGATTGAGTTTGGTTAAACTCTAGGAAGTATGGATCAATATGTCCCCGTATTATCTAGACCATCCTTGTGGGCGGAAAGAACCCGCAGTCGAATTCTAATCCAACCGAAGGGAGAAAGAAATAGGACCCGCCGCAGTTTGCAGTTTGCGGGGTACTTTAGTGCGGCTGGTGTAGTTTCTTGAGGTCGTGAACAATCTGGTCGAGTCCATCGAATGGCCTACTGTTTTTTACCTGGGAAAATCATAATCAATACTTCCAAAATTCTTCTATCAACACAAGGCGAAGTGCTCAGTGGCTTTCAGAAGATACATAGAAAATGTACTGTAGGGGGTATACAGCAATGTAAGAACCTAAAGTCCTCGCTCCTTGTTTGGCTAGATGAGCGATTCTCTGGGAAGTTTCTGCTCACATCCTTGCCACCACCGATTTTGTATCCCAAACATCAAAAGTATTCTCCGAAATCAGTTATCATTTCTCATCTCGACAGCGGAGCTGCATCATGCTTTTCCCCCGTGCTGATTCCCGCCTTCCCACACCCCTGACGTACTTTTCATCTCATTTCCTCTGCGTGGTCTCGGCTTGCTCTCCGAATTCATCCGGCGAGGAGGACGGAATATAGGGAAATATTTGGAATTTACGGGGTGCGCCTGATCCCGAGAGGTAATTTGGCTCTTAACCTCGAGAAATTGAATCATCTCAACGAACCCGAGGCCTCGTAATCCCGACCATTGGATATTATGGACTTCCCGCTTTTTGAACCCCAGAATAGCAAATGTTAATATCCCGGAGGAATAGAGCTCAGCCTCCCTCAAATGGTCGTTGACACTTGGCCCGCCCCCTTGGTCTGGAAAAATATACGTAGGTAGTGTTGCAATGTTGTGGATATATTACTGAATGCCGGCTCGGTGAGTTGAGCGAGGGAAACATCAAGGGAGGATGGGATTTGCGAGACGACAATCGGTGCGTGAACACCCCCTTATTTAACATGATGCAACCCTTTCATGATAAAGGTGGTGAATGCGGCGGTGATCTAGCACTTCATTGTGCAGACAAAGTACTTCGGACAAAGCTTGAGGAGTGTTGAAATGCCATCAACGGAGAATGCCGAGCGTAGTCGTGGGGAGTTTACCAACCCGCAGATCCCAATCAGTGGTGAATACACAGGTACCTTTGTAGACTACATTTTGATGTACAGTGTCAACACGCCTCGACTGACACCCGCCCCATCACCCCTCATATTCTGTCTACCCATACGAACATGGTAACCATCACATCCGAATCCATCAAGAGGGTGCTCAACCAAGAGTTCGGGACCTCGATCGATGGTTCCCAATGGAAGCGCAAAATTAGATCAGATGGTACCAAATCGAAATGGACCCCAGTCTCGACCGAGCTGAACCGTGAGGAATCACAGCCCCTGCTCCTCATGCTTGTGATATTGAACCAGGCTGAAGGAGAGCCAACACACTGGTCTCTATTTGTCGCGGCAGAAGGTCAACCGGGTTCCGTCTATCAAGTCACCGGCGACGCTACCCAAATGCACTACGCATTTGAAGAAAAGGGCAACATTGTCACTTCTGAGAGTTACAACCGTTCGTATGTCGTTGCTCAACTGGGAGAAGATGGTGAGGACCTGGTGAGGTCGTGCGCCGAGAACGAACCTCCCCCGCATGCTGTGAACCGCGCCTCGGTCAAGGAGAACTGCCAGGGCTGGACGGTCCGAGTTATGGAGCGCCTTCAAGAGGCTGGTATCGTTGCAGAGTCATGGGTCACGTTGGCGAGAGGCATGTTAGAACCGGTCTAGCAAGGAAATAAAGTTGTGGCGTTGGTCTGGCGTAGATTGTCAGGACGCGTGGGACGCCCAAACCAGCGGAATCCCAATATTGCCCGGGGCCGTTCACTATAGACCCACCTGCCGGGGAGGTCTTTTTTTTCTGATGTTTAATTCGTACTCCAGACAACTGGCATCAGGAATGCCGAGATTATCTTCCCAAACATTCGTTTCTCGGTCTTTTCAGAATGTGGAGGGACACCATCGGTGAACTGATCTATACTTGGGATGTCAAAGAGTCTAGAATGCCCCCATCTCCATGTTTCGATTTAGCATCAACGAGTTTATGACCCCGGAATTAGCATGTTGCTAAGACCTTCGTCGATGCCATCAAGTGTTACTTTAGGGTCGCATTAGCCAATGCGGAAGGTTGGAAGTCGACACCACAGTACTTCGTAATATTACCCTGCCTACTATGTACCACGCAGGGATCACAGTGTGTGGTTCAACCTTCCAGCGACGAACATCCGGTTCAGCCTCACTAGGATTATTGGCCGTGCAAGGTTGATGCTTACGTTGAGCTTTCAAAGAAATTTAAGTCTTGCACCAACGTTTCGTTCCAGAACTCTATCGGCCATGGCAATGGGAAGCTTCCCCTCCTACGATAAGATCTGATGAATGGATTACGAAGGACTTCCCCTTCTCACGAAGTCCCTTCGCCTTGTCGCGGGGTTTAGCTTGGCATACCGACGTCTAAAAGAATCAATGATGGGCGGCCTCCATTCGAAGCAGTAGGTCCATGCCATTCTAGGACTAACTTAGGCGAAACGGCGTTCCCACTCGTGGCGTTGTGCTTCGAGACCGGCACGCAGATGCCGCTGAATTGCCTGGTGATGTCTTAATGTTGATAATGTTGATGTATAGATCTCTGAGTTCCAACCCGAATGTTGATGTATAGATCTCTGAGTTCCAACCCGATCGACGCTAACGGGAGGCAAAATTCTGATCGATACTTTGTCCTTGGCACAGTCCTTACAAGAGGTTCAGCTTTAGTCAGCGATAACACCGAATTAGGACTGTAATATTCGAATATTCGAATGTAACATTTTTGTGATCCCGATCTTCTGTCTGAGCGAGTCCCGAGACAAGACACTTCTACCACAGAGACAGTAGTTAATAAACAGATCGAATACAGTCTAACTCACGGGGCATTCCTTGGAAACACCGAGACCATTGTGTGCACGTATTCCTCTTAGGCTCAGGATCCTGTTGATGTGGTCATTGTGTGAATGCCGCCGAAGGACGCTGGGGACTTCCGTCATTCTTGACCGGACTTCTAGGCGATCCCCTGAATCTCTATTATGCGTGCTCCCTCAACTGTACTGGATACTTTGTGTACCATTTACTCCCCAGCATCACCTTTATGGGGAGGAGTACCTCAGTAGCGGCTGGCCCCTGCAGTCGTAAGCTCTCCTCAATCACGCTCAGCATGCTACCCAGCTCCACACTGAGTTTTAGTGCTAGTTATGGATGAGGGGAAGAGTCCATGACTTCGTTGGGTGTATTACAGGAGGTACATTCTGTAAGGCCAGATATTGAAGGAAGTCGATGTACCTCATGGCGCACCCCGGCATTCATTGCTGCAACCGAATCTCTTGCGATCTCAGGAAATCAAAATATCAATGAATGGGAAGCTCCACAGTGGATCTCACATTCAAACACGATTAGAGCCAGCCATCACAATTGAATGATCAATGTACACGCCTTCGTAATTACCGCGTTCGCATACCTACCTCGTACCTCGATGGTGAGCGAGGCCCCGAACTTTGAACGCTCAACTACTTCGTACTTCGTAGAAATTGACAGGCATCACTCTTATCACCGGCGCTGCTGATCGGTGGTCACCAACAGGCTTGAGCTTGGTGGTGGTGAGACGGAGGCCAAAATTCTTTGAGCAAATGGTAGTGACTGCGTAAGATATTTGTCAACCCGGTACACTCCACCGTCCCCGAAACTCTGGAGTCAGCACTGAAGGCTACCACCCGTCTGCCACCAGAGGTAGCTACTAGCTAGGAAAAAGGCCGAGCATGACAGAAAGGCAAGGCTGGCACTGCGTATTCACCACGGTTCCAAGGGTGTGTGGTAATGTTCCTACATCTATTACGTCTACATACACTATTACCTCAGATGTTTGTAATGTCGGAGAACAAAAACGTAACGATCGAGTCGTTTCTAATGCTGCAAGGATCGCTTGACCCTTCCTTGCCTCAACGTCAGATGGGGGCTAGGCGACTTATCCCCGTTGGCTCCAAGTTAATTGTTCGGGTATTTCTTCCCACCGCTCCCTGAACAACACATGCATCTTTCTTCTACTATTGGCGATAGAACTGCACTAATAGCTTATAGAACCGGAGTACTTACCTCATAATGTGGTGTAGTTTACTTCGTACCTGTGTAGAATACTTCAAGTTGGATGTGCACCCCACTGTAATATTAGCGGCTCCCGAAAAAGCAATATTCAGCATCCGAGCTTGACTCGTTCTTCGACAAGTCGTAGCGAAGCGTTGCCTAGTGTCTTGGTAGTGGAGGGGTTCTTGATACTAAGCAGTGATGTTCTTTCTCTCGAACGCCGACCGCAGACGCCACATTTTCTGCTTAAAAGAGTACCTTGTTCATGGAAACCTGCAGGCTAAAGCCGAAACTTCCTTTGGGATCTAGACTCCTCAAGCTCTTCCGCCGCCCCTCATGTCACAGCTCTCCTGAGCCTGTTTGGCCTCCCCCGTTTCCTTGCTCTGTTCTACTTGGTAAGGAAACTTAACTCTGTGAAGTACACGGGAGAGAGTAGGACGGTACCTCACGGGAGGACAGAGAAGAGTACGACTCCCGAGTACCACCCATGCTCTCCGTGCTTCCTTCTTCAGCTGTTCTCGTCTCCTCCATCACACCTTCCCTCGCGAACTTGGGATCCGGTTCTCTCCACCCGCCCCCGCCTTCTGAACCTCGTTGCTACTTCTAAATTCGACCTTCATTCAACAAAGTATTATTACACTTTCCGACTTGAGCTTGCTTGTATACATCGACCAGGCCAACTTTCTCCTATTCACTCCGACACTCGCCGCCTTTTCAAGCTTGTCTTGCTCTCTTGCTTGCATCCCCACGAACGCCGGCACCCAGTCGCAATCAAGCAATCAAGCAAGCAAGCACGCACCCCATCTTAGCACCCGCCACTGCAACTGACCTTGACTCCTCCAATGTACGAAGTACACTCCAGACACTACCCGAACCGGACGCTAATCGGTTTAAGAACAGAGGCAGCATTAGCATCGAGATCCTCCCGTACCCTGACCCAGACCCAGACCCAGACACAGACACGTACTGGTACCCGCTGCCATTTGATCGCCCTTGCCCATTCCCCATTCCCTGTTCCCCATTCTCCATTGATCCATTTCCTTCCTTCCCCCTTCTTTGTCCCCTTCCAAGTCCCTTCCCCTTCCCCAGCGAGCGCGGGCGATTGCGCACACACCCCCTCAGTTCTCAGTTGCACCCTCAGAACACCCTCATCCCGTAAATTCAACCGTCTCGACATTGGGAATTTAAGGAATTGTACTTGTATCCTACTCTTAATCCCCGTCCTCATTCGCCGGAACTTTCCACCTCCTCTCGTCCACCCCCGTCGAGCCGGATTAATTTTTTTCTTTTTTTTTTTTTGGCCTGCGTCTTCCAGGTCCAATCTACCTACGCTACTTGCATCAATACTCGTTCCGACTCTCCCTCTTCCTTGCGCGCGCCAAAAAGACCGAAAGAAAGGTGCCACCTTGCCCGCGTAGAAGGCTAATCCGCCGTCCTAATTCACTCGACAAACCTTGCCAACCTTAAACTGGGGAAACTCTATGTCGGCTACTCCGTTATCGAATAGGTGATAGAAGGATTGAACAACTTTCACCCCACGATCTGGGAGAGCCCGGAACGAACTCGACAACGGGACCCCTTTCCGCCCCATACACACGCCGCCTTCTCTCCCTAAGCTTAATCCCCGAAAGGAAAAACGAGATCAAAGTTTCCTTGCGAGTTTGAGAAGAGAAGCCATGAGGTAAAACCGACACTAATGCGCCCCTTGTTCCCCCTTGTCCCTGGTCTCCCATCGTCCCGTTCCATAAATCAGATCGTCTCCCCGTGCACTTGACCCGTCCACCAAACTCCTCCAGCCTGTGTATCCCTTACGCATACTCTCCCTCTCTTCCGAGCACGAGCACCGAGGACTACGGAATAGGGGGCCAGGACCTACCCATTACGAGTGACGCCGATTCGAGCGACCATGGCGATGAGGGCCATTTCTAGACCCTTTGCTAACAACCATTATCCCACAGCACAAATGGCTGCCGTTGCTGAAACTCCCCAACGACCTGCCACCCTCGCAGATTGCTCCGACGACCACATCACAAGTCGAATCGTTCCTATCCCGACTCCCAAGATCCAGATGACGGCCCCTTCACCCGGAGAGCCGATGGAAATCAGCTCTCCAACCAAGCCTTTTGCCAAGATGGCCTCCAGCGCCGGCGCCAGCCCGACCTCCAGCGGCCCCGTCGCCCACAACGGTATCGTGAACGCGAACGCCAGCGCCCACGCCCGTTCTACGAGCGCAGACGATGCGAACGCCAATGCCAACGGTGCCGCGCCGACATCCACGCCGACCTCCAGCGAGAAGAAGCCCATCCCATCGGCCGACCAATCTGCGCTATCCAATCCCTCTTCGATGCCCGCGCCCCCTGCTGCCGCCGCGGCCGCCGTACATCAGCCAAAGATTGTCCAGACGGCATTCATACACAAGTTGTATAAGTGAGTGGCCAACCGCTTCTGCACTGGCCCTGAGGATGACATCGACATATCTCATATGGGACTTGGGAGGGCTAACAAGTAAATCGCAGTATGCTTGAGGATCAAAGCATCCAGCACCTGATCTCATGGTCACCCAGCGCCGAAAGCTTCGTTATGTCTCCGACAGCAGATTTCTCAAAAGTCTTGGCGTATGATGTCCTCACACCTCCCGACTTCCTCGCCGCGCAATGACTTGTTCAATCACTCACTTGGGCAATGTAGGCAATACTTCAAACATACTAATATCTCCTCGTTTGTTCGTCAATTGAACATGTACGGGTTCCATAAAGGTAAGGCATATGCGGCCCACCCCTCTCCTCTTCTTCCTTCTTCGCCTTGAACGACCATGGACGAAGGCTCATTGATGACGTAGTGAGCGATGTCTTTCATACTGGCAACCCCGAGACCGCCCTCTGGGAATTTAAGCATGGCAACGGCAACTTCAAGCGAGGTGACTTGGTTGGTCTGCGAGAGATTAAGCGACGCGCATCGAAGCACGCTCTCGTTCATCGCGAATTCAATAGCCAGAAGCCCAGTCCCTTGCAGCCAGGTGCTCCCGCCGAACCTATGCCAATGACACCGGATGGCAACGACCCGAGGCTCGTTGGAATGGAACACAGCCTCTACGATATGGGAATCAGGTTGCAGAGGAGCGAGGAGCAGGTAAATGCCATGCACATGAAGCATCAGGCTGTCAGTGAAGTGCTAGGCAAGGTGATGCAGCTCAACCAAGAACTGTCAAGGGCTCTCCTTGCGCTTGTGCCCAGCCCTGACCACCCTGTTCACCGAGATGGTATGCGACTTTATCCTAATTCCTAGGCTGTTGTCTTTTCTGCTTGTAATACGTCTACATACTACTAGAGAAGGGTGCGCTAACGTGTGTGTCTTTAGTTGTTGCCCTCCAAGGTGAATTTCAGAGACAATCCGATGTGCTGCGGGCTATCGACGAACCTCACGAGCACTTCCCAAACAGCCGACAACAGTATTTCTCCAATATCGAAAATGCGCCAATTTCGCCGCGCCAACTGGCCCAAGATGATCCGCGACGAAGCACCCTTGCCGTCCCCCATCGCAATAATTTCTATCGCCCGCCTGTCTCCTCTAATCTGTCCGTCAGCGTCACACCCCGCCGTGCCTTCGGTTCATTTAGTTCAAGTACTGCTCAGACATCACCCAGCTCTCTCCGTGGGCCACCTCCTCCGCCACCGGCGCCCCACCCCCTCTCGAACGTTGAGCCTGCTCCAAGCCACCTGACCCGACGACACACCTCCGCTGACATTCGGGCCCACGGCTGGCAGGGCCAGCCTAACCACAGCCCCTACCCCGCCGCGCCAGGTGGACCTCCTCCACCACCAGTTGGCCAATGGCCTCCTTCGCCGAACCGTCTCGCGCCTGAGGACCAGCGTATCCGAGAGTCATTCTCGAACTACTCTCTTTCTGCGGCGTCCCAACAGCCCCGTCCACATTCACGACCAACTACGCCGCCGCCTCCATTTGCCAACGGTATATCTGGATCAGACACCTTTGGAAGCTGGTCCTTCAACTCAGCGGGCGGTCGTGAGAACAAGAACCTGGCGGTCAGGGATAGCTCCGGACCCCCTACGCGGCGTGGGAGCATGGCTCATATTCTCAACCCGGCGGATACGGCCGAGAGGGAAGACGAAGACGAGGATCCACGAGGAGACGATGACCGGAAAAGGAAGCGCATGCAGTAAGAGGGATGAAAGCTTTGGAATAGCTCTATTCCACACAATAGACCGAGGATGTTGTCGCACTTCGGCGTAACCTCAGCGCCAGGTTCAATCCTTGGCGTCGACTCCATCTTACAGCCCGGCGCGGAGGAAAAACAGAACCAATTGACGACACAACGATCTCTCCATTAACCCTCCCGGGACTCGGCTCCTGGCTTTTTGTATATTCAAACTCTCGAAACGACAGGCGGGCTGATATCGAGCACGCGACATACTTCTACGTACAACTAAGTCGCACTAATATCGTGGTCTTCATTAGACCTCATTCTAACAGGGAAAAAAAGACTTTGCCCTTTGTTACAACGTTCACAGGCGGACATGGCCGGCTCAGCTCGAAAACTCGAAACTCGAAGCGACAGGCTTGTCTAGTATTCAGGATCCAGCATTCGTTCATTTGGATATCAACGGCCGAAAAGATGTTTTCTACGTGTATTTTACTTTCCAATATCCTTCTCCTCAGCATGAGAGGAGACTTTGTTTCAACATCAACTTCAACGTGGGGTATATAATGGATTAGGTGGTAGGCCTGTTTTGGGTCCCTTCGCCAACAGCTTTGGATCCTTCTTCTTTTGACTTTTTCCCTTATCTTTGGTTTTTTTTCGGAGTCGCGATGGAGAAAAAGGAGACTTCTCCCATTTTCATTGCTTTTGCCCTTTTCTTTCATTTTCCTTTTATTTTTGGCTACGGTGACATGGCGGCGAGATTCTCGGCGGGCGGCGGCATGGATGACTCTTATGAGGACACGCATGGAGACAGCGGTGGGCTTCTTTTGGAGCGCGTCATTGCATCGGTTATAGGGAAATGGGAATGGCGGTGGGGAACATGTCAGAGGCTTTTTGTTATTTACTGGTTGTGATGTATTCAGAGATGTGGTAGTAATTTTGGTGGTATTTTCTGTTTCTGGCAGTCGGATCTAGGGTGGGCAGAGCTGATAATGAGGCTCTGTTCCTCTACAGCTACTCATAAAAAAAAAGAAAGGACTTCAGTCACCTGCGCGCAACCAAGGAGGCCACGGGTGACTCGTCTCTATATTGCAGAAATAGAATCAAATGGGTATGTCGTGATGCTAACGCCGTTCGAACTCCTCCATATGCCTGACTAATTTGTACTATCCACATATTTCCATATCTAGTACGTTCCCTGGTGTTTCGGCATCTTCCTCCGTTTTCTTTTTCTTTGGCTTCTTCTTCTTCTTCTTTTTCTTTTTGCGCGCCGGTTCGCTGGGGTTCGTATCTAAGCCTTCCGGGGATTTATTTGGCACAACAGACGACTTTGTAATGCTCTCAGGCGTGTCCTCGTTCTCGCACCCATTCTCATCTTCCCCGTCTAAACCCGCTTGCTCCTTTGCAGCTGCCGCGGCAGCAGCCGCAGCCGCAACAAGTGGGTGCTCTTTAGGTTTCCCGACCACTGCAGGCCCATTCCTCCTCGCCTTCTTGTTCCTCCCTAGACCACTTCTGCCCTCGTCCTCATCATCACTTTCCGCCGGTGCCTCCGGTTTCCGATTCCCATATTTTCCATTCGACTTATCTTCTCTTTGCCGCTTCCCCAGCAACTTCCTCTTCAGCGCAAGATCCTCCCTCGCCGCATTTGCTTTCTGCTGCGCGGCAGCATCCCGCCCGGCGCCGATCCCGACGTTCGGTTCTAGCGCCGTGAAGTCGTCTTCGTCTTCTAGTCTCCTCCGCTGGGATTCCTGAGGCTGATTCTTCTGGCCTCCCGACGCGAGAGAGGAGAAGGCCGCTGGGGTTTTCGTAGCGGATGAGGTCGTGGGTTGCGGGAGGGAGGCGCCGAAGAGGGATTGCGCTTTTGATTGTTTCGTTGCGAGGAGGAGGGAGATGCGGTTGCGGAGGTCGAGGGGGCAGGGGGTTATCGTTTGGGGGGGAGGGTTGGAGGGGGCCATTTTTTTTGGTGGTGGTGGTGGCGCGGAAACCACCCTCTTCGGATTCCCCTTTTTGCGACGAGTCGGGGGTGTTTGTGTGGTGTGTCTGGGAGGTTGCTTTTGTTGGGCAAGATCGAGATCGTCTTTGGCAGATCTCAGATGGTCGAAGCCAAGTAGGAAAAAAGAAAAAGAATTCCCCGCGGATTTTCATTGATAAGAAGCTCTTATCGGAAGTGTGGCGGACAGGTTCTGACAGCTGGCAGGCTATGTGTCGATCTTTCATGCCTTTCGGGAGCTTAAAGCCTTAAACACACTTCTTGGCGGGAACTCCTCCCTTGATCAATTGATGCTTGGCGCAGAGGTCCAAGCAATCCGCGCCGCCTCCTGGTAATGATCTGACCCTGACATCAAATCCTTCGGATACTTTTGAGAACCCACAAACGTCGGTGTCCAGGCAATGTGCAGGATGGACATGCAGGTTGATTGCCTCAGATGACTGGGGTGGGTTTCACCTGTTATGGGAAGAGATGGCAGATCGCAATAGAGCCAGGAACCGAAGGCCGGGACGGGGGCCTGATGGCTTGGGACTTAATTTCACGGCTTCCATGGACTCGGACAACCAACAGCAGCACCAACGCAAGGTTGCATCAAAGGAATCCCAAACTGGGGAGGCCTGGACTGCGAGACTCTGGAGGATGGGTGTAAAGGGGGGAGGAGGGGGGACAGAGAGCTTCAACAGCGCAGCTTTCACAGTCAGCAGCTAGCTCATCTTCTTGTTTTTGCGTGTCTCACTGTCTAGATCGATGGAGATAAATGCCCCTCTTCGATGAATTACATACCTTTCTGAGTCTTCACGATGAGGAGGATAGCCGTCTTGCTTGCGCTCCTATGCTCCGACACGACATACGCGCAAGTTCATCTAAACTACTCGACTCTGTTTCCCTTCGATCCCGTGGCAGCGGAAACCCTCGGTGACGACCTCCTTCACTACATGGTGCCTGTGAGACTTGGAACCCCGCCGTTATTGAGATATCTTGTCCCAGCTGTAGGAAACCCAGCGACAAAAGTCATAGTGAGGGATGCGTGCGTGGAATTCGAGGAACCTGCCGTTTGTCAATGGGGATCGTGTAAGTGACTGTGTCGTCTCTTGTCCTTATCGTCTTAACCGGATGCCCAATTCGACCGGGGCAACGCTTGGAGCAAAAACAGGAGATTGACTAACACCGGGAGGTTCCTAGACAACGACTCAGCATCATCAACGAGCAACACAGATGGGATCGACAGCGAAGACCATGCCTTCCATGACGTGCTTCAGATAGGGAATATAGAGCTGGCCGCGGCGGACCTGACAATATTTTATGATCCCGCCGGGAGACTCGTCACCCAGCCTGGCACCTTGGGACTCGGCAGGGGAATATCTAGCGAGTCGCCGCGGAGTGTACCAGAGGCAATGACTGAGAAAAAGCTCATCACCTCTCCGGCTTATAGTATCTGGGCTGATAACAGTGGTAAGTTGTGCTATTAACAAATAAAACCGTGACTTGCCCTGAGTAACTGATTGGAATCCCCCCTTGGTCCGCCTCCCTCTCGCAGATGGTACATCCGGGCACATTCTCTTTGGAGCTGTCGACTCGTCTAAATTTAGCGGGAAGCTTTCAAGACTGGCGCAGCCGCCCCTCGACGACGACTGGGGCAACATCGTCCTCCCGGCCGATCTCGTTTCTTTCAGACCCAGTGTCAACGACGAGCCCCTGACAAACGGCACCGGTCGCATAGCTATCGATCCCTTTGAGCCCTTCTCCTGGCTGCCCAACAAAATCGTCGAACCCATCCAATCGTACCTGGGAGGCGCCGTTAACCTTAGCCGACAAGGACGGCCCCGAATAATGGTACCCTGCGCGACGGCGCGTCAATCCTCCGCTAGACTAACTATCCGCTTAGGCGGGGACCCCGGCGTCGTGGAGATTCAGCTCGCCGGCGCGGATCTCATCATTCCCGAGGCCGTCTGGTCCGAGACGGGATACAGTGCCGAGGCAGGGCGCGAAGTACCTTGGTGCTTGCTCGGGCTGCAGGATTGGGAAAACGAGAGCTCTACTGAATGGTTGTTCGAGGCAAGACCGCCCTTCGGCATCAATCTCGGCGCATCCGTGCTGAGGAACATGTACATGGTTTTTGACACCGTGAATAAGGAGATTTCCTTTGCGCCGCTGAAGTTCTCTGGGGACATGGAACCTGACGAATCGGCCACCATTATCTTCGAGTCCAATGGATCCAAGGCTCCATTATCGGTGCCAGCTCCTGAACTGGCCAGCAGTGACACTAGTGATCCTGGGAGTTCCGGCAGCTCGGGCTCCAAGCGCGCACTCGCTATCGGGGCGATAGCGGGAATAGCTGTTGGTTCTGTCCTCGGCGCCGGCCTGCTTATCGCCGCCATCTTGTTCTTCCTTCGGAAGAGGAAAAAGGTCAACTACGATGCCGTCGCTGAAGCCGAACTCCCTGGCGACCTGCCCTCCAATTCTCCAGAGATGCTCGGCGTCTCAGCGACGGCTGAAAAAACGGGAGGGAATATCGGATGGTGGCGGAGGGGTAAAAGGAATCTTGGCAGGTCACCCGCCACTAAACTCTCGCCAGTTGCCGAGGAGCAGACCGTCTCGACCCCGACGCCCACCCCCGCCGAGTTGGAAATGGCCTTAGCTCTGTCTGCGAAAGGACACCTACACGACCACTCCGGAGCTAGTCCCGTGGAACTGGGGAGCCCTGGTGTGCCTAGCCCTGTGGAATTGGAGGCCGCCGACGTGGTTGTTAGACCCGTCGAGCTGGAAACGCCTGGTGGTGTGGTGAGGCCGGCTGAACTGGATACGTCCCCCGTGATTAGGCGCAAACCCGTGAGTCAGAGCATGATACCGCGGTCGGTGGCGGAGGGGTTACCCACGCAAAGTGGGCCAGTGGGAGAAGTAAAACCCTCTGCGGACACGGGGCAAGTAGTGCAGCCTCCTGCTGAGACGGTAAAAGAAGTCGAGCCCGCCGTTGAAATAGCAAAGGAGGCTAGGACTGTGGAGGAAGCAAGGCCGGCCTTGGTAGAGAAGCCGAAAAAGACTCCCTCTCCGTTTGATCCACAGGCATGGAGGAAGAGGATATATAGATGAGGCAGAGCAAGGCGGAAGGGGCGTGGTGCTTCAAGGGTGGTTTAGTCTATACCCTATTTTAGAACAATACCCATATCAAGGATTTTCAGTTGTAGATTCGAGATGTGAGGGCCTCCTCAGACAAAGCACACGTAGGACAAGTAGACATGCTGTCGAAACTAAGAATTATGTATTATCTATATGCCCCAAAAAGAAAAGAAAAAGAGAAGAAAGAAACAAACTTTTGTTGGTCGGGGTATCTCTTCGCCCTCAGCTGCATCCGCCTCTCTTACACAATGCCCCTATCCACGGGCCCTTTTCCAAGTCGTCATCCTCGTGCCATTCATGAAAAGTATCGTACAAGTTTACATAGAAAGGAAAGGAAAGCTACACGAGAGCACTCAACCACTACCTTCGGCATCCTCAAACCGCACAACGGATCCCGTCCCTGAAACTCCGGAGCGTACGCTCCCGGTACCACTGTGGGGATAGGGTAGCCTTGTCTGCGCGAACGAATCCAAGCTAGAAACGAGAGAGGCGGCCCTAGAGGCGGAGTCAGAGTCGGGCCACATGCTTTTTGGTGTGGTAGGCGCCGTACGGAATGCAGCATCTCCGGTTGCCACGGATGGCGTCCTCGCGAGGGTCCGCCGAGGGATGGTGACTCTGGAGGACCCGCTGCTGCTAGACGTCTGCGGTCGCAAGGAGGCATCACTAGAGCTGTAGCTGCCGCTCGAAGTGAAATAGCTGCTGGAGGACGAATCGTCGAGATGATCGGGGTTCAGAGGTCTCATAGACCTTAGGACCTCAGCGAAGAGGTGCATTAGGTGCCGGAAGTCGGCGTTTGATATGGGCCGGGTTGAGAACCGGGCGGCCTCGTAGCACGTGAGAAACTCCGATACTGTCGGAGTGAACTTGAGGACGCGCAGGCTGGATAGATGGCCCACGTAGTCACGAAGGCTCATACTAAGGGGTCGGTGTAGAAGTGCGACGACATCAGGGTCGAGCATTGGTGGGTTCCCCTCAGCTACGTCCGGTTCTGTCTGGGGCATTGGCGGGGCGAGGGTAAGCGCCTTCGCCTCGATGAGATTAGGAAATTCCAAAAAGACGGTGCTATACTGGATATCCGCGAGGTCAGGCGATATGGGCGACCCCCATCCTAGCTGTTCAACCTCGTTCGAAACAGGCTCGTGGGGGGGAAGTACGACCCTAGTATCCTCCTCCTCCTCGACCGTCGCGGACCTCCTCAGTCTGAAAAAATATCTCGAGGTGCTGCGCTTCTCAATATCCCCGTCTTGACTGATCCTAGTATCCGTACCGCGGGATTCATCCGTAACCGCGGCTTCGAGAGGAGGTTGTCGAATTCGAGGTCGAGCATCGTACGCAACGGCCGCACTCCTGTCAAGCCCATACTTGATAAGTCGGTGCACCACCGGGTGCAAGTCCCCCTTTTCGATCGGTATCCACTGCTTCGGGATCGACGCGAGGGCCGTCTTATTTATGTACAGCCTCGTCGCGTAGATGAAGGATACGATGAGGAGCGTCATTAGGTAGCACACCGCCACTATCCATATGTTGTAGATCTGGTTGTTTCGCCATGCGCGGTAGATGACGTCGCAGGGCGTGACGACGAGGAGCGCGACCAGGAGGACGTAGAAGACGGTATAGAACGCATTGTATATGAAGCGGAAGACGGTGTGGGCGGAAACCATCGTGGCTGAAGACGGGCGGCGGAATCGTAGAGGAGGCGGTGGAGGGATTGAATCCCGCCGGCAGAGCAGGGGGGATGGCGAGCTTGGAGACCTCTTAGCAGAGGTCGGGCTCGACAGGTATCTGCAGGCGCGTCGGCAGCGGTATTGGCAGCAATCGAGGGTTCATGGCTAGATATTATGGGCTATTCATGGGAAGAATAAGTCATCGATTCATACTGAGGTCCTCGAAGCCGGTTGGAGCGATACGAAACCCAACCACGGGATTTGGTCTCGTTGGGGGTGCATGGTGCAGACGACAAGGTGATGGCATTCGTTCTTTCGGGAAAAGGAAATTAAGCTCCCACGTCACGACCCGGATAATTTCATAGCCCCGCTAGATAAATACCTATCGAAAGAGCCAAGCAACTAACACCAGGACAGAGGTCAAGACAACATCATCGAATCATTTTTTTTTCCATCTTTATCCATTCATATCTTTGCCATGTTACACATAAAACCGCCATCGTTACGATAATTGCAACCTTTTTGGTACTGTACATATTATTTCGCTCAGTGATTAGGCACTGCGAGATGGACATTTCATCGCCGCCTAATCTCAGCCATATCGGGTTCCCTCGCATCATCCGCGCTCTCCGTCACACCTGCCGCCTCTTTCGCAAGGCGTAGATCAGTTAAGGTTAATCGTAGATCATTTCTAAAGGGCTCAAAAGAAGTGATGAGCTTGCCAAGCGCCGATCTTAGCGCATCTAGTAAGGCATCCACCTCTGGACACTCTTTCTTTGCCTCGACATCGGTCCAGTGCACCGGAAAGCTAGCCGTGAAGGCATCAAGCTTCCTAATGGTGCTTGTAAACGTCCGAATAATAGTCGGCACGTCTCGGTGGACGTTTCCAAACTTATCCTCCCCTAGACTATTTACCGCCAGCAGGCCTAGTACCTCGACGGCGTTGACGTAGAGAGCAAGCTCGGCAGACGGCGTACCTAGAACGGCAGCCGCCAAGCCGCGTCTGTACTCATGTCGGAAAATAGGGCCAATCTTGTCGTTTTGGAGAATCCTCAAGATGACCTGTCTAAATTGCCCCACCACATGGTCGGGCCGTAATGCTTCCTGCTGGTCCTGGGTGAGCACCGAGTCCTTAGCCTTCTTCCAGGTCTTCTTGGCGACCGGGCTCAGCTGGGACATGGGCGTCTTCCCGGGAGATCTTGCGATGTGATCGATGGCGTTTTCCACCTCCCCTCGCATCGATTTCGTAGACGGTTGATGCTTGAAGATGGCCTCATCCCTGGGCGGTGCGGTGGTTCGCGCTTTCGGTTCGTTCGGCTTCGTCTCGGGCTGAGGAGCGGCCGGCTGCTTTCCGTGCTCATCCACCCTCGTTGCAATCGACTTTACGAGTTCGAGGCAGATGGAGTAGACTTGCGACCACATTGGGCCGTCCTTCCGGTCAATGTCTTCAAAGATAGCCTTGCGGCGATTCGGGAAATCTCTGGCGATATAAGAAAGCTCCCACATGGCATAAGCCTAAAGTTTTTTTGGTTAGTCTTCGATCCTTTGAGAGCGTTGAGAGAGGTGAATCTTACCCTGACCGGGGTCTTCTTGCTTTTCAAGCCGTTGAGCAAGCTGCCATTGGGGTCCTTAGATTCCGCGGTCAATGGCTTGCCATTCTTGAGAGGTTCCTTAGCCATAAAGGCTGAGAACGCTGCATTACCCGCTTGCCAGAGGACAAAAAGAAAGAATCCGCCGAAAATACTAATTTTGAGGGTGTGGAAAGTTGCAGGAGTCGACGGAGGCAGCATATTCGTCTTGGGCAAGTTGTAGAACAGTCGGAAGAAGAACAAGGCCCAGGGCCATGCGAACGAGCGCAAAACAACAAAATAGAATAGTAGATGGGTAATCAGGGCAATCACTGCCCTAGAAGCGGCCTCGGACATAATATCCGGTGACTTTCGAATCGCCCGGCTGAAAGTGCTTGCGCCTTTCTCCTCCTTCTTCCCATTCTCATTCGAGCCTCCAAGAGTCAACTTGTCCTGGTCCTTGCAGATATGAACGGCGGCTTGGACTATGCCGCACGAGATAAAGTAGAACGCCAAGAAAAGAGGCCTCTCATTCAATCTCGGCCTATCCCCATTTCGGTAGACGATCCAATGCATCGCCGAGTCATCCGAGTAGGCGTGAAGGAATATGATAGAGAAGAAGAGGCTGGAAATAAAGTAAGAACCGAAAGCTTCGTATGTTTCGGCTCGTGCTAGGTCCTGTGTAAAAGTGGCAAATGCGGAATTTGAGGTACGGACGTCAACATGATATTGCGCGATTCGGAGAATAAGGATGACGAGGCCGCTGCCGAAGATAGAAAGGGCTCGAATCCCCGACGGTCCGATGGGGAACCATGACCAGAAATCTACGTATTAAAAAAGATGTTAGGCTCTGCAAGTGTAGGAGGCAGGAAATATTCGGGTTGGGCACAGAGGGGTGGAGCCTACAAGAGTAGTCGGAAAGGAGAATAGATATAACATAGGAAACGGCAAGAAGGATGGTCGCTGTCGAGGCGAATCTCCTGTGTAGAGCGGGCTGTAGAAAGTCCTTGTAAGGAGCTCTTCTTCTACCAGATGGAGCTGCCATGGTTAGCGCATCGCCGGATGAAAAGAGTGGCTGGATATGGTTGGAGGATGGCGATGTTTAGTCGTGGGGAGATGGATCTCGAGATGAGGCTTGGGTTAGGAGCCTGCCCGCAAAAGTAAATAATGATCAAACGTTCAAAAAGAAAATCTGCGTGCTGGCGCAACAACGCGACAGAGCTACGATAAGAGGTAAAGTCACGTGGAGATAAGATCACTCGAAAGCGCCTGCCCCTGGATTGGATTGAGCAAGAAAGACGTACGATTACGTAGGCAGGCAGCCACCCGACCACCATCGCCGCCGCCTGCCTCTCTGAGGGGACGATGGATCCTCTGACACTACGGACTTGACGGCAATAACCCTCTTGATCTCTGCCACGCGCAAATTCCACAAGTCGACCCGCAACAGCGGAAGCCAATACTATCAAATATCGACGATAATTCGCAGAAGGACGTAATGTCATTTGACCAGCTCTCGTCTCTCGAGGCCGGCCACGGCGGCGAGAGCGGCGCCTACAGCGACGACCCGGGGTTTAAACAATTGCTGCGCGAACTCCGGACGAAACTCAGCGACTTGGAACGAAACGTTTTGAAGCTCAGAACCGATGTGAACCTCCTAGGGACAAGGCGCGATACCGCTCGTGTCCGTGAACGAGTGCACGACTTCCTAGAAAAATCTAGGGATTCCTGTTTGTCGATCGGCGAGGGCGTCAAGAAGCTTCAAACCTGGGACGACCTTTCGGTATGATTAATCTTATCGCTTGTACCAGTCGGGGCGTATGCGTCTAATTTCTAACTATTTTCGCTCTCAGAAACAACAAAAGTATGAGCGCAATAAGATCTCGGCCGAGTTCCAAGACGCCTTCAAAGAGTTCCAGGACCTACAGAGAACCGCCCTCGAGAAACAACGAGCATCCGTTAGCGCCGCGCGAGCAGCCCACGAATCGGAAACCGCCGGTGAACACATCTCTACCAGCCCCCAAGAACAACAACTGCAGCAGCAAGAACTCTCGAGCCTCGCCGCTCAAGACGAGGTCGATTTCCACGAAGCCCTCATCATCGAACGAGAGGAGGAGATCCGAAACATCGAGCAGGGTGTTGGCGACCTCAACGTGCTTTTCCGACAAGTAGCCCAGATTGTTAGCGAGCAGGGTGAACAGCTCAACACCATCGCGGACAATGTCGAGGTCACTAGGGATGACACGCGGGGCGCCATGGTGGAACTCACTCAAGCATCTCGATATCAGAAGGCAGCGAGAAACAAGAGCTGCTGCCTGCTCATCATTGTTGCTGTTATCTTGACGATTGTGCTGCTGGCGATATTTTTGGATTGAGCGATGCTTCCTTTTTGAATGTTCCCTATCTTTCCTTTGTCACTTTTTACTCGTTCATCCAGACTTCTCGAGCTCCCGGCCAGCGAGCATTCGATGATTATAGGTTCTGAGGGCGTTTCCATGGCTAACTTGTATTTTACACGCGGTCTCCTTTGTATATGTACATATTGAGGTAGCAGATAAAGCTTGCTTGCTTACTCCTCTTATTCCTCTTTCTTATTATTCACAGATTTTTCCTTTTTCCTTCACTTGAAATGCCCACGACGTGTCTATTTGGGCCCGGCAACCCACCATTGTTCTCTCGTCGCACCCGTGCTGTTTAGCCAAGGATTCTTGGAAGGTGGAGGGAGACTCCTATCCTTAAGCGCTGTTGAACCTCGAAGAATCAGTGACGATGATAGCCAGAAGAAGGTCACCCCAGACGGTAAACCCGACAAGATTACAGCCAGGACAGGAGCAAGGACCAATCCTCCTCGTCGAAGCCTAACAGCCATCGAGGTTTGCTTAGGATCGAGAAGCTGCCGAGCTTCAACCATGCTGCGTGGGAAATTGTTGTAGATAAATGAAGCGCTAATTAAGACAGGGAGGATGTAAGTCGGGTCGGCGACTGTAAGGTCCTGGAACCACAGAATACCCTCAGTGGCAAGAGTAGGGTCCATCGGGGCGGCTCGGCCGACGCCCGCAATATTCCACAAGGAACGCGAAAAGATGAGCCAGGCGGGCATATACACGACGAGAGTTCCCACGAGGGGTTTGAACATGGTCAAGCCAGCCTCTTTTCGTAAGCGCTTGTATTCCTGCTGGGCCCTCTTCTGGGGATTGTCGAGCTTCAGCTGTACAGCTTTCTGATACCATGCGAGACGTAGATCGGAAAGCCTTTTCTCTCGGTTGGCAAACCGTCTCTCGTAGGACCTGAAGGGCAATCTTAGGGAGACTACGAGGGTCGCCGCGATCCCGGGGATGAAAAGATACCACGGGATTCCGGACGCGGCGTGCAAGCTTATGAGAGCCTCGCTGGTGCTCTCAATTAGGCTTGAGAAGGTCACCATGGTTCTCGACCCTGCCAGTTTCGAGCCATGAGAAACCGTCGGCCGCGCATTGGCGAGGATAACATGGCTGGGGTTGCAGTGATGTCGCGTGCTGTTCGCGAGGACACCCACTGATGGTCGTGAGTAGGGAAGCAGCCGAGCTGCGCACCTTTGTGATAGCATCGCGGAATATCAATGGCTGTATTTAAAGTGGTCAGAGGGTGTATAATATGAGAACGAGTGACAGATACTCACTTACATTGGAGTATTCCCAGCTGATCACTGTCCCCAAGAAGCATCTCCTTGAGAGCTTCAAATTATGCAAGTGAACTTGCCAAGCGGGAATCGGGTGTTGCATACAGCGTCGTCTTTTAGCTCGCTTAGTCATTAACAGATTTCCGCTTCAGGCACAAACTTCGACTCACGTTCCACAACCCCATGTCATCGCGACGAGTAAGACTCCTGCGATCAAGTTGAAGAAACTCCGATTGCAAACCCAAGCAAGCACATGGATGATCCAGTCGAATTCATTCGCTCTTTTCAAACTTCTGCCACCGCTTGTTCCAGGCCGCATCGGCGCCTCAAGGGGGAATGTTCGTGAGATTGTCCAAGTTGAAAATCCCCAGAGGATCCCGCACATCACCAAGAGACTTTCCATTGTTTATCGGAATACACTAGACTCGTAGCCTGCTCTATGGTCTGCCTGGCTGACCCTCGACGCTTTGTTCTCAACAAAAGGCTGTTTTCATCGGCGAAGACAATGATTACGCTCCGTGATCACACCTCCCCTACCATTAAGAAGAGGAGGAAGGGCCACGAGGTGGGGTACAAACGGAAGGACGGCATGGACAGCAGGCCTGATAAACCAAAGTGTATTTCGAGAGGACACCTCTTGCATTTCTAGAGTTTCTCGTCCCCCTCTTCTCCCATTGCTAAGTTGAATGTATATGCATCCCGCAAATGGATAGCGTGCCGTGAGGAATCAATATAAGCTAAAGAAAGTACAGGCCGGCCTTCATGTTGCCGAGGCCATGTTGCTGTCAGCATCGACGGCGTTAAGAAGTCAACACAACTGGCCTCAAGTACCTCCACATAGTCATGGAGAGGACCCTTGAATGTGTAACTTATGGGAGCTCTGTCCGTTGGACGATACCGAGGCATACCCGAATTGATTTGCTGCTTAATTGCTGAGCATCAATATATATTTGCGAACTCATGAAGAACTCGTGGTCATCTCGTCGCCAATGAGTCGCGGAATATTTCAATTGATTACTCCTGAGCGAGCTCGCTTCGGAGGAGGACCTATGGCAAGCAGTTCTGTCATTTTAGCTCTATTACTGCATAGACCTGGTCCCTGCCCACATGGGTTTGGCCTTTAGCTCGTGCCTTCTCCAAATGCGCGGCATGTGAACATGTCAAGTGATCGTGACTCCAGCGCATGTTGACAGCTGTCAGCATCAATTTAGACTTCAAATACATGGCATTTCCGCCCCTGGGAGTTTACTTCCTTCCACTCCAAACAGTTACTGTAGTGGATAGGAGAGTTATTTCGACTTCCCTCTTCCTTAGAAAAGACCCCCCGAGATCCCTTAGCTAGGGTTTCTCCCTCATCTAGCACAATGCCGTCAGAAATGCTGGAAGAGTCTACCTGCAGCACGAACTGCAGCGACGTAAAATCGCAGCTACCCGTCCCCTCCGCCGCCATGTTCCTCGCCTCCATTCCGCTCACATATTTTGTTTTCCTACCGATCCTAAGCCGCCTAGTCGGAGCTATTCTAGCATGGTACTTGCGGAGGAGGTCCTCCGGCCGCAAGGCGCTCCTGCTCACCTTAAAACACGAAGACCAACGACGATTCCAAAAGGAGAAGACTCGAGCTGCGCAGACCGGCGCCGATGAGGAAGGATGGGAGAAGATAAAGTTGCAAATCACACCCTCGTCAGGGAACGGAGAAAAGGCGCGGAAGGACTGGGATGGGATCGTCGGTTTCTTTCACCCCTTTTGGTGCGTGTCTCCAGCCCTCTACCGGAAGGCGCGGACTTTCATGGAAACTAATAGGATGTAGCAATGCGGGCGGTGGCGGAGAACGAGTGCTCTGGGCTGCGATTAGGGCCACACAGCTACGATGGCCTAACGCCTTGTGCGTGGTATATACTGGGGACCAGGAGATGTCGAAGGATGCGTTGCTCTCGAGAGTAAAGGTGAGCATTTACTCTGGAGCTCTCCCTCCCCAGCCGTATTACCCTCCCAGGTAAACTAATAGCTCCCTGTCTCTAACCAGAACCGTTTCAACATCGATCTCCACGCTCCCACCGTCGCCTTCGTCTACCTCTCGACCCGCGACTGGGTACTTGCCTCCACCTGGCCCCGATTCACCCTCGTAGGCCAATCCATCGGTTCTCTGATTATGGCCTGGGACGCCTTCCACCTAGTAGTGCCCGATATCTTCATCGACACCATGGGATATGCCTTCGCGCAGGGTTTCTCCAAGTTCCTCTTTAGGCGCATGCCGACATGTGCCTACGTACACTACCCCACCATCTCCACCGACATGCTCGAATCCCTCGACCCCTCCTCGCCCCTCGGAAGTCGGGGCTTGAATGCGGGACAAGGCACAGGTATTCGTGGCCAGTTGAAAAAGGCCTATTGGCAGCTCTTCGCCGCCCTCTACTCGAGAGTTGGGTCCACCATCGACGTTGTCATGACGAACTCGACCTGGACTCAGGCTCATATCAAACTTCTCTGGGGGCCATATCGCAGCCAGAAGACAAAGGCCGAGCCCATAACCGTCGTCTACCCCCCTGTCGCCGTCAAGGAGCTCGAGGACGCTATTGAAGTGACTCCCGAGACCGAGAAGAAGCGCGAGAAGATTATATTATCCATCGCCCAGTTCCGACCGGAAAAGGATCACACGCACATTATTCAGTCCTTTGCCAGGTTTGCCAAATCTGGCTCACCTACTGCTCAAGGCGCACGGCTTGTCCTTGTAGGAAGTGTGAGGGATGACGGTGACTCGAAGCGCGTCTATCAGCTGCGCTTGCTTGTCAACGAACTCAATATCAAGGACCGTGTCCAGTTCCACCTCGATGCCTCGTGGCCCGAGGTGCTGGACTGGCTGAGGAGGGCCTCTGTGGGTGTGAACGGCATGTGGAACGAGCACTTTGGCATCGGTGTCGTGGAATACCAGGCCGCAGGTCTTATCTCTGTGGTTCATAGTAGTGGTGGTCCCAAGCTGGACATCGTCGTTGACATCGACGGTGAGCCGACTGGTAAGCATTCTGGCATTGATTCTCATTCACGAGGGATTTGAAACTAGAAACTAACAGCCAGCACAGGTTACCACGCTACCACTGAAGAAGAATTTGCAGAAGGCTTTGAGAAGGCCCTCTCCCACCCTAACCCACTTG
Source organism: Scedosporium apiospermum (assembly GCF_000732125.1). NCBI lineage: Eukaryota > Fungi > Ascomycota > Sordariomycetes > Microascales > Microascaceae > Scedosporium > Scedosporium apiospermum. Next base: position 2,190,520 of record NW_015971800.1, read on the forward strand.
CAGTTCGCCAACGAGCCCAAAAATCAGCTCTCCGCTTCACAGAAGAGGAGTTTGCCAAGAAGTGGACAGAGCAGATGGAGAAGCTCGTGGTCATGGTTGCCTGAAAGCACTCACATTCTCTTTCTTTTTGCGCTTCCACCTGCACATTAGCATGGGTGCCCTTTGTTCAGAGCATATTATCCTCACGGTTCTTTTCCTTAGCTGACTTCGCTGGTCTCGATGTTTCTTTTCGTTGTTTGTCTAGTTTCGATTCTCGTGTTTCCATTCTCGCATTATTTTTTTTCTCAAGTCTCGTGTGGCCATTTTTGAGGGCGTATAGACAGATACCCTTCCGTTCTCCTGTTCTCTCATTTCTTTTCTGTTTCTTTTCCGTTTCTCCTCTTTTTCTCCCCCAGCGCTCATAGCCACGGGTAGACGGCAGATGATGAGCTTCTAGACGAATTATGAATTTGTAATACTAGAGAGTGGGCGTTTCCGTTCGAGAGTGTGTATATTCCACGATTGTGTGTGTAAATATATTTGAATGCAATCATTAGATAAAGCAAAATGCTTGAATGTTCTATGCAACCTGGCTCCGATAACATGCCCGGCAATGGATATATGGCCATGACTCTCTCCCATGATAACAAGAAAGCAAATTGTAATGCAATAAACCTCTTCCTCCCCTTCTATGCCGTGGCCCCACCGCTATCCTTCTGCCTAGGTTCCGCCTCGGCCTCAAACACGCCGCCTTCCACCCTCACAGCATGCACAGCACTCAGCCCCTCAGCGACCCTAACGATCTCGTGTCCTCTCTGACGCATACTTTCGACCGTAGTATTGTCGAATTTGTACTCGACCAAGACGTGATTCGGCATGAGCTGATCGTGAATACGCGGCTCGGCGAGGGCCTGGGGGAGGGAGAAATCGTGCTCTACGAGGTGCCAGATGACTTGGGTCGTGGCACTGATGATTCGAGAGCCGCCGGCCGCGCCTACGGTTGCGTAAAGTGTAGAAGGCGTGCCAGACTCAGCGTCTGCGGGGATTTCGATGATGACGGGGGTGATGGACGAAAGGGGCCGCTTGCCGGGGCGGATGAAGTTTGCTGCCGAGGGCGCGAAGCCGAATTCGTTGGACACATTTGGGATTGAGAAGTCGTTCATTTCGTTATTTAAGACAACCCCAGTGACTGGATCCATAATCAAAGACCCATACAGCAGATTGATCGTGGTTGTCACAGACGTCGCCATGCCGTCCTTATCAGCCGTGACGATATGCGAAGTACCCTGACCCTCCGTTGTGTAAATCTCCCTCGGGTCATATACTTCGATCGGTTGCGTCCGATCGTCCAAAATACGGTCTCGGATAGACTTTGCAACGTTCTCATCCAGCATCGCCTTCTCAATCTTGATCGATTCGGGAACAAAGTCTGGATCTCCAAGTTCCAGACGCGAGCCGTAGGCAAACCTCATAGCTTCGTTGAAACGATGGGTCGTGAGATGAACATCCTCCCAATCTTCGATGGGGTACTGCTCCATTGTCTTTAGGATGCTCATGAGGATGGCGCCGCTGCTGGGAACGCCCGAGGTGTAGAGCTTGTAGCCGCGGTATGAAATCTCCAGCGGCTCTCTCCGTATCACTTCGTAGGACTCCAGGTCGTCCAGGGTCATGGTTCCGTTCTCCTTCTGGATAACGGAGATGAGGGACTCCGCAATCTCGCCCTTGTAAAAGGCATCCGCTCCATGCTTTCCGATCTTATCGAGGGTGCTGTTTCTTACCGTTAGCGGGTTGTGGCCTCGATACAGGGACATCGGTAATGCTCACTCGGCATAGTTCTTCCTGTACATTATGTCGCCAACTTCAACGAGTTTGCCTTTACGAGAGGGCAATGTCAGCGTCGTAAAGGTGACTCGCCGGGAATATAACATACCATTAGGGGCAAAATGTTCCGCCCACGCCGGGTCTTCGAGGAATATATTTCTATTTTTCGTGATCACGGCATTCATATAGCGGATAGTATCATGGCCCACTACACTGGGAAGTTAGCAAGAGAAGCCGGGAATAAGAACAGATACAGACCTTTGAAGCCATATCTCGCAACCTCGGAAGCGGGTTCTACAAGATGTTCCCACGGTAGTTTCTACTCCCCGGTATTAGTCTGCCATACGACGCACGTAGATCTTCGCTGAATAGGACAGCGGGAGGTATTGCAAAACACATACTCCATACTTCTTGTGCATATACTCCAGTCCGCGAACCTCTCCAGGTATCGCCACAGACAAACCGGAAGTAACGCTGCCCTCCACATTCCCATCGTACATGTTCTCAGAAGCCGCAGCCGGAGCCGCTTCCCGGAAGTCGATCACCTCATACTCGCCGTTCTCATCCCGCACGACAGCGAAACCGCCGCCGCCAATCCCTGAGTGATGCGGCGCAACAACGCCGATGCAGAAGGTGGTGGCCACTAATGAGTCGACTGCGTTGCCCTACATTTCCCCGGCGATGTTAGATGGGATGGTCACAGCACATGGGGTGTGTAATGAAGGCAAAATGTGAGAAGATACATACACCGTTGAGCAGAACATTGCGGCCGATGCGGCTGCATTCTGCGTTTTCACTCGCGACGCCTCCGTTTACACCGCCGTTCTGGAATACTATCTCGGGAATGAAATATGCGCCGGAGAGTGCGGCGAAGGAGAAGAACAAGCACCGCAACATATTGACAAGGTGATGAGGTAATTATTTCACCTCCTTGGATGAAAACGGGGAGAAGATGTCCTTCGAAGATGTCCCGTAGGTTCTCATGAAAGAGTGAACCCTGTTTTCTCAAGAAAGGCCAGGGCTAATATGAATACGCTCGGTTGGCCGACCGGGTGCTTAGTACTTGGTACTCCGAGGTGAGATGGGGGCAAGATCGCGGTGAGATATGTGGGGACGAGGACGAGAATGAGGACGAGACTACGAAGTCAAGCGAAAGCCCCGGCGACATGAAGAGCTTCTAGATAACTTCAACCCTCTACGACGGTTCACATGCACGATGCTCTAGTCTGGGGAAAACCACGAGGGAAAGTTAAACCCGCTCGTGACCTTCCCTCGACTTGATGAGATAAGGAAAGGCTAATCGCCAACAATTTGGACGCCGGGTCCAGGGTTCGGGCAAATCGGATCCGGTCCAGGGGGTCAGAGTGTCCACGAGGACGGCGATTAGTGATGGGGAACGTCGGTGCCCAACCGAAATCGGCCCCCCCGAAGCCCTTGCAGGGAAGGTACCTGGGCGCACCCCAGAGACATTTGGATACTGTGTGGAGAACGAAGATCACTGGCGAAGATCACTGGTCAGCTCAAATTCCTTCCCACTAAAACGGCAACGGAGACTTCAATGTTACGAAGTACCTTCGTAGATGCAGATGGGGCCCTCAGACCGTTTCAGCACTTCGGAATTAGCTTTAGCTTTGGCTCTCTCAGTACGCTAGAGGTGCGAAGGTACGCCGCGACCAATCAGAACATGTGAATATCCAACCTGCCAAACTCGGATTTTCTCATCGCATCGCGCAAAGAAATATTTCTACTAGTGGTCGCGATTCTCACTTTTCTTGTCCCGCCTCATACAAATCGCGGTGGCCATGCAATGAAGCCGTTCGCAAGACGACTATACACCATTATCAGTACTTCTTCTACCAAAGCATTTTACAGTCCAGCCGTACTTGTAAAACCACGAGGGCTCGCGACCCTCATCTCTCAAAGGATGACCACCGTCCAAGATGCAGTTCCCAATGCGACCGGCCAAGCCGCGGCCGTGAACGGGAACCGGAAGAGGCCGCACGGCCAGGGTGCGAGGTTGCTGAAGAAGCAGAAGACAAAGCGGGAAAGGAACATCACGGAGGGATCAACCGAGGAGGTTCTGCTTGCAGATGTACAGGCCCTGCTCAACTCGCTAAAGTTGAGCATTGATGCGATACCAGAGAGAGAAGAACAACAGCTCGCAGCCACACTACCAGCTGAAGGCTCCGAGGTAGACGTCAAGGTCCTCGAGCTCTCCTCCACCGGCGACGGCCTTGCCATCCTAGACAGCCCAGATTCCGATTCATCATCACCATCCGCCTCCCCTCCCCAAGTCTACGTCGTCCCCTTCGTGGCACCAGGAGACATCGTCCGCGTCAAGGTCTACCGCCACCTCCGCAAAGAAGGCTACTCCGTCGCCGACTACATCTCCGTAACCCGCCCCGGCGCCCTGCGCGACGACGCCCGCATCCAGTGCGCCTACTTCGCCAAGTGCGGTGGCTGCCAATTCCAAATGCTCGACTACCACGAACAGCTGCGTCACAAGCGCACCATCGTCGAAAAGGCCTTCCGCAACTTCTCCCAATTACCCCCGGACCTCGTGCCTGTCGTCGGCGATACTATCGGCAGCCCGCTCCAGTACGGCTACCGCACGAAACTCACCCCGCACTTCGACGGACCGCCGGGGTACCGCCCCTCCAAGAGGCACGCCCCAAAGGTCTTTTTCGAGTCCTGTCCGGACGTGGGATTCATGCAAAAAGGCAAGCGCAAAGTCCTCGACATCGAAGACTGCCCCATTGGCACTGAAGTCGTCCGCAAGGGTATCACTCGCGAGCGCACTCGCATGGCGAAGGAATACGCCGACTACTCCCGCGGCGCCACCATCCTCCTCCGCGAGAGCACCAAGCGGTACCCCAAGGATAGTCCCGAGATACCCAAGTCCATCCCTGACGACGCCGTCAGGGTCGATACCGACAACCACGTCGACGTCAAGACCTGCGTGACGGACAACAACGCTACCACCACCGAGTACATCGACGACCACATCTTCACCAACCCGGCCGGCTCCTTCTTCCAGAACAACAACTCCATCCTCCCGCGCTTCACGGATTACATCCGCCAGCACATCCTCCCTCCCACACCCGCTGCCGCAAGTCCCATCAAGTACCTCATCGACGCCTACTCCGGCTCGGGTCTCTTCACCATCTCGTTAGCTTCCCTATTCACCGGTAGCATTGGCATCGACATCGCCGACAAGTCTATTGAATACGCCCGTAAAAACGCCGAGCTCAATGGCATGAAAGCCGATTCGTGCAGCTTCATCGCTGCCGACGCACGTCAGCTCTTCCGGAGCGTCACGTATCCTCCTGACGAGACCGTTGTGGTTCTCGATCCGCCTCGAAAGGGGTGCGATGCGGATTTCTTGGGCCAACTCTTGCGGTTCGGGCCCAAGAGGGTGGTTTACGTGAGTTGCAATGTGCACACACAGGCAAGGGATGTGGGTGCCCTGGTGAGGGGCGATGGAGGAGATGGCACCAAGTACGAGATCGAGAGTCTCGTCGGGTTCGATTTCTTCCCTCAGACAGGTCACGTTGAAGGAGTTGCCGTGCTTAATCGGGTGGAAAAGGGAGATACGGCAATGACATCTGAGACACGAAACGAAGTTTCGAGCGAAAATAATTGAATATAGCATTTCATTTGTATAATAGAAATAAAAGCATGGGCACCACGGGCGGAAATAAAAATAGAAAGGCCAATCCATCTATGATCTAGGAGATAACAAATCATATCGTGGTCGTATTCATCAAATATCAAGTCTAACCTCCTTCCTGTCTTCATAAAATAACGCCAAATAATGCATTGAAGCGGGTCACGACAATCCGAGCGAAATATCGCAGGTTTTTTTCTTTTTTCTTCTTCTTTTTTCCCTTCTTATTTCTCCTCAATAAGAACCTTCGAAACCTCCAAGACCACCTCCAGCACCTCGGGACGACGAGTCTTCTTAGCGCATTCGGTGAGCATCTCGAGGCCCCCTTGCTGGGCAACTTGCTTCTTTCCAAGCTCGCCCACCCTGCCTTCGGCCGTGACAACATTGCGCAGCACGAACGCAGCTCGATGTCGAAGGTCCTCATTGTCTTCTTTACACAAATTGAAGAGGATCGAGATGCCGCGTTCTTGTTGCAGAATGGCCTCGACGACGTTCTCATGAGCAGTTAAAGCTGCAAGAGCCCCGCTAGCAGCGCTCCTGGTAGCGATGTCGTCGGAGTCTGCTAAGGCGAGCAGGATATGGAGGCGTTGCTTGGCTTGAGGTGTCCCGTCGGCGTACAAAGCCATCCCTTCGATGTCTTGCACCAGGTTGCAGATCAATTCGACGGCGGCTTTTCGAACATGCGTGTTGGAGGACAGCAGTAAGTCTTCGATTTGGGGCCATGCTGTCCGGATAATCAACCCCCGAACATCTGCGTTATCCATAGACGCCAAATTAGTCAAGGCCATGAGAGACTCAAAGGATGGTAGCAGGTCTCGCTTCTCCGACGTTTGATCGGGTGTCAGGATGGAGACAAGAGGCCGGATTGCAGACGTGACTGGGCTTGCCCGATTTCCGCCAAAGACGAGAGCCGGATTAATGCTAATGAGAATACGCGCAAGCGCTTGCGCAGCCATTTGGCGAGCTTGAGGCTCCTTCGTAGGGATGCTTGACCACGCCGTAAGAAGCAGTTTGACGGCACCTTGCTGCGCCAGCTTCCCGCGCAGGGCCGACGTAAGGGATATCGAATTAATGATGGAAACAATGAGAGAAAGAGAAGCAGTGGAACCATTTTTGCTGTGTGCGACTAAAACTGGGGTAACGCCGGCTTCAAATACAAGTTTACACCGTTCAGAAACATGGGTATTGTCGTCCAAGGTATCATCTTGAGATTGCGTGAGTTTTCCGGCAGCATTCGCATAGGCCTTGAGCTGCCGCATCTTCTCCTCCTCCTCCGTGAGTGAGGGCCTATACCTCGTCAAATTCACGAAAATGCTGAGAGCGCCATACGTCATCGGTGATTTCGGGGGAGCGTCGCTGAGAGATTTAATGAGATTTTGAAGTAGCTCCGGGTTGTGAGCCACTCGTTCCTTGATAGTAGGTCGGAGGGTCACGTATGCGAGCCCCTCGATCGAGTGTTGTTTCGCTTTTTTGAGATCTTCATGGCCGTCGGTTTTCCGCAACTGGAAAGTAGTAAACTTCTCAGTCAATTCCTCGATGGTTGTCGAGGCCGACTGAACTCTTTCGCCTCCTTCATTATTCAATTGCGTCTTCGAAGGTATCGCCTTCACCCTAAAGTTAGTTAGACGCGAAATCGATGTTGTGATAAGATGGGGTAATGAAGGGCAAAGTGTTTAACGAGCATTAGACACGTACTCTAATCTTCGCTAGGACAACGCCGGCCATGACCTGGACCTTGAGAGAGTGCCTGTTCATGTTGACTGAGCCATCTTCAAGGCTGATTTGGGTGTCGGAATCCAGCGCACGTGTAACCTCGTTAGGGTCCTGGTCGACAACCTCCTCTAGCCAGTCGATGCAGTACTTCTCCACGGCCTCGCGACACTGTGGATGCATGCAGGCGGCGTTGAGTAGCTCAAGGCATGCTGTCTCAACCTTGCGGCTCTTCCATTTGCGACTCATCAAGGGCGCAAGACTAGGGAGGAATCCGGGGCTCAAAAACAGCTCCGAGATAATCTCGGGCGCAATTGGGAAGATGAGTGACGCGACGCAGAAAGCGACAATGAAGTCATCATAGGTACCCCTCCGAACTCTATCGAAGAAAAACGTAGAGAGCGCCTTAGCGCCCTCCTCACCAGCGGCCTTGAGATAAGCGGCAGTAGTAAGAGTGGCATGAGCCCGAACATCCTCGGGCTGCCTCATGTCCATGTGACCTAGAATGGTGTCGAGACAATCGGCATCAATGACTTTGCAGATTGACGGAGTGTCTTTGTCCGCCTTTGTAAGCTCGAAATCCTCGTTCAAAAGGGCGGTGACCTTGTCTAGATCACGACACGTCTCGTCATCCTCTCGTCCACCTTCCATCAACTGCGCGAGGAGAAGCTGTGTACGATCCTCTCGAGAGAGGTCGGGGCGCTGTTGCGCCGCCACTGTAGTTGTTGCCATAGATGGGGGTAGGTGGGTGTGTTGTGTATGAGCCGTGCAGGAGAGCAGAAGGGTTTGCGATTTGGAAGAAGGGAGGGGAAATTGGCGGGGTATTGATTGGAACCAGTGAAGTAGATCTGTTATGAAGGCGGGGACACCGACTGCTGAGCTGAATGGGTAGGACAGGGGAGAGAGCGGTGGAGGAAGAAAAAGGTGGTTGAGTGTTGAGGTCGCTCAACAGAGCTTGACGGGTTACGGTCAGGCATATATATTTTTCTAGGTTCCAAAATTAAACGTCAACACTTGTAAGCGTCAAAGTGTCGAGACCGTAGTCGGAGCTACTGAATCAGGAGAAGGAAGGTACGGGGCTTCTGTGTCAACATTGCGCCGACCATCTTTTACAAAGTACATGTGTAATAGTCTGGACTCTCGACTGATCTGGGTGGTCTTGCCCTCCTGTTTGGCCTTTGCTCCAAGCATGTGGCAATAATGGCTCTTGACCAACCTTCTAAACTACATGGACGCACCTTCCGGGGAATCCATCCGTGTCTCCAAGCCCAGGCTGACTCGGGGTCTCCTAGCGCTAGGTTTTCTGTGGGCAAGTGCGATCTAACAACCCTGCACTTCGTCCCACTTTCCACTTTCCACTTGTGATTTCACAAGATATTAATGACGGTGGCATCGGTGGCATGCGCACCCCACTCTCCATCCACTCCATCCACTACACGGTTGCACTTGTCACAGGTCGCCCGCGGGATAATATTCTAGTCGGGAAGCGAGGATGCAACGGGAAGCATGTGCATGCAACTTTGGTACGGCTGCGGCTGTATCGCGCACTCTGTGCCTGCCCATCTGAAGTTGTGCCGGGTCATGCAACACTATCAAAGCGATTAGTGCTACTGCTTTTACTTTTTATTGTTGGATGGTGTCTGCGAGCTCTCCCGTCTTTTCCGCTGCCACTGCCTTGGTCATCAATCGCTTCATGATAGGGCCGATAAGCTCATCGACTCCACGTTGATGACCAAATAGCACTCCACCGAGATATCGGTTCGAGCAATGCAAAGGTCAAGGGTGTGGGGTGTTTCGAAATGGGACAGTAGTAATTCCTATTATTCACCTTGGCGTTGCTCGATCGAGATATTTAAAGAAGATTGACCGAACAGAGAATGACAGGACCCTTGTCCTAGTGCAAGACGAACTGAAGCCATTATTTTGCGATACTACTTCGTACGCTTCGAGCACCGAGCCAAGCTTCTTGCCCACAAACACGTTATTCTGAGAGGGTGGCCATTTGCTTTTGATGTTGGTGACATCAAGGTAATGTAGAATGGAATGTTGGAATTGGGTTGCGCCTGTCATCATCGGCTCCGACCTAATCTAAGATGGCTCGGTATGAAGGAGACAAAATCCGTAGAGCAAATGACAGCCTGGCTGGCTACGTCCAAGAGAACAATGTGAACGTAAGATGCCAAGTCTTCTGGAAATGATTCATTTACATGTTAGTATTAGCCCACTGTGTCGAGATATTTCGGGTCCTTATATGAAGAGCTCAACCTAGAGAATCTTTGATACCTTGTGTAAACAGATCAACCAAGAGCTAGCGAGAGATCCATACGAAGTACAAGTCGACGCTCCAATGTTCTTGATTTTGTGTGTTGATGAATCGATGTTAGTGGGGGCACGGAAAAAAAGTGCCAAAATGGAAGCTACCAATGTACCTACAGACTCCCCACTTCGGCCTCTTCCCGCACTGCTGCGGGCAGTTGTTGGCGTAAAATCAAAGGTGCATGTGAGTACTTCGTACTTCGTACGAACTACGAAGGTACATAGCCACATTCCTTGATCGACGTCAGAAAAGAATTTCGTCAGCCTTGCACCGTTCAACATCAACTCCAAACGCCTACCCACGCATTCTCTCTCCATCACCCCTTCATAACCTCTCATCTCAACCTGCTGTTCCCTGGCAGCCCACCAAAACAGCAGGGCCACATTCAGATGGTTCCGACTCCCTCCGCTCCTCGCCGCGGGGCTCCCATCCGCCCACAATGAACAGCATCAAAGACCCCGATGCCACCGAGCACTACGACGTCCCCAGCACCGACGAGATCCCCTCCCTCCTAACCGTCATCCTCGACACGAACCCCCGCGCCTGGGCAACCCTCGGATCCTCCCTCTCCCTCCCCAATGCCGTCGCCAACCTCCTCATCTTCATCAACGGCCATCTCGCCTTCAGCAACGCGAACCAGGTCGCCGTGATAGCGGCTCACACCAACAGGGCCCTATGGCTGTACCCCCCGGCACAAGATCAGAAGCCACCCTCCGCGGACGCCGACGCAGACATCGATATGCGAGATGCGAGCTCGAGCGCTACCCCCCTGCCTATGGGCTCGGCGAATAAGTATCCCCTCTTTGCCCAGATAGAAACCGCCGTCACGTCGTCTATACGGAAGATTTCCGCCTCGAGCACGCACGATGACCTGAACCAGGTCACGACGAAGCTCTCGGGAGCCCTCACCATGGCCTTGGCCTACATAAACAGAGCTTCGCAAAGCATAAGCGCCACGAAAGCCCCCGCGGCAGACACGGCCAAGGCCTCTGCGAGCTCCGGCCTCCGCGGCATTCGCGCCCGCATCCTCGTCATCTCCGTTTCCGACTCCCAACCCTCCCAGTACATCCCCACCATGAACGCCGTCTTCGCCGCCTCCCACCTAGAGATACCCATCGACACCCTCTCCCTCTTCGGAAACGACACCTTCATGCAACAGGCTAGCTTCATCACAAACGGCACCTTCCTCTCCGCCACGGAACCTCGTGGTTTCTTACAGTATCTCATGATGGGCTTCATGGCCGACGGCGAGGCACGCAACGCCCTCGTCGCGCCCCGCCACCACTCTGTCGACTTCCGCGCCGCTTGTTTTTGCCACCGGAGGGTTATCGATACCGGCTTCGTCTGCTCTGTTTGCCTAGGCATATTCTGCCAGGTGCCTGAAAACGCCGAATGCCTTCTCTGCGGGAACAAACTCCGCCTGGGCTCGTACGGGGCGAAACCGGCCGTCGTGCCACGGAAGCGCAAGAAGAGGAAGAAGGCAGTGAATGGAGGCAGTGGGAGGGAGGAGACATCAAGCGCTGCGGGCACGCCCCGTCCAGGATAGGCTCCTCGTGCTGGTACTAAAGCTCATCACCCTCCCCCACTTCCTCCTAGCCCTTAGTCGAAGAAGAGGAAGAAGAAACCAGAAATGGAAATTATATTTTGGACAAGCCGATTCCCGCCTATTCTCCGAAAGCCTACGGCCTGAACTGGCACGCGCAAGGTTTGAGAATAAAGGGTTAATCGAATAGGGCTGTCCGTGAGGTAGTGCCTCATGCTATGTACCAAGAAATCAACCGCGTCATGCAGTAACGTACACGCCATCTAATAAGAACATCATGAAGTACTCGTTGACTTTTGATTCTGGTTTAACTCCGTCTACTACTGGCTGTGGTGGATGTCTGTCTGTCTCCATGGAGACTGTTGGGCTCCATGAGGCTAATCGTGACGATGCAGACCTACTGCAGTATGTTCATCTAATATATCTACCGCAAGTGTCCACTCCTGGGGTAGATGAAACATCCCTGGAACCAAATTGAAGAAGTGTCATATCGTAGAACCAACGGTAGGCTTTAGGACTAGCGTATTTCTGAACTACATACGTACAAAAAGTGCCGGGCCTGTGACTGCGCGTGTAATCTGCACAGGAAGAGCCCCGAGTTGCATCGCAAGGCTTCTAAACCTCGAGTCCCTCAGCCATCACAAAGTAGGTGTGAAACATGGAGTGTACAGGTGTCACTAGCTCTCCTCGCTCGTTTCTATGCCCTTTCTCAGGCATATCCCCGTGATAAGCACCCAGTTTCGGAACTCAATTTCACCGGATGGCAACTCGGCGAGCACCAACCGAACATTTGGTGTCCCCATCCGGAGCAAGGCGAGACATGAGGCACTTGGGTTCCCTATCCGTGGAAGCCATTGTCGCCAGGGCGAAGGAGTCGGTATTGTGACCAAAGTAGAAATATACGGCGTTTCTACTCTTCTTGACAGCGATCACTCCAAGCGCTCCCGTGGTGGTCATTCCTTGCACTCCCGGATGCTTCATGAAATCCTCCATGATAAAAGAGTGAATGATGTCATGGTCATCCCCGTCGTACACATCCTCGCCCATCTCGCCGCACCGGCTGCCTCGCATGAGTCGCTCGGCGCATCGCTGGGAGGCCATTGTGGTAGCCATGTGCTCCCCAGTGCCGCTGGCGACCGCAGCCACAGAGACATTGTCGTGGTCCGCCGGGTGGGCCGGGATAACGGCGGATCCGATTCTAACGAGAGCTGCCGGACCGACTCTGCCTCTGTGTTTCATGCCGATGCCACCTGAAGATGAGCCTGCAGCTACGCGGCCCATTTGATCGATTGCGATCGCACCCACCGTGTCTGTGATCATATCATCCGAATCCTGTGCGTACTCTCCATAGAGCCTTTTATGGCCAAATGAAGACTTGTTCCATTCGGGCGGCGCCGTCCTGTTGTCCTCGTGACAGCCCAGGATGCCCGCTGGGAATTGTTTATCAAGGGCCTGAGGTGAAGTCGATCCATCTCTTAAAGCCTGCTCAGCCAAACCAATTCCGTTTCCATCCCGGGGTCCATTCGTTGGTGCTTTTGAGACCTCGGGATGGCGACCCTGGTATTGCGGATGCAGAAGTGCCAAGGCGCCCTCATTCGTCAATCCTGGAAACTGAGCAAAAATTTCGGCCCCCGGGGCGCAAGTATCAGAAGGCTTTAGATGGGGAGTAGGCTCTACATCTTTCCCAGAGCTGTTCGCCGTGGACTTCCTCATTGGAACCTCGTAGCCTTCGGTGCTAGAAGATTCAGCTCTGGATGCGGGGATAACGTTCGACGGTGAATCAGGTTGAGCTTCATTAAACAGCCCAGTCGCCACTGCGTTCTGATGATCCGACTGATCGGGGCCGAACGGACGAAGCGTGACCGATCTTCCGGGTCGAGAATTCTCCGCGGCGTCCGGCGTCTGATTATTCGGCTTGGACTTCAAAGCAGCAGCACGCCTCAAGTCTTGTTGCCAGCGGTGGAACCGGTCACTAGCACTTTTGGAGATAAGATTCTCGTTGGGCACGATCTCCAACCCATGTCGTTGTGCGAACTTAACGGCGCCGACTCCGACTAGAAAACTGGGAGGGACCCTCCGAAGCGACAGGGGCTCGAGGCTTTTATCAAGCAGGACCTTGGCTAAACATATGGGATTTCGAATATCTAGAAATTAGTTCGTGTCAGCGCTAGGTTGCTTCAAGAGAAGACGGGTTGACGATAGGACACACTAGATACGGCGCCACAGGCACCGCTACGACCAAGATGGTCGACAACACATGCATCGCATTCGACCGTTCCGTCGATGCAGAGGTTCGAGCCATATCCGGCATTTGTGATTTCTCGATCTTCAAGAATTTTGATGGCGATTGTCACGGCCTCGGTTGCGCTCGCACCAGCATTGAGAAACCTCATGGCCACTCGAGCAGCGCTGTCATACCTGTCAGCCAAAACTATCCTTCGCGCAGGTATGTTCCTTAGGAGACATACTCGCTACATGCTTGTAGGTGGAAAACCTCGTTTGCATGGCTATGGAAGCCGGCCCCGGCGTGAATTGCGATGGCCGTGATGGGTTTCTTTCGAGTTACTGCCGAGGAACTGCTGGACTCGGAAAGGAGACTTAAGGGCGGGGCAACGGGGTAAGGTTTAGTCTGGCTGCTTGGTGTTGCTCCGTCGTTCTGAGGCGTGGCAGACAGTTTACGAATGTTTTCCATAATGATGCCCTAACAACTCTGGATCCAATGTCTGAGAGGCTCGATAATGCTATTCGTATCGGGAGGAGGCGACATTGGCACAGCTGAACTGAAGATGGCAGAGATCAGTAAACGAAAGGGCATACAATATTAAAAGGTCCATACCAGCCCTAGAGAGAATGTCCACCCTTGCCGTCAACCGCTCTGTGCCCTAAGACTGCTGAGTCTGAAGATAGCTAGAAGTGGCCGGCGCAATAATGAGGTGGGAGGGGGGCGGGATGTATCCGACTACCAACTCTGAAAATAAGGATTCAGGTAATGAGACCAAAAGATTGACGTTGGCGGAAATTCTAGGGTCGGGGTCGGGAGGGAGTTTTGGGAGAATCAATGGGAAGTCCACAGTACAGCTAGAAAGACCGAGTAATTCCACTTGAATAAGGAGAAGAGATAATGAATATATCTCATACAGAGAGACGGTGGGTGGGATTGGGGACTAGGAGTGGGAGTGTAAATGGAAAATGGGAGCGAGGACAACGAAGAGATCAAATATCGATGTTGGTGTGTGCATGCGTGCTTGTGCCAGTGGAAACAGCTGGACGAGATCCGCAAATGAATCATCCCAACGCCAACTAGAAGTAGGAAAGATTAGGATACCTGATACGTGGACGATACAATATCAATCAAGTAACTGAAGGAGCTTTCAACTGGTCCAGAAACATAGCTCCATCGAGAAGGGGTTTCGGGTCATGGGGAAAGTGTACTGGAGGTTGTGGGTAGCAGTTAAAGGAAGTCGTGAACGAGTGGCTGGCATAGCATCTTCAATCCATCTACTCCCGCCGCCTAATTACATCGGACACTCTGAACATTTATGGATCGTCCTAACTCGGCATTAGCAGATATTATGGCAGGGTGATAAACAGGCACTCGGTGATCGTGAGTTCCTGGGTGCTCTTCTGGATTCAACAAGCCTACGTTTATATACGGGTCAACCGCTATGCCAGGTTACACCACAAAAATGCAAGAATAGAAATGGGTGACCTTCACTCGGCCTTGAAATGAGCGTCTTAGTTTCGGGTTTGACCAACTCGGTCTCTTTCCGACGAGATGGGATGAAGTCTCTTCTGGGCCTGACTGTGATTCTAACGCTGAGTGGCGGTTTGACGTTCTAGAATGGTGTCCTCGCAATGGCAACGGCAACCCGCGAACTAGTATGATGGGGGCTAGCTACGGCTTGGTATATTAGAAGTCGGACTGCTTTATTGAAAAAGTATGCGAGAGGTGAAGAAGTCTGGAGCTCTCGCCGGCTTACATAATTCGACAATATGTGGGACAACTTCGGAAGATAGTGACGACGGTTCCTCACATTGCTTGGCCTTGGTGGTGGGGCTTGGGTGAGGGACCCAACACCACCGTCGTCACCTTGGTTCCAGTCGCAGCACAGCACAGCTCCCCTGAGCAGGCATCACCGCTTTCCCAACAACCTCAGTTGGAATCTATCGTCATCTCCTCCTACGCACACTTCCCGCTTTGTAGGTTGGAGGCAAACTCCATCAAATACGCCCGCAATGGCCAACCAAACCCCCGCCGTTGTCATGGACAAGTAAGGCCCTATACACACACCCCGCACTGCCCCAAGGTCTCTAACTTGCCTCGTCGCGCCCAACTGATACTGATGGTTTATCCCTCTCCAGCGGTACCGGATTCTCAAAGTTGGGTATGTACAACGTTCCGGCGCCCTAGCTCGCTAGTATAAGTTCGATAGATTCGTCTCGTCTAAACCCGAACCTCTAGGTTTCGCTGGCAATGATTCACCTTCCTTCGTCTTCCCCACCGCGATCGCCACGAAAGGAGCTGCCGGAACTGGAGGAACGGGGTCCGGCCGACCGGCAGTTGCGAACAAACCGTCTTACCTTACTGGAGGAGCTGGCCCCAGTAGCCACCTCAGTGCAAAAAGGGGTACCGAAGATCTAGACTTCTTTATTGGTGATGAGGCTATAGCAGCATCGGGTGGCCCAGGTGTGTCCTTGTGCAAGCGTCAGACACCGCCATATCTGTTCCGGACGCTAACTAAATAGGCTACGGCCTTCACTATCCGATTCGTCATGGTCAGATCGAGAACTGGGTATGCGATGCCCGCCTCCCATTTCCCAAGCAGCAGCACGGCCTCACAGAGCTAACTAAAGCCCTTGGTATAGGACCACATGGAGCGATTCTGGTCCAACTCAATCTTCAAATATCTTCGCGTAGAACCAGAGGAACATTTTTTCCTCCTCACCGAGCCGGTCAGTAGTTACGCGGCTATCTCATTCAGCGTAACTCAGCTAACGGCAGGTTTTCCGTCGTGCAGCCCCTGAACCCACCCGAAAACCGAGAAAATACGGCCGAGATCTTTTTCGAATCCTTCAACTGCGCCGGTCTCTATATTGCCGTTCAGGCCGTCCTAGCCCTCGCGGCGTCTTGGACGTCGTCTAAAGTACACGACCGGTCTCTTACGGGAACGGTCATTGATTCGGGTGATGGTGTGACGCACGTTATCCCCGTTGCTGAGGGCTATGTCATTGGCTCTTCCATTAAGTCTATCCCCATCGCCGGTCGGGATATCACCTATTTTGTCCAGTCCCTCCTCCGTGACCGCGGCGAGCCAGACTCCACCCTTAGGACCGCCCAAGAGATCAAGGAGGAATACTGCTACGTCTGCCCCGATATCGTAAAGGAGTTCTCTCGATACGACCGAGATAGGAGTCGATTTATCAAGCATGTGGTTTCCCATCCCGGTGGCCGACAAGTAACGGTGGACGTGGGATACGAGCGGTTCATGGCGCCCGAAATCTTCTTCAACCCCGAAATCTACAGCTCCGATTTCCTTACGCCCTTGCCAGTTGTCGTTGACGGTGTCATTCAATCTTCCCCCATCGACGTGAGGAGGGGCCTGTACAAGAACATTGTGCTATCCGGCGGAAGCACGCTTTACAAGGACTTCGGTCGCAGGTTACAGAGGGACATCAAGCACCTTGTGGATGCGCGCATTCGGGCTAGCGAGATTCGCAGCGGCGGAGCGAAGAGTGGCGGTTTGGAGGTGCAGGTTATTACTCACAAGAGGCAAAGACATGGACCGTGGTTCGGTGGTAGCCTGCTGGGCCAGACACCAGAGTTCAGGTCGTATTGTCACACGAAGGCTGAGGTAAGTGTTTTCGTCTATTCTCTCTCTTACGAATTTCGTATACGCAGGGATATACAATGTTAACGCGGCGTCTAAAATAGTACCAAGAATACGGTCCTGGTATTGTGCGAAGATTCGCTTTGTTGGGTGGACCTGGAGGACCATAAAAGTGGACCGGAGCGAGCGTCGGATAAGATGGAGATGCGCAATACTTTTATAACACCGGGGATAGGGTATGGTGGTGGGTTATACACTAAGACCCAGAGAAGGCGACAGGTCGGGATTCAATTCTCTATATTAGCTTCCGCCACAGCTCTTTCTAGGGGGGTAAGATCTGGGGGGCGCCATTGCTCGGCGAATGGTTTTGGGGCAAAGTTCATACGAGGTCACGATGTAAAAAGTTTGGCCGTTCTGCGAGAGCGTTAGGGTTGAAGAAAGGGAAAAGCTTTTTATATGAGGGGGCAGACTCTTTTTTTGGTTCTTTGCGTTGGGGAAGTGAAATTCTATATGCGATGTTGGAAATGACAAGATCCCCTCTCCCCTCTTGTAAACCAGGAGGGAGACCCTGCATCCATGTTCCCAACTCTCTCTCTCTGAAGGGAGAAGCTATCGTACCTGTCGGTTGGGTGACCCGTCCGAAGCGCAGTATCTTGAACTCCTGTATTTCGTCGGCATATCTTTGCTTTCCTACGGCGTGTGAGAGTCCGTGCTCTGTTTTCCCCATTCCTAGCTTCGACTGTAGATAATGGGGAGGAGGGTTGCCAAGCCTAGTCATTGAGCACTTGAGCACACAGTCATCACCTTTTGCGCCATCCTAGAGCGTAATAACCGCATACAGGCGCAATCCACATAAGAAACATGTTTGGTGTTTCATGAGTCCGTGAGTAAGACCCGTAGGTATGTTTTTTTTTTTTTGGGGGGCCCGCCTCCTTCTCCTTTAGAGTTTCAGAGGAGTCAAGGTATTTTAGTGCCCCCGCTATGAACTCAAGGCTTAGCCGATTTTCCCGTATCGTCAGGGCGAAAGCGACGCCCAGACTGGCCTTATTAACCCCGGAAACGGAGATTGGCAGGCCGGTTTACTAGTGGTTGGTCTGGAGCTTCAGTGTAGTGATGGTCCATATCAACTCGGGGTCTGCATTGTAGATATGTCGATATTAATCCCGGATTCTTCATCCCCAAAGGTGACAAACAACGTCGGGCTAGAAATATTGAAACTACACGAGTGCGTGAAATACACTCAAGATACTTGTAGAATCTGAGTATGAATGCGAAGATTTGTGAGACGGGGGACTGTGACGGGAAACAAGATGGCGTAGACACAGGCTAGCTTGATGCCCCGACCTGTTTGCGTCGTATGGATCAATGTTAGAGAAAGGCGGCCTGTGATGCCAGTTGAGGCTATACGAATGCAGTGTAGAGATTCAAATTGACGGTTCGAGTGAAATGTGAGATTTGACATTTGGTCCAATACATTCAATACATTCAATACATCCACACTCTTACTGAGAGGAAGAATGCCGAACAGCCATGGAAAGAGAGTAAGTACTTCTTACTGTAAGTAGCCATGCGGTACACAGGCCCTTGAGTTCATTTTGCGGATGTGTGTCATTACCCATTATTAATCCGCTGCTCAAGCTGGGGTGGACAATGGGCGCAAACACGAAATGATGCTGAGAAATGGGCCAGGCCAGGCCATGCCAAAGTTCCGTCAAACGTTTCCAAATCGGAAACTTGGAGGGGAGCAATAATAAGCGCCCTCCCAAAAGATGATACACGCCTCAAATGTGAGACTTTCTTCACGCCCCCCTTTCCTTGCCCCCAAGACTCAATCAAGTACGAAGTAGTATTAAAATCAGGACTATCGTTATTTTGTCCGGTGGTTCAACCACAGGTAGCCAGAATCACACCTTGAGGGGTTTTGGCGGTTTTGGCGGAGTTGTCCTTTGCGACGGGAACACTCGAGTTTGTGTATATAAAGTATATCCACTTGCTCTTTTTTTTTCGTTGCTTCCCTCTACTCCTCTGCTCCATCACATCAACTCTTAACTACATCTATTATCCCTCACCTACCCGTCGCTTTCACCAAAAAGCTCCCGCTTTTCGCCTTTACCTCCCAAGCGTCACTCTATCTCTCTCTCCTCCCCACACATCTCTTCGTAGAGCTTCCACTCTCAGCACCAACACAATGGCCGAGCAACACACCTACAACTTCGACATTACCATGAGCTGCGGCGGCTGCTCCGGAGCCGTTGACCGCGTACTCAAAAAGCTCGATGGTAAGTAGTGCTACATGCTTATTCCAACTTTCCTCCTACAGTTTCGTTTCCTCTCTTTCCTTTGGCGGCGATAAATCGGGTCGAGGGGGCTGTTTTGGCCTCCTCGCAACAATTACCCCACCAACCCCTCCTCGCGTCGCAAATCCCGGCGCAACAAACCACCACAACAAACCACCACAATGTCGCAACAAAACAGAAGCTAACAGGATTCATTTTCTACTCTCTAGGCGTCAAGAGCTACGAAGTCTCCCTCGAGAACCAGACCGCTACCGTCGTCGCCGAACCCACCCTCGATTACACCACCGTCCTGAAGACCATTGCGAAGACGGGCAAGAAGGTCAACAAGGGTGTTGCCGATGGTGTCGAGCAGAGCATTGAGGTCCCTGCTGAGGCGTAGGCGAGCTGATGGCGTCATGCACTGCGGACAGGGGGCAGTTTGGGGATCTTCTCCGGACTCCGGAGGCGTGGAAGCGCATCTGTAGCAGGGATTCGTGATTGGGAAATTCTCTCCTTCAGGGATCGAGGTTGGGATGGGATGGGATCTACACTACCCACCTACGAAGTACAAAAGTAGTAGCATTCGCAACTAAAAATACCAATACAAATTATACCAATGATTCCATCTGTTTGCAAACTATGGACTGCGCGTTCTCTTCGCTCGGCGTAATCTAGACGTGCTCAACGCAAAGTGAAGCAACTCTGTCCATCGCTGCATTCGGTTGCTCTCAAGCCTTTACGGCTGAAGGCGACGATCCTCATAGCTTTTCGCAATCGCCGGGCCTGGCCAGCATCTGCGGCGATTTTGCGGCGATGATGCAATCCAAAGCTGGGCTCCTTCCCCACTAAAAAGTACGAAGTACATCGTGATTGACCAATTGAGGTTAATCTACACGTGGCGATAACGCTGGGGCAGTTTTGCTCTCTCAGCATTTGAGAGAAATGTTCACTGAGAAATGAGAGCGAAGGCTCATCTTCTAAATCACCGAGTTTTCGGCCTGAACTTCGCCCCAAGCCGGTGCGCGTGTCCCTTTCTCACGAAGCTCTCCAACGCGGCATGTCCGAATAAGATTCTAAGGGCACCCACAACCCAAAAGCGATCCTTGATCGTCCCCGGTTATTAATGGGTGGTGTCCTGTGCGGTGGTGGAATTCGATATGTAACCCTCAGAAGAAGTTGAACCGACTCTCGGTCCTCGGTCCCGGCCGAGTTCTGCCCATCAACCGCCGTCCGGGTCCGAGACTTGGTGCTCTTTCACTGACCTAGAGGGCACATCAAATCCATATGCCAAGATTTCTGGATGAATCCAGCATTTCTCACGGCAATCTGCCACCCCCCTCCCTCGATCGACACAGGATATGTTCATATCACTGACAGCCTGGCCCTACCCAATGGCATCGGCGAGACAAGATGGCCAGTTCTTGGACTATTGCCTGCACATCCGTCCTCGCTGGCTCGCTCGGTAGTCTACTCCGGCCTGCCCAGCAGCGGCTTGGACGGCACATGAGTGAGTGTGTGTGGTTATTCGTAGACCTCGACCGAAATTGGTGGAACTACTAAATATAAGATGCCATTATTCCGCCTCCTCTCTCCTGTGGCATACGAATTTCGACTATCCCATCCAATGGCGTATCCCTTGCGGTGGTGGTGTTTTGCGTGATGCTGGCATATTACCGTCGGGCCGGGTGAAAGCTGCGACTTTATCCAAGGTCTCATCCCCTCTACAACACCATATCATTGCTACCGATGTATATCTCGATATGGCCTATCCCCACGCAGTGGCTCCCCGTGGGGCACCCCTCGAGTAGCCAACGCTGCGGCACCGATATTAACCACCCTACAACACATGGCCCGCTTCGATGTGTTGGTTGAAGGGGAGACCAAGCACGGATGACAGAAAAGGCATCAATGGTAGGAGCGGTGTCACTCATTCGAACTTATCCAGACGGCCAACCCAACCCACGCGCTCGCCTTTTGCCTTCGTCTGAGAAGTCTGCCCCATTGTCCTCAAGCCTCTTGTACTTCCCTCACCTATGAAATACGTCTTAATATTTTTTCATCACGGTCCTCTTTAATATCCTCTGCTAATCGCCATTGGGCCAACCTTGTGCCTTGTCACGTACATTCAGTTGGGTCGTGAAGTCACGGAAGACCTCCCTCGAGATGGCGTCGAGCCACTTCTCTCCGCCCTCTCTCGTCTCATTCATGAAGGATGGGCCCTCTGTAAATGACGCCACCCCTCGGCTGCTTTATATTGCATTTACATTGCGAGCACATACTTTGGCCGACCATATGACTTGATACCCGTCCTTGCGGCGAGGCGTGTTCCTCGTCCCAGGGATTTTGCAGCTAATATACTCTACGTGGGCGCGGGTCCTATCTTGATTTCCCGGTTTCTCTTTTCTGTTAGGAGGGATGTTGTTTATTATCTTAGCAATTCCCATGCGTACAATTGCTGTATTTTTTTTTTTTTTTTTGTGATTCTCTTGACACCGCACACACACACCAGGATTCTCTCTGTTACTCCGGTGCTTCTTCCATTTGAGAGCCTCAACCAAGAACTGCCTGTGGCATTTGTTGGATCTTTTAAACTGGAGAGATAGTGGATTTGGTCGTGATCAATGGCTCGGTCTTTGGCTATCCCCGCCGGGCTGGCGAGCTTGCTATTGCTCGCGGTCCGGGTTGACGCCCACGGTATTGCGGATGGTCTTGCAGTCTATCCTGGGGGAGCCGCAGGAGGCACATAGTAAGTCAAGTGAAGCGAGTTCACGAGAAGAGAGATAGATCTACTTTGCTACTTTATAGTAGGGTTTTTATTTCTAACCTACAGATATAGCTATCGAGGATACAATCCATCATTTCAGTATGAGAAGCCGCCTCCAGAGGTAGCAGAGTGGTCGACACCCCAGAACCTCCAGTATGTTCAGCCTCCCCACCGCTACTTATACCTTCGTCCTTAGGGTCAATCCACCTCTAACTTACATTGACTTCCCACAGAAACGGCTTCGTAGCTCCCGCTGCCTACAACACACCAGACATCATCTGCCACCTTGGCGCCACCCCCGGAGCCGTAGCCATACCGGTCAACGCCGGCGACGAGCTCGGCATCCACTGGGATACCTGGCCCGACTCGCACAAGGGGCCCATCGTCGACTCTCTGGCCAACTGTGAAGGAGCATGCGTAAGTCAACCCTTCGCACATACAAATCCCCCCCCCAAACTAACACTCCTTTAGCAAAATGTCGACAAGACCAAACTCAAGTTCTTCGACATCAGCCGCGAAGCCGTCATCAACGCCGCATCCGATCTCTGGGCCCCCAACGTCCTCATCAAGAACGACCTCACCTGGTTCGTCAAGATTCCCGAGAGCATCGCGCCCGGCAACTACGTTCTCCGCCACGAGATTGTCGCCCTCCACGCTGCCGGTCAGCCCAACGGCGCGCAAAGCTATCCGTTTTGCTTCAATCTCGCTATTTCTAGTAAGGGGACGGATCACCCGGAAGGTCGGACGTTTGAGGGGTATTATAGTCAGAACGAGGTGGGCATTGTGTGGGATCTGTTTGGCAAATCTGCTGCGGATTACAAGATTCCTGGGGTAAGTCTAACCCTCCCACCCTACTGCATGTTAGTCGAGCGCCCTCCTTGGACTGTAAGACTGAAGTTCCCCCCGCAGCCAGCAGACAATCTGTACTCCAAGGCCGAGGTCGCCTCCCAGCGCAAGCCCAGTATCACCGCCACCGGCACCTTCGTCAAGTCACTCGACCTCGCCGCTCTTCCCAAGGAAACTTCTTCCGCAGAGGAGGAGGCATCCACCTCCGAGGCTGCTGCCTCCAATACAGAGGTCGCAGAGGAGACTCCTGCCTCACCCACGAACGCCGGCACCACCACTGATAGCGTCCAGGTAAACCCTCCATCTCCCACTGCCGCCACGTCCGAGAAGGAAAGCACCCCTGCCGCCTCGAGCGAAGAAGCTCCGTCCCAGACATCCGAGAGTCCGGTCTCATCATCCGAGGCGCCGGCTAGTAACTCGATTGCTGCGGCGGTAGTGTATAGCACGGTGTATATCACCCATAGGGTTACGGTTACTCAGGTTGATACGACGACACTTTTCGCTACTGTTACGCTTCCACGGCCTTAGCCTCGGCCCTGGCAGTTTCTTTTTTTTTATGTTACAACTTTTTATACAGGGTGGATTATTTACAAACCTTCGGTGGAGGAAAGATGAGGAAATTCATGTGTTTCTTATCCTTCCTTTTTATGGAGTATGACTTATTTTCCTCCTCTTCAACTTATACCTAGAATCATCGACATCGAATTCCCGCCAAACAGAGCGAATTAAATACAGAATACATTTATCTCATAAATCTGATAATTGGAAGCCCTCCTCGGTGGTTGTACCATTCTTCTCTGTTTCCTAACACACTCTCCCACTTTCTACAAATACCATTTCGCCCATTTTCTACTTACCCTCCCATCCTCATCGACCTCATAACTCATGTCTCCTTCTCCTCCCCTAAGCGTATTATCCCGTACCTTTTTTTTTTTTCGGAACCGCGTCTGACCTGGAAGCAAGTTTGTGCCCAAGGCGTGGAAACGCGACGTGTTTGGCTGGTGTAAGCTGGGTAAGGAAAAGAAAAACGACTTGTACCACGCGGCTTCAAAATCTCGCTACTCCTCTCTCCCTCGGACGTCAGGCCAGAGCATCTTGCCAACAATATCTCCGTACCTTTTTCGGCGTACAGTCCTCCATTCTCATCCAAGTTCACCCGTGCACCTGACCCACTGCCACCGAATTCTTACATCAAGAAACCTCGACTAATATCGTAACGATCGAATCCGTTCCAGCTCGCGGCCAAATCATCTCGCGGACGATGTTCTCGTGGAGGTGGAAGCCTAGGAGAGCCTCCGCGTTTCTCGGAACTGATCTCTCTGCCCGTTGAAGAACCACACAGCTAACCAACTTGTTCGACTCGAAGAGCCTCTAGTCAAAGGTCGACTCCGGAGGAAATCATAGCACTGTCTCTAAAACTGGAAGTGGTATGCAAATGTAAAAGTGTATTGTAACACATAGATACATGGAAATGCCCAGCAAGTCTATCCATCCAGTAGAAGATTGTAAAAAAAAAGAAACCATCTGTATCTCTTGCCTTTTCCCGTTAAAAAGAATGTTGCTCGCTTGTGTGTCTAATCATATCATGCCCGTTCAATGAAAGGGGGTATCTATCCAGAAAATCGCCGAAAAAAAAAGTGAATCAAAAACACCGATCAGATCCGTCAAAAGTGTGAAATGAATGCCGAGTCGCTTGCCCCTGAAATTAGTCCGTAAGGGGTTGGTTTGCGCATGATGATGATGAAAACGCCGAGGCCGTGAGTTCCTTTTTCTTCTCTCCGCGTGTCTGCTTTCCTTACCTATCTCCCACCCTTCAAGATATCCCTCCAATCGTCCCCATTGCCCCTAAGCTCAGCCTCCACATCAGCCACGGTCTCCTCCACAATCTCAACACTAATCGTCCTCATAATAACTCCCTGCAGCGCCTCAGTATTCACCCCAGGCGGCGGCGGTCCCCCCGCACTAATCGAAGTACCCGACCTCCCCACGCTTCCCGTAGCGCTAATCCACGAAGCCGCCGTCCCAGGCCTGCTCGTCTGCTGCACGTTCGAGCGGTTCGACATAGCCGTCCGAGGCCTTGAATGGTGCCCCGAAGCAGTGCCCGGCCTACTCGCTCCGCGGCTCGAAGAGGCCGTACCGGGCCGAACCACGGCTGCCGAGGGGCGAGCCATGCCGGATTCGAGATCGTGGCGGGGCGGCGGTGGTGGCGGAGCATTGAAGTAGTAGTCATCAGCGTCGCCTCGGCGGGGACCCTCGATGATGAAGATGGTGGATTTGGCGGAGTGAGGGGGTGTGTGTGAGGAGCGGTGGGAGAGGTCGTCGAGGTGGCTGGATGAGACGGAGACGAGGTTGGAGAGGTCGCGGACGTTGGGGGAGGTGAGCATCGTGCCGAGGGGGATGATGTTTGCAGCGGTGATGGCGAGGTTTTGAGTGAGGCTGGAGAGCTCCAAGGTCAGCCTTCTTGTCGTCCCTTGAACAGCCGAGAAACAGAAAACTTTAGAGGAACTTACACGTCGAAGATGGTGGCGAGGAGGACGTCACTACTGAAGGACCCTCGGGCACCAATGACGGAGATTTGGTACGTCCTGATAATGGAGAAGACGGCAGCCCTGTTCATTCATAGGTTAGCAAATACACACAGGGCGGTTGACGTTGCACAATGGTGAGTGCCACTTACAGCATCATAGAGATTGCCAGGATGTAGAAGGGCCACCTGATGCTCTTTACCAAAACGAGATCTCGTGCAACCATGATGGGGAAAATGCAGAGGAAGAAGAAGGCAAACACGGCAAAGCCTGTTTCAAACACGTTAGTCCCTAGTGAACACTTACACGCACAAAATGTTCGTTTCGCAAAGTCTCTATAAAGTCCATACCTCCTTGAAAGTAAGCAGTCCCCAACTCGGCCTCTCCGTCGAAACACTCGCCTTCCACCTCGTGATTCCATAACTTCTCGAGGGGTCGGCATAACAAGTTCGAGGCTAGCGCAAAGGCGAGATTCACGAGGGCCAGGAGCAGGATGAGCATTCCGAGGAACACGTTCCATGGTCTCCGGCGACCGAGGGTACGGAGGAAGAAGAAGCAGATGGAGATTTGTCCGAGGGTGGTGCCGAACATATGCCAGGGCTTCGCAAGGTAGTAGAATTGCATGGCTCGGATGGAGTTCCCTATTGACGTCGCCTCGATGGAAGTAAAGATCATGGACACGAAACCCATCACCTGTTGGGGAAAGGAGAGGGACTGGTTAGCGCAGAGCCTCTTAACAAGGGCAGCGAGAGTCCCAGCAGACATACCATGGCCACTATCACCGAGTAGTCGTCCCACCAAACTCCGCGATTTGTCTGTTTCCTGGCCATAAACCTCACCCCGCAAGTGCCAATGGCGAGAACTGTTGAAGTGACCGAAATGGCGATGAGGGCCTGCCCTCTGCTGACTAGCAGCTCGTCCCCAGAGCCGTCCATCTCGGAAGAATTATAAAATATTAAAGTAGAAAGGCGGAGGAGGAGGGGGGGAGTTGATTTGGTGTAGAACGACCGGGCTATATTAACTCGATCATGTCTCGTTTTCTGTTCCCCTTCACCCTCTCTACTCGTCCTCGTTGTTGGTTGTGCTTGCACTTTCGATTCGGCGGCGTGGGATTGGTGTTCGGTCTCGTTCTTTCGGTGCGTGTAAGTGGTCGAGTTGAGTCCAGGGCGGAATACCAAAATCTCGTTTGCACAAGTGAAAAGGAAGTGATGAACCAAAAAGTGCCGAAGAGAAAATAATAAAAATTGAAATTATAAAAAGGATTAAAGCTAAGAAGGAATACTGAAGAGTATAGAAGACGAAGAAGATGCGAAGAGAAGATGATAGGAGGAATGAAACCAAGGCGGGATGTAGACCAGACGAGAATTCAACAGGGCGACTCGACTCGACTGTCTTTCCCCTCTTCTCTTGGGGGAAACCCTTGGCAAAACCGACAGCAGGGGCAAGAGAACAGAAGGAAGTTCCGGCAGAAGCTGAGTTCTAGTGGAAAGAGGATGTGAAGAGAGAAAGGTAGATCACACAGCGTGGCACTAGCCCATCAGATGTTGGACAACGGTCATCTTTCCGCAGAAAGAGCAAGAAGTTGGGGGTACAACAATGTCATTGCCAGTAAGACGAAGCAGTGACACTCGATTCACAGACGGAAAGATCACGAAAACCATGGACAGAATGTGAGGCTCGACGGCGGCGAATGAGAGGTTCCGGCATAAACCAGACTTTGATCGCCGCCAGGACTATCTAAGTTGGGGGTCAGCGAAGAAGATACAGAACAGGAACATTGAACCAGAACACGGGGAAAAGCCAGGGCAGGAATAGATGGCACTGGCAGGAACCATGTCCGAGCTGGCAACGGTCAGGCGTCTGGCATCACACATCAGGTATCAGGCATCAAGTACCGTACCGGCCAGGCATATGCGGCACGAGAAGCGTGTAAATGCGAACTGGGTGGCGCGGGGTTTCGAAAGTGGGATCCAAGCTGGATCGGGCAGAGCGATTGGCGGTTGAGTTGGAGAAGGCTGATGAAACGGTCGATCTGCACAGATGAAGGTGGGACGATCGCTGCGGGGAGAGCAGAGGAATGCTGCGAGAGTGGGAGGAAGAGGAGGAGAGAAAGATATGGAGGGTGGAATGACGGGTATGGAAGATTAATCGGGGGTTATCCACGACGGAGAATTAAGTGGTTTCTTTGATTTCTCTGGGTGTTTTGGTAGTGGTGTCGTCGGCGCATAATGATGGTTCATTGATGAATCGAACTTGGTGGTCGTGATGTTTTCGGTGTTTTATCAAAGTATTGTACTGATGTACTTCGTAGATTTGTTTGAAATTCAAGTCCCTCATCTGCACCTTCCCAAGTTCACAGCGGTGAGTCTGTATTTCACGTGCCTCATTCAACTGTTGAAAGTTGGGACAAAGATAGAAGAACCAAGGTGCTCCAATTGCCATAGATCAATCCATCGCGATAGAACAATTCCAAAAGGCCAAACCATGGCTGTCATCCGGATTACCTCTTGGCTTCCGCCTCATCCAATGTCAAAACGCACAAGGCAAGGGATACAGAAATTTGAAGCGGGAACCCCGTCATTGCCCCATCATATCGTGGGGAAGAGGATGGCAAGGTAGCAGCGTGCCTGGCGATGGTCACAGTTTACAATTTAGTTGCGCCCGTGCTGACGAAGAAGCTGGAAAGAAAACGAGTTAGAAATCCAGAAAGGTGGGGGGATGGAGGACACTGTCCGCTCAATGGCTCCTCCATGGGGGTCACTGGAAATGCGGCTTCGTCTGCATGATGATGTTGGGAAGATGGAACGCCAGAGCGCGGTCTGATCGACACGTCAGAAGCTTCCACGAGGCTTCTGTCCTCCATCGAGCTGGCTTGGACGAAGCCAGCCAACAGCACGGGACGGATGACGGCTTTTTTTCTTTTTCCAGCTGGCTCTCCACAACCAACCCCAGCAAGACGGGAGACCAGGGCTTCCCTACTTTAGACACCACTTCCCCGGGTTTCTTGGCTTTGTGAAACGCCTGGACTGGAAGGTCGCCAAGCCAAGGACCAATGGGAGCGGCGAAAGATGTTGCTTCAGAGTCGGACTGCATGCGAGCGGAGAGAGAGGAACGTTTTTCTTTTTCTTTTCGATTTTTATTGCTTTTCTTTCCCTCTCCTCTTCGTATTTCTCTCCATTTTACGGGTCGATCGACACAGGATGTTTTCGGGGGATTTATTTGAGTTTACGCAGAGTTATCCCCCGGGTTGGCAACGGCATTGCGAGCTTCCCGGCGCCATGCAAGAGCCATCACGAGCCCTATCGCATTGCCAGGCCTGTGATAGAACATTGAAAGAGTCCAGTTGCCATCAATGAGTGATATCGATAGTAAAATAGCCTCAGTGTGTCTTCGAATTTACGGAAATAATACGACTTTAACACAAAGGCAAGGATTTGACACATCCGTTATTATACGTCGGCGAGATGCGCGGGTAGTCTCGCTTTGGATCTGACGCTCGAGGTCTGGCTGGCCTCACCCTCTCCGACATTTCGCAGAAACCAATCGCATCAATCTCCGAGCCCAACGCGTACCGGACGGTTTCCGAGCCTCGAGACTGATATCTTCACTATTCCCCCCGTCTTTGTCCCCAGAATAGTTGGTTTCTTTGCGTCTTCCGAAACGTTTTGGATCTTCACCAGGACACCCTCGTCAAGAAGCATCAATGATCTAATCTATCACACACATTCACACACAGAGAGAGGCACTTACACGCACTCCGCGCATCCAGAGATCCTGCCCCACGCGTGAAGAATCAGTACTGGCGAGCACATCAGAGTTAAGCATAAAGGTTGGTGCGTCCGGGAGTCTGTGTATATGTAATGCGTCTCTGGATCGAAAAAGATGAAGAGTCTACGTCTTCTCTTCCCCTCTTGTCCTGACGAACTTCCCCGGATCTAGCAACTGCCGTAGCCTTGACCACTGATCAACCATCTTGATGCTTCCTTCCACCTCACCCAGGATCCCATGCTCACACAAAACACGTCAACACGTCAAGCCTCTTCCTAGATCAATGAGCCGCAATGTCAGAATGAGAAAAAATAAGCCAAATATACAGTAATGTATTCATTCCAACAGGGAAAGAAAAAAAAAATGTGGTCATACTCAATCTAGTATCTACATACAACACATCCATCCCCGGTACCGATCAGCCGTTTCAACTCCACCACTACCCCCTCTCTCCTCCCCCTTAGAACTTCGCCTTAACCGCCTTCCTCGCGAACGGATGAGTCTTCGTCTTGCTAACCACCTTCGCAATATCCTCCTCCGTAACACCCCGAGCCTCCACGGCCGGGTTATACCCCAAGCCACTAATCCTCGCGATCTCAGCATCCGACAGCACGGTAGCCTCCTTCCCGTCAGCCCTCCTGTACACCGTGACGACAGCAGCGCCCCCAAGACCGAGGTTATGCTGCATGGCCCACTTCGTGCCCTTCTTCCCTTGAACCTTGGCGCCCTGGCCTCCAGCGGCACGATTATTCGCCCAGCCGCGAAGATGCCACACGAGCTCCGCGCACTGCGCAAGACCCGTAGCTCCCAAGGGGTGACCCTTGGAAATCAACCCGCCGGAGGGGTTGACGACGTACTTCCCGCCGTAAGTAATGTCTCCGTTCCTAACCAACTCGTGAGCCTTGCCCTTCCCGCAGAGACCCATAGCATCGAGTGTGATCATCTCATTAGCCGAGAAGCAGTCGTGAAGCTCAACGACCTGCACATCGTTAGCCGTGATGCCCGCCTGGCCCAGCGCCGTCTCGGTGGCGAGCTTTGTCATGTCGTAGCCCATGAGGTCGATGGAGCTTCCGTTGAAGGCAGAGGGCGCGTCGGTGGTCAGGCTCTGGCCGGCGACGAGGATGGCGCGGTCTTTGAGGTGGGGGCGGGCGTCGAGGAAGGCTTGGGAGACGATGACGGCGGCGGCGGCGCCGTCGGAGGTGGGGCAGCATTGGAGCTTTGTGAGGGGTTCGTGGATCTTGGGGGAGGCGAGGACTTGCTCGAGGCTGTAGACGGTTTGGAATTGGGAGTAGGGGTTGTTGGGGGAGTGGGCGTGGTTGATGCGGGCAATCTCGGCAAAGTCTTCGACCTTGGCGCCGTATCTGTCCAACCCCCTTCCTGTTAGCCCTTCTCTCTTCTCTGCAATTGACTTTGCCAACCCCCCGCCAGCGATAGGGAAGCAAAAGAAAGAAAGAAAATAGAAATGACAATAAAAAAAAAAGCAAGAAAGATGATACTCACTTCTCCATGTATTCCCGCCCCGCATTACCAAACATCTGCGCCGCACCCGGCGCCTTGGTCACGCCCCTCGTCTCCGCCATCTTGGCCATAAGCGTCCCCAACGGACTCGACCTATCATCCCAAAAGCCCTTCAAGCTCCCCGCCATCATCTTCTCAAAGCCCACGACGAACACGCAGTCCATGCCCGAGGAGATGAGCGTCCGCGCCATGACGAGACCGGTCGACCCGGTGCTGCAGTTGTTGTTGACGTTGAAGACGGGCACCTGGGTCATGCCGAGCTGGTAGACGACGCGCTGGCCGCAGGTGGAGTCTCCGTAGCAGTAGCAGGCGACGGCGGCCTCGACCTCGTCGTAGTTGACCTGGGCGTCGACGAGGGCCTTGACGGAGGCTTCGAGGCCCATCTCGGGGTAGTCTATGCCGGAGCCGGGCTTGAGGAATTTGGTCATGCCGACGCCGAGGACGTAGACCGGGGGCGGGGTCTTCTTGGTAGGGGCCATGGTGGGCGGGCGGGTGTATGTGATGAGGATATGTGTGGGTGAAGTGGTGGGGGGTGAAGTTGAGGTTGATGGTTGATAGTTGATGGTTGATAGTTGATGGTTGAGGCGAGTTTCTGTGTTACTGCCTTGATATTTATTATACAGACGAGGTGGGAAAGGAAATGGATATATATATATATATATATAGATAGATAGATATTACAAAAGACCGGAAAAGACTTAAAAGATGATCCCAGCAGACCAACCCGCCGTCACCGAGATGATATATATGTACAGTTTATAAGTCTGTCCTTTCCCCAGCTTCCCCCATCCCCGAATTCCCAATCCAGCAACGCAGCAGCTTTACCCCACACGACTCCGCAGCCGATGCCGAGGCACGATTCCCCGAAACAAGGGTCTCCTCACGCCTCTCTCTGCCGCCCACGCCAAACCTCACCTTAGCACATGGCATCAAGAATGTCACACTCGCCCATTGAAGCTACATGCATACATCCCTTCTCCCAGGCCTAAAAAAGAAGAAGAAAAGTCTCGAACATCACTGGTTGCCCTTGGCTTCGACTCGCACACCCTTGATCGCTAATCCATTAAACCATTAAACCGTGGTATCATTGATGCTTTCCCCGCATTTTTCTTTCTTCTGGTCCCTCCTCTCCTCCAATGAAGATTGCCACCTTGCCGAGGTCTATTTGCCTCAAGCAAAAGCGTGGATGCTTCGGATATCTCGAGCTTTCCGTGGAGCTGGCCAACCTCCCCAGACTCCCTCGGTGCGAAATTTGTAGATCTCTCGGCCCAAGCTTACTATTGCAATCCGAGAAAAAGAGTCTTCTTAGATGCGGTGACATCATGACCAGCTTGATATTATTCATAATTCATAGTGGTTGTATCCGTCAATCTAACCTTGGTAATAAATTAATGGAGAAAAAAAAAATAAGAGGAAATTAATCTCTGAAGTCTCTGCGCCGATCGACTTTACCACCAATATCCGGCGAGTTCGCTTCCCACATACACATCTCTCTCCACGCCCGAACTCGCAAACAACAAAAAAAAAAAAAGAACTTCATGTTCGCGTTTCCCAAAAACCCCAAGCTCAGCTCTCCGAGCAACTCCGAAACCAAAAATTCCCGTTCCTTCTTACCCAATAACTTTTCTCTTAGCTGCGCGACCCTTTTTGAAAATCTATAAGAAGGAAGAATAAGACTCCCCGGATCATCCGGGACTCACAGGGGAGCTTGCAAATGCTAGCTCTTGCTCTCCAGAAAGCCCGCCCATATGAAAGAAAAGAAAAAAAAAAAAAAAAAAAAAGAGAAACATTAAGAAAACAATTACCGAGGACCAATGTGATGTGCAAGGATGAACACTTAGTATGCTTCCCTACATATTTGCCCTCTCGAGTAAAGTATAACAACAACAGCCCTATATCAAGGGAGACTCCCAATATGCCCAAGTCGCCCCCAGTTGCCATTGTGTATGGTACACCAGACAGAAGCGCCGTTCCAACAAGGGGACACCAAAATGACCAAAAGCCCCCCCCAAAAAGAAAATCCAATCCCAGTCCAGGCCATATCAGGACTGATACAAATATTAATATCCTTACACACATATACCAGACAGAGAGGGTGACAGAGAGAGGGAGAAGGGGACAAAAGGAGACGCCGGGCTCGAGTCCCACACTCCCTGTTCCTCTCCCTTACATCTTCATCCTCGCATTGTCCACCCATCCACCATACCCCCAATTCTCGCAAGTGGTGCTCCCCCCCGCCGACGCCCCAGCAGGTACCGCCCCCGGCTGCGTACTAAACATAAAAGGCTGCCGACTTCTCGCCTGCGGATAATGATCAACGCCCCCACTCCCAGAAGAAGGCTGACCCTGAGGCTGCTGCTGCGGCGGCGGACCCTGACCCTGACCCTGACCCTGGCCCTGACCCTGCTGTACAACCACATCCCGACGACCTGCCGCTGCAGCCGCTCCCCCCAGCTCCGCCACCATGGCGTTCAGCTTCTCGGGGCTCGTATTCGTGCTCCGCAGCAACCCTTCCAACACGAGCTGCAACCCGCCAACCATCGATTCGTCGTCCGCGTGGTGGGGGTACCTCTTCACGCAGTTGAACACGACGGCGAGCGGGATGATATCCTTTAGCTCGCACATGGTCGCCTTGCGGATGAGCAGGTCGAGCGATTTCTGCACCGTGGCGATGAGCCTCGACGGAGTCCCCGGCATGACGTCGTCCAGCGGATCTCCTCCCGCCCCCGCGTTCGGAGACATGGACACCCCGATGGTACCGTTGGCGGGAGCCTGCCGGATGGTATTCATAATGTGGAAGCAGATGCTAAACGCCGCCTGAATGATATCCTGCCTCAGAATCTGAATGTACATATCGCACGTCTCGTCGTAATGCGGTAGCGTCGGGTCCATCTCGTCCAGGTACCGCAGAATCACTAGGCACGAGCGCAGGTACACCCTGACGATCTCTTGCGGCGCGTCG
Organism: Scedosporium apiospermum; assembly: GCF_000732125.1. Classification (NCBI taxonomy): domain Eukaryota; kingdom Fungi; phylum Ascomycota; class Sordariomycetes; order Microascales; family Microascaceae; genus Scedosporium; species Scedosporium apiospermum. The sequence continues at coordinate 2,224,044 of NW_015971800.1, forward strand.
GGCACGCCCAATACGAAGGGGCGGTAGAGCGCCAGCAAGGGCCGCCGCACGTGCATGTCGATCACGACGCGCCACCGCCATTCTTTACTCTTGCTCCTGTCGTTGTAGCCATATCGCGGGAAGATGAAGCTGAGGTCTTCCATGTACTTATCGAGCCTCTGCCCGACTTCTATGACCTCGCCGTAGTCCTGCAACGCATCTATGCGGTTAACTAGGTGTGTAACCTTGACCCGTAGCGGTAGCGTCATGCTCGCGTAGACTTGGATCTGGCACTCCGTATGCTGCTCGATCGGCTTTTCAGGGGGCAGAACCTTCATGTCCTCGTAGAGGTCCCCGTCATCGAGATTCCTCGGCGGCTTGCAAGTATGGTCCCCCTCGCGGAGGAGACAGGGCAGGTTGCTCGCCAGTGAAATGTACAGATCCATATCCAAAATCGTGAACCACAGCCGCCGTCTCATCTCCCCCTGAAACGGCGTGAGTTGGCCAAACTCGTCGGGATCGCGGTGCATGCCCATCGTCATGGCCATCCGAACAATATACCCCAACTGCGTCCACGTCTCGTGCATCTTCGAAAGTGACATCATCCTTCGCGCATGTAGCAGCAGCGTCTCCGTCTGTAGCGTCGTAAACTCCACCAGTTGCTTGCCCCGGAGTCCGTCGAGCCAGGTCCTTACTAGCGCGCAGGCGGTTGGGATATGTACGCCGTCCCTGCGCTCGTGGCTGAGACCCTTGGCGGCGGCCGTAAACCGTGATCCGATGGCTAGGACGGTTAGGAGTTGCGGGAGGAAGTAGTCGGATTGTAGCTGGTTTTCCCAGTAGAGGTTGTACTGCGCTTTGAAGGTCGGCACATGGACCATGCGATATATTATTTCGTTCGTATCGATGTACGATGCGAGCAGCCTGTCGCAGACGGCCTTGGGCGGCATAATATCCGTCATTCGCTTTTGTATCGGCAGCATAGAATCGACGTAAACGGGAATCGGCGTAATCGCTTTTCGGTGTTCTTCCTGCATAACTTTTTGAAGAGCTTCCAATCGAGTAAAGATGTCTCGCAGGCCATCAATCCTTTTACAATTCGCAAGATAGAATTTGGCTTCGTCGAACTATGAAATGTCGCAGGGGCCCTTGTTAGCTGTGTGCAGAGCTACGTGGTGGGAAATAGAAAGGAGGAAGAATAGTTTAGTCGGGAGTAGCAAGAACTCACAAGATTGATCATTGCGCGTGTGCTGCTCTGTCCGAAATAGCGCGTCCTCATGACCCCCCTCTTCACCGACAACCCACGGATTGTATCGGGTGCCGCCGTCGCCAGTTGGGCCTTGATACTACTCAGTTCCGTCCTCGCAGGACTCCTCGCCAGAACATGCTTTTCTAACCGGTCCACCCTCATGGCGAGCTCCTCCAGCGTCATGCCCGCAAGAACGGCGATATCTCCATTCCGCATGGGCGTGCTGAACGGTGGCTCGAGATGCCCCAGTGTCTGCTGTGGGTGTTGCGACGTTGTGGGCGTTAGATTGCACGGCCGTTTCTGAGCCCGCTGGCCATCGACGGCCTCGCCGTCGGAGGCGTCCGAGTGATTCGCGGCATCCTGATCCGTCGCATATTTGCATTGCCTACTCGACCTCTGGCACTGCGAACAGGGACATGATCGATCGCACTTGAGTTTGCGCTTCCGGCACTCGGTACACGACTTGACTGGCCTCGGACGTTTCACGCTCCTCGGCTGTGTCGTCGATTGGGTCGGCTGAGGGGTTTGCGAGAGAACGGTCTGTTGCGGCGGAGGGTGTTGGGATTGTTGGGACTGCTGTTGAGAGGCCGTCTGCGGCGTCTGAGAGAAGGGCCGTGTATGCTGCGAAGAGGGTTCGGGGAGTGAGGAGGCTTGCGATTGCGGGCGGTCGTACGAGCCATTGCTCACCGGAGTGATCACCGAGGTGGACATGGCGGACGGTTGGGTGCCGGCGACCGAGCCGGTTAGATGATGTGGAAAATTAATTTCGGTGATCGAAGGGAGTGAAGAAAAAAAGCCCTCGGAGGAAAGTGGCGCTGGCACCGTGCCGAATGCAGCCGGGCAAGCGTCGCTGAAAACAGCGCTCCCCAATGACCGTACTATTATCTCAAGCTGGTCGTCAGGTCGTTACACTCTCTCGTCTCTTGGTTCGAATCTTCGTCGCCGTCGTGTGGTGGTCCCCGGTATTATCTTCGTCAGTCCGATCGGCGATCGTCGGAAACCCGCGTGGTTAGCTTGGCAAGTCGAGGGAAAGAACGAAGGTCGTCGAGAGATGTCGAGGGTTATCGTCGATTGTCGATCTGTAGCAGTCGGGCTCTGTTCTGTCCAGCTGACAAAATAGCCTGGGCCAGTCTTCGCCTCGGGTTTGGGGGGCTGCGTCAGTTTGGGGGCGGATATCAACAGGGCAGGATCTTGGGCACTGCCGAATCGGCGACGCGGCTCTCGGAGATTTTATGCCTCAACACCACTGGCAGAAGGCTGTTCTGTATGTCCCCTTCCACTCTCCCCTCTTCTCTCGTTTTCTTTGAATAGAAGGTCGAATCAGACGGCGGGGTGATTCGATACACGGCGAAGCTGTCGTTCAGTCTGGCCCGTCATCCACATTCGGGGAAGAGGGTAGATGTCCCTGTGCTACCTCCTGTCAGGGTCGGAGCAGGCGAAGAAGCCAGCATTTGGTAAGTGGAGGAAGAAGGCGTCAGCCAGGACCACGTGCGGAAAATAGAGTCGAATGGGAAGCTTCCGTCTTCAGGTATAAGGTTGGGATTTTCCGGGGCGCAGCGTCGAAAAAGAGGTGGAGGCCGGTGGAGTAGGAGAGGAATGTGATGGCTCGAAAAAGGTTAAAAATGTCCAGAACGAAGACCAAGATCGAATATAGAACGGAGATAGGGGACAAAAAGCAAGTGAAAAAAATTACAAAGTTTTAGGAACTCGGTTAATGGTACTTCACTTCGCTAAGGATGGAATCGTGGGGGAGGGAAAGGGAAAGGGGAAGTCGGCGAGGAACTAAAATCTGAAATGCGGGCTGCATCTCAGTTTAGCGGCAGAGATCAAATTATTCTCTTTTCGGGATTATGGGGTGTGTCCGCTTGTCCTTTCCAATCCTCGGTGGCGCTGGTGCTTCTTGGCTTGTTGGTGTGCTGTGTGTGTGTTTGCGTGCTCGGGGATGCAGCCGGGCTGGGCTATTGGGCTGCTGGGCTGCTGGGCTGCTGGGCTGACGAGTTTAAATTTTACTTTGTCCCCGACTCCAAGTCCAATGCGCCGTGCCTCCTTCAAAGTCTGGGAATTACAGACCTTCGTACCTGTGTCGACCTGCTCCATACAACCCGACACGCATGCACTGCTGAGACGAGACAAGTCAAAATCTGTCTGCACCTTGTTACGGAGCTTGGCCTTGGAAGACAGGCTACGAAGTATATCTCTAGGTAGATTACAGCATCGACGTCAAGTCTCGGCCAAGCTCGTAGCTAATCCGGCCGGATCAACTCGATGGAAGCCGAAACAGAACGTTGGGCATTGGACTGAACAAGGACGAGTGAGGAAAAAGAGAGAAACATAAAAAGCGGGATAAATACAAAGTACTTGAGTACTTTTAGTGTTTTACCGAGTCGACGGATTTCATCATCGGTACTTGCCACGCAGAGGTTAAAAATGACATTCTGTGCATTTGTATTTCTACTTTGTACGATATCAATACAGGCTTACACTACGAAGTACACGACATCGAATCTTCACACCTGGCTCTTCCTTCATTTTCCTTCGCTTCGGTCCCCCAAGCAGAATTGATGTGCCACGCTAGTGGCGAGGGGTGAGTCCTAGCACTTGCTATGTACGGAGTAAGCCGACAATATTTAGTCAGAAACGCGCAGGCCTAGTGTACAATTGTAGTGGCAGATGCTAGCAAGAAGTTTGATCAACTTCATCAATCGACAGACAGGCACAGAGATTTTGATACGTTCAGGGTACCCCGGACCCCAGCACGGCTTTAGTGTCCAGCCCTGCTAGTGTAGTGTACTTCGTAGTAGTGCCACGAATAGTGCCAGAGTCGAGACTCACAGCCAGCGCTTTGTACCCTAGTCTGGGTCTGCTTGGTACCAGGAACACCAACCTGCATCGACCTCGATGAGTACTTTGCATGAAGAACAATCATCGTTGATGTCCAAAAATATTTCCCACAACTCACACTGCTCATTCGTTGACTCACCACCATCTCTAATCATGGTGACTATCAGTGCTATCAGTCAGTGTAAATTGAGCCGAAATCTACTCTCTCAACTGGGGACCCAAATCTCCTCGGAGGGGGAGAAAGCAAGTTCAGAGCATTGAACAAACACATTGAGAGTCCCAAGTCCGTGTTAGCGAATACGTGACTCCGGTTTCAACATCGATCAAGGTATTGTTGAGTGCTCCTCCATCCGAATCGGGAGAGTCCTCCATCCACTACAAAAGTCAAGAGAGATGCTGGAGAACAAATTTCAGATTTCCTTGCATGTGCATGTGCTCGCTTGTTCAATAAAGCGATTTTTTTCTTCCGTCTTACTGCTATTTCTTGTGCATAGGCACCCAAGCTAGGAGCTACTCTGTACTCCAAGTGTTCAGGCTGCTAGTCCCTACCCTGCGTGCGTCCCGGGGATCAACGATGGACCAGAGGGCTGAATCAAGTATTAAGATAGCCCGGCGGTCGCTCGTCACCGTGCTCTTGTTTCGTACCTCCGTACTCGTTAGTGTAGGTCAAGTACATGTCCTGAATCGAGCAACTTCCCTCCCGTGCGCTAAGCTCCAGAGAAAGGGAGGGAGGAAAAAGGTTCAGACCCTCTCTCGACGTACCAGTGTACTTGCTGCTTGTCTTATCCCCAAGCCCTCCAAGTCCTCGGCCGAGCAGAGTCGCTCCCGAAGCAACCCCGAGTCCTCCACACCTTTCCTGTCCGATTGAGTTCCGCCTAACCCACGGCATTGCGCCTCCATCAATCATTAGCCTATCAAGAAATGGATCGTTGAAGGAAACAAACGGAAACCCGTAAACCTAACTCCGAAACTCTGGCCCGTTCCGACAGAACATGTGTGCACAGGGAGTGGGACGCGCAAGACTCAAAAAAAAAATAGAGCCAGCAACGTATCTGTATCTCCCCACATGCCTAAACTGTCGGCCCATCAAGAAATATAATCCATGGAAATAATACAGCGAGTATGATTGGAGGCAGGGGGTTAGGAACCAAGTAAACAGACAGAGGAAGAACGGCTACGAGAGAGGAGCGCTAGTTCCAATAGATGTGCTCGCCTGACTCGGGCCGGACTGAAAGCGCAGGAATACCAAGAGACAGAGAAATAAAGTGGTCATCTCGGTGAGCGTAACGTTAGCGTCCACTTCCCGCCGACTCACTAATATTGATTCCAGATCTTTGGGGAAGACAATGGACAATTGGAAGCGTTTGCAAGAGTGTTGACACCCGTCTCCCATTTTACGTTGTTTCGACATTCGTTTAGCTCCCTACTTATCATCGAAGCTCCCTTCTCCGTGGCGTAACACACAATGTCTTTACCCTTTGCACAGATGATAATTTCACGTGGGGCGATAGGCGCAGTCCAGGATATAACGTTCTTTCCATTTGACCCTCACCAATGGCTTTTTTTTGGCCTACCGTAGAAGATCTGCAATGTACACTATGCATCCGTCCAGCCCTGTCCACAAAATGAGACTAGTGACACCGAAGATGCTGGAGACGAAGAGAGATAAGGAGAGAGAGAGGGAGAAAATAGAAGAAAAAGGAGAAAAGAACCAAAGTAAAACCGGATAGTGTCATCATCCACCCTGTCCATCGGCGCGTCGATCGCCTCCGCCCACTTCATCATCCTCATCCACGGGCCAAGCTCCAGGCAACCCACCCGAAGCCGAAGTCGTTGCCGTGGCCCCCGCGTTTCTGTCCCCATCTCCCTCTCCCTCTCTCTCTTCGGCCCTCTCCGCTACATCTCGTCGCCCACCAAACAGCTGCAGCAACCGGTTGTAAATAGACTCCTGCACTGAGGGCTGATTCAAATCCTCCGCCCCAATCGTCGCATCATCATCTTCCAGCTCATCATCCTCGTCCAGGTCAAGGTCATCAAGGTTCTCGAGGCCCAATGCCTGAGCCATAACCTCATCGACTCCCATTTCATCCATGCCCCCCGGCATGCCTCCTACGCCCGCGCCCGCGCCCGCGCCCGCGGCTCCTCCGTTTCGCCCCTGCATAAGCTCCATCAAGAGGCGCGCCTGTCTCTCAGCCGGGTTAAGTGCTGGGCTTGTGAACGGCAGCGCCACCCCGCTCGTCGGGCTCGCGAAAATGTTCTCCGACACGTCAGGGGGCAAGGGGTCGAAATCGTAGTTGGGCTGTCGCTCGAGGTAGTGCCTGGGCACGAGGGACAACATTTCCGTGTTGCCTTCTAGGTATACGAACCGTACCGTCCTGAGCTCGAGAAGTGCATCTGTTGCCTTGAGAGATTCTTGCTTCTTCGCCGAGTTAGCGGCGTCTTTGAGCAGACTCGTCGCCCGGGGATGGTTCCAAAGGTCCTTGGCCATTTGGATGTATAGCTTCGTGTAGAATACGTTGACCTCGCTAGGAGGCTGGACTCCCCAGATCTGTGGCGGCGCGTCGATATTCAGTGCTTGGAATAGCGCACAGAACAGCCAGGGCACGTCCTCCATTCCCTCGATTAGTCTCCTCTTCGCCTCAGCATCCTCTTGCCGCTGCTGCAACCCAAGTACCAGTGTGTTTCGGTAATACCGCATCTCTCCATGGAGATTACTCGGCTCAAATGTGTCCAAAAAGGACCGGAGCCATTCCGACTCGTGGCATTTAATGGCTAGAATGTGGATCAAGTGATTCATGCCATAGGGATCAGCGGGGTCCAGGCTAAAAAGAAGCTTGGCCCACTCCAAGGCAGTCCGGTATGTGCCTTTGCGCATGAGACTCTTGAGGTAGTGGTATCCAGCCAGCCAGAATTGTCGATTTTCCGGCCTCCTAAAGTCAAGTCTCGCTCTACCCCTCTCTAGATTCTGTCTGAAGCTCGAAAGCGTGGCTCTGCCAAAGGTAAAGAGAGCCCGTTCGCAGAGATCGGCAGCAAGAGCTTGGTTCTGATCTTGGTTCTTTGCAAAGCTGCTTACTTGGAGCAGTGTGGATATGTGGTAGGCTAGGAGACTTTGTTAGAGTTGGATTCATAAAAAAGGACCCAATTGAAAAAAAAAAAAAAAACTTACGGAATTGTTTGAGAAGGTGTACCAGTCGCATAGGGTCGCCGATATTGGCGCAATGAAAGAAAATGACTTGGACTGTATTGTACTGCTTGCTGTGCACAAAGGCGTATTCGGTCCATGCCCCTGAAGGATCAGCTCGGATTTCCTTCATGGACAATCCCCCCGCCGTGGCACGAGGCCAAAAGTCCTTGCCCTGGATGAACATGTTCCGCCGCAAGGTAATCTCGGGGAGTTTCTTCCCCGGATCTTCCCTCAGGAACGTCTCCAGATCCACCTGGGTTTGCGGCCCTCCCTGTAGCAGCCGGCGTCTCGCCGCGACAGCTTCTGCCTCCTCTTCGATCCTCGCCGCCTCAATGACCTCTCTACCGAAGAGGTTCTGCATCTCGTGGATAGCCTTCAGATGGTAAGGATCGATCGCGAGAACCTTGGCTCGTTGCTGGTCTTGCGCGGGAGCACCCTCGCCAGCCACCCTAGTCTCGCCTGTCGTCGAAGTTTGAGGCCGGATATTGAGCTCCCTCAACGCTTTATCTATCTCATCCTCCTCGATACCCTGAGGTGCGGAAGCCACCTTCTCTTTGCCGCCGCCTTGCTTCTTCTTTCCCTTCTTTTTCTTTTTCTTGCTCCTCTTCGAAGTCGCGGCGGGCTGGGCTGTCTCTGGTTCTTGCTCCTCGTCGTGCTTCTCTTCGGCTTCTTTCGTTTCGTCGTCGCTTTCGTCTTTATCTTCGTCTTCGTCGTCGCCGCCGAGCGCCGCAAACATGCTGACTCTGGGCTTCACACGCGGCGCCAGCTCTTCCTCCTCAGACTCGCCCTTGGCTTCCTCCTCTGAAGGGGTCGTCGCCTTGAGGAGCTCCTGCTGCTGGCGGATCTTGCGTAATTGTCTGCTCGACATTGTGTGAGCTTTGGTTCTGGTGATGTCGAGAATCACGAAGTCGCGTGTGTGGTTGTGAGTTGTCGGGAAGGATTGGAGGAAGAGCTTCTGCACATGGTGGGGTGTTCTCTTTGTAGTGGGGGTGGGGCAGCAGCATCAGTGGCCTCCAATTGTATTTGAAATTGAAGCTTGCCGGATGCGTCATCACGGTCTATAGACCTTCCAAATCCAAAAATGGACAGAAGAAACAGCATCAAGATCAAATCCAAGTCTGTGAATAGGCTGAGTATTCCATACCTCCGACTCCATCGTTCCTTCCTCCATTTATCCCGTGAGGCTATCTACATCAGATCACTACTAAACACATGTTTAGGAGCATATAATTGGAAAACCGCTGAGACGACACCCCAGCTTTTAGCTTGACAGCGAAATTATCGAGAACATTACAATCACCAAATGATGCTAGTTGTACTGAGTGCCTAATGTTCATTTGTATTAAAGTCGAAAGATGTCAAGGCCCTTGTTGACCATATTGTAGGTCAACGTATGGCAAGAACCATCATGTGGTAGAAGACGGAAAGACTGAAAGGCGCAGAGGCACTCAGCCTCTACCATTTTTCGACCAGGCCACTAGGTAACTCGATATTATACTGATTTTCGTTTTTCGTAACAGCATGGACAGAGCTGTTCATAGTATCTTTCTGCCTTCCAATCCGAAGCGCCGAGGCAAAGATTACCGACCACACCCTCATCATCATAGAGACCAATAATCCTCAAAAAAGCAGAAACCTCCCTTCATCAGCCGCTCGATGAAGATAGAAAAAATGAGCCACAATGCTCGCCCATCCTGTACCCTGGATTCATGGGATATATCCTTTCAAAACTCCGTAAGACGCCTTCCATTCGCAAGCCATGCCAAACCATCCGGTATTGGTGCAATCGTAAAACATCGGAGAAGTCCGCATTGCGCCTCCCAAAAGACTTGGGTCCAGAGCCGAGAACGGAAGGGGGAAAATAAAAAAAAAACAAAAGACGAGAAGAAATACAACGAGACGAGGTTCAGGAAGGGTGGCGGATGGGCATGCGATTTGTGGTAGTACACGGGGTCTAGGCCCGGAAAACCGAAAATGCTGAAAAAAAGGGAACAAGATGAAGGGAATCATTATCGAAGAGCTCGTCGAAGTAGGAGCCCGTAGCTCCCTGAACCAACTTCATCAACAGAGAATCACCCGGTATTTTATGTCGTTTCGTGAGAAAATACATCGAATGCGTTCATGTAAAGGGTGTGAGGTGTGTCGTTGCTCCCAGTAAAAACGACAGTTTACTGGGGCGCGCTTGGCGTCGATGTGACACCATCACGAGGGCGGAAATTTCCTCCTCGACCACCACCTCGGCCCTGGTATCCACCCTGATATCCCCGGCCGCGACCACCACGGCCACGGCCCCTACCCCTATAGTTGTTGCGGAAGCCGCCGTCCACGCTTCCTTGGCCAAAGGTTTCGATGTTCTTGCGCTGCTCCTCACCGCGCCACTCACGGCCTCCAGCCTTTTGGCCACTACCCTCAGCGCGGTCTTTGGCTTCGCTAGAAATGTTGTCGAAGAAGGATTTCTTCTTGTCGTACGCCTGGGGGCTTGCAGGCTTCTCGGCGCTCTCGGTATCCACAACCTCGGCGCCGGAACCATTTGGAGCCTCGGATGGAGACCCGGCGATAGCCTCTTTCACGATGTCATCTTTGTTAAACTTGGCATTCGCTGATGCAAAGTCGAAGTCCGCATCAGGGACCTCGATCTTGCTAGGGCCAGAGCGCCCACCACGACCACGACCGCGACCGGTATGGCCGGCACGTACTGCATGCACGCGCATCTCATTAACCTTCTTTGTCAGGTTATCCATGGCACCACTGCTCTGTTGCTGCGGGACGTGGATGTTGCCCGCCTCCATCTTAGCCATAGCTAGAGCGACGGCTGCCTTGGCCGCCTCAGTAGCATCCTGGACATTGGCGTTGGAAGCTGGCGCTGTGGACTTGCTGCTAGAAGCCGCAGCTCCAGCCATGCTAGCAGGGACCTGGAATGGCTTGGGTACGGCGGGAATCACAGGCGCCACGCGGTTGTTCTTTGGGCCAGTGGGAATCGACTCTGGTTGAGCCTTTTGGATGGCAGGCTTCGGGGCCTTGGCGTCCTGCGATGGGGTGGGAGCTGTGGGAGCCTTCGGGGCACCCTGACCGAGCGACTTCGGCTCAGTTGGAGGTTGTTGGCTAGCCTGAGGAGGTTGGTCCTGTTTGCCAGGGGCAGCGGCAGGCTTTCCCTCAGTTCCCGGTGTACCAACTGGGGTTCTTCGGCTCTTTTGAGCTTGGGCTTGGCCCTGGGCCTGAGCCTGAGCTTGGACCTGAGCAGGAGGGCCCGCAGGACCAGGAACACCGGGAGGGAAGGGGTAGTTGGCATTCCAAGGGCCAGGTCCGGGACCGCCGGGACCGGGCGGGAAGCCTTGGGCCGGAGGGAACCAACCAGGCGGAGGAGGATATGGCATGTTGCCAAAACCGGGGCCGGGAGCAGGGCCGGGGCCACCGCCTCGACCCCACGATCCAGGAGGGGGCCCATAATAGTTGTTAAAGGGAGGGGGACCGGGCTGTGGGAATCCCGGTGCGCCACCGGCAGGGCCAGGTACATTAGGCCTTTGGTTGTTCGCCTCTTGGGGTTGAGCTTGGGGAGCTTCTCGAGGGCGTGCCTGTCAAAGGAAGTGTGGTCTTGTTAGCCACATGTACCGGGCCATGCAACACGTCCAGACTTCAATAAACAAGGTGGCGTTCCATATAAATCAGAAGGAAGGCAACGGAAATATCGACATGGTTTTGCGCTTTCCGACAGTGACAAAAGGTTTACATCCGCAATATTTCATCATAATAGGAACTAGGGCCTGGTGGGGCGCCAAGTGAATATAAACAAACGCGGGGAATACTCACACCAAGAATAGCGGGATCACTCGGCACGGCGGCAGGTTTGGTCTCCTTCACGGGTTGTTGCTCAATTCGAAGGTCCTTGACATCACTGCCTCGGAAAATGATGTATTCGTAGACTTGGTCCGATGGAGGGATGATTTCCTCAGGTCGAGACCGACGACCTTCAGTGCCATACGACTTGACATTTTCAAGCGAAACGGTCGACTGCTCGGAGTTGATCTCGTTGAGGATACCAACGTAGCTGTAGATAGGGAGAAAGAAACCTTGTTAGCATGAACGGTCCTCCGAGGTCGCGAGTCGGTGGCAGGGACGCGCCGGGGCAGGGGGAACAAACCGGACATCGCTCTTGGAAATGAGCGAAATTCGCGATCTAGAGCATCTCGGTTAGTACAAGAATGTTTCAAAAGATGGAACAAGAAGCATTACCCTATATATTCGGACATTTCTGTGGTAGTGGGAGCGTCTAGCACTCTGTGGCTTGCTTTGAAGGAGGAAAACAAGATGAGGTTGAAAGTGAGGTACAAAGAGCAGTGTGGAAAAGGAGAAAAAAGGCAGGAATATGGAATGCGGAAGAACTGAAAACTTGGTGGAACAAGAAAAGAAAGAAGTGGACAAAGGAGAGGCTGGGAGAGAAGGTTTGTGAGAGGAAGAGATGAATGATGGGGAGAATGGAGAGGGAAAAGAGGCGACAATATGTAGCAGGCTGGGTTTGTGCAGAGGAAAGTTTTGCGGTGGGTTGTCTTTGAGATCGAGCATGCAACATGGGGAAAGGTTGGGTGGATGAACCCGGTTCACGTCGTGTGATTGGCCTGGAGCTCAGCTAACATCCTTGCCCAGACCAGGTGCTGGGCCTCTTGAGGTTCCTTCTCTGCCCCATTCTAGTCACGTGAGTCACAAGCTGGAGCAACGTCAGTGTTGAGGGCTCTATTTAACCGAACTTGATCCAGCTTCCTCCAAATGCCATGTCTTGAATTCATGGAAAGCAGCAACCTCTCGGCATGAAACTGGATGAAATGGGCTCTTTCTGATTGAAACTTAGGACTAATACCTCGGTACTGTGTCCATTCATACATTTGTATTGTAGCCATCTATGAGTGGAAATATGTATCTGCCAACTATATTCCACAAACATGCCGCCAACCAACGCCCTACCTCACCTCGCAAGTCTAACTCTGTTTCCAAATCCCTTCTAAGGGATCTCTCTATTTAAGGGTAACAATCTCCTCAGCGCTCGTAGGATGAATAGCAACACATCGGTCAAAGTCCTTCTTCGTAGCACCCATCCTGATAGCAACACCGAATCCCTGAAGCATTTCGCCACTGCCCAAGCCCATGATATGAAGACCAACGACCTTCTCCTCGGGGCCAACGACAACAAGTTTGTAGTTGGTGGGCGCCTTGTCCTCGGGTTCCATCATGGCATAGTACATGGCGGTAAAGCTAGTCTTGTACACCTTGACATTCTCCTTTCCGTACTTCTCAATCGCCTGGGGCTCCGAGAGTCCAACGCTGCCAACCTCGGGGTGGGCGAAGACGACGGAGGGGACGTTATCGTAGTCGAGTTTCGTGGTAGCGAACTCCTCTCCGCCGAATACCCTCTCCGAGAGCCTGCGGCCAGCGGCGATGGCGACGGGAGTGAGCTCAAGCTTTCCAGTGACGTCGCCGAGAGCGTAGATGCCGTCAACGTTGGTGTTCTCGTACTCGTCCACGACAACATGTCCGGCCTCGTTCAGGTTCACGCCGGCCTTGTCTAGGCCAACATCCTGGGTCGCGGGATCCCGGCCAATGGCCCAGATGAGGTGGTCCACGTCCGACACGGAGGTCTCATTTCCGCTAGCGTCTTTGTAAGTTACGGTAAGCTTGCCGGTAGCAGAGTCTTTCTCCACCCTAGACACGTGGGTTTCCTTGTGGAGGTTGACGCCGATTCGCTCGTACTCCTTCACCACAGTTTCTTGGATCATGGGGTCGAAGTGGCGGAGGAAGGTCTTGTATCGGATGAAGAGGTGAGTCTCAGTGCCGAGAGACTGGAACATCCCGGCAAACTCGACAGCGATGTAGCCGGCACCGACAATGGCGACTTTGCCGGGGAGCTTCTCGATATCGAAGAAGCCATCACTGTTAATGCCGTACTCGGCGCCAGGGATGGATGGCGCTGGTGTAGGGTGGCCTCCCATGGCAAGAAGGATCTTCTTGGCCCGAACGACCGACTTCGCGCCGTCGTCGGTGGTAACTTCAACTTCGTTCTTGGAAAGGAGCTTTGCCCAGCCGTGGACATATTCGACACCGTCCTTTTGGAGGTTTCGCTCGTAGATCCCGTTTAGCCTCTTGATGTAAGCATCGCGCTTGTGCTTGAATGTCGTCCAGTCGAAGGGGGCCGTCTCTTGTACGGAGAATCCGTAAGCCTTCGCATGGTGTAACGTCTCGGCAATGGCAGCCGCATTGAAGGTCACCTTCTTGGGCACACAACTAGAGGACAAAAAGAAGAAACCAGTCAGTCAGCCGTCAGGGCCCTCATGTCACATTTCAATATTGAAAGTCGGTAGACGGGAAACTAAGGGGAACTCACCCGACGTTGACACAGGTTCCTCCTAGCCTCTTACCCTCGACAATCATGGTCTTTACGCCAAAGCGGGAGCTAGCCATGCGACCACACGCCAGGCCGCCGCTGCCGCCGCCAATGACAAGGAAGTCGGTTTCCGCACTGATGGGGGCCATGATGGTCGCGGAGGAGGAAAGATGTCGCGAAACTGCAGCTAGTCGCGAATGGACAACGGGTACAGGATTCGGGCGCGCAAAGGATGCTCTCGTGAGAAGTGGAAAGGATCGCATGGGGACGACTGGGAGTAGGTTCAATGTTGGAGTGCTATGGCGGGGTTTATGTATGGGCTCTGCAGCATTTTAATGCCGAGCTGCAGTTCGAACGAGGTACAAGCAATTGCGCCACTTGGGGATTTGAAATCAAGTAAAATCGGGCACTTCTTCGTCAGCATCAACCTGCGGAGCATTTTGTAAGGGCAGATTTCAAGTGGCAGTGGGACTAACAGATTCAATACGAAATAAGTTCTGTTGCTGCACCCTCGGATGCAGGAGAAATTAACTTTGGGATTTCGCTCCCATCAAATGCAAGAATTTCAAGGCATGGACAAGCACTGTCCGTGCTTCGGAGTACACTACGCCGTGAAGAGCAACCCACCCCTAGCTGTCCACAGATTGCTTGATTGATTTGATTTTCAGCAGACCATTCTGTTTTCCGTACCCTGTGGCCTGTGATGATGCCGAGAACGGTCAATGATGTACGAAGTACAGTGACGTCGGACAGTGACGTCGGAGGCTCGCATCGTTGGAAAGGGATCTCCACGGCAAGGGAGAGAAGACTTGCGCAACATCGAATTCAATTCAAATACTTCGTACCAAAGACATCAAAATCTCGATTTCTAAGCACCAACAACAGACGATTCGACTTTGACACCTTCTAATGTCGTTTCATTCGGATACGCCGCCAAGTATTTAAGATTGCAATGTCGATTGATTTATTATTCCAAATCGAACAATGATTTCGACCTTGATTTGTAAAATATCGGATTCATCGATACACCAGATCCATCTTCTTCTGATCCTTGATCCCTCAGATCGATGCGCCAGCGCCATTGAATTGAACGCGACGACGACGATGACTGCAACCACGACCATGACCATGCCCGTGCCCATGACACAGTAACATCAGGGGGTCAATGGATGTAGCGAAATAACGCCTCGTCCGCGCCGACAACGAAGAAAGAAGTATGGAAAGGACCACGCCTCCGTCGGTTGACGCGAACCTGACTCGAGGTCGACTCTGAATCCCACTTCGACGAGAAGATGGCATTTCTCCATGACTTCGCCGCAGAGCCCCATAAAGTAGGCCTTTCTCGTTCCAAACTCCGAGTCGCTCAAGTCCTGTCTTACCCACTTGTCCCGTATCGCTCCCGCCTCGCAACTCATAAATCTTGGCCTGAAGTCCCCGAGCCGACCGTCACTGGCCAGTGCCCTCCATTTGGCATCCCATGAAGACCGGCAATCCCCCAGCTGATGCCACTTTTGATATTTGATAATCCATACGTCTTGACCGTCTTCCCATTTATCATGTGGAATCACATCCATCTGGTAGTCGGTGAAGCAGATGGCGCACGATCTAAGTGACCCCGTGCCTCCGACGAATGTCCCGCGACCCGTATTGTGCCTCAGTTCCGGGATTGCTCGTTGCACTGGCAAGTGGTGGCATGTTATCAAAGTGCTTTTGATGAAAGCCTTCAGCCTACTCTCATCTCCCTTAGGTTGACTTATAATCCGAGTTTCGTGGACAAAGAGTTCGCCGTCGATTATTCGCGTGTTAAAGGATGAGTACGTAGTGATCTTGGACTTGTTTGTCCTCCTTCTCATTGGGATGTTTTGGTATTCATGCAAGGAAGGCCCATGCCCCGGCCCGTAAAGATGGCGATTCATAATGATGCGGGCTGTGTGATATTGGAAGTTGTAGCATCCGGACGGGAGCTGATCATATTGGAGGAGTTGTTTCCGGCATGCGCCATCATACGTTGGGGGGATCGATCCCCCGCGGACATTCCATGAGTGCAGTTTCCCACACACATAGCAGTAATAGAGACTCGGGACGTCTCTCTCAAGAAAAACAAGAAAAGCCTCTTTCGCTGACCACGGCAAGCCAAAGTTCTTTGGGCGAAATTTGTAAAAGGCCCGGCAGGCAAGGCAGAAGGAGACCACCGATTCTGGGGGAAGATGCTCGAGGATCATGTATATGAGCTCGGGAGGGACGTTTAGTGGGCTTGTATGTGTCTTCTTGCTCTTCTCCCCACTGGAAAGAGAGAGGATGGAGCGGAGAAGGCCTTCGAGGTTGAAGACACCCATGGTCAACGGTTGAGCAATGGATAGAATAGAATAGTGGTTTCTTCGAGAACTCATCGAGGGGGTTCGGAGAATAAAAAGTATCCGTTATTAATATGGACAACATATCTAACAAGATATAGATATCATTTCGTGTAGCCTGCGCTGAAGCGGGACTCTGCTTCTTAAGTGGGATCTACGATCAATTCCTAGCAAGCGCGGTCTAAAGGGGCTTTATACGGCCGGCTCCATGTTTACGGGGGACGAATTACACATGCTCAGAAGCTAGCATCAACTACGTAGTGGACTAAAAAAAGAGGCTATTCGCGTCCGACCTGGTTCACACCATTCTCGCGAACTACTTCGTACATCGGCATCTGAGGGACCCTGAAGGCGACTCACAAACATCTAGGAAATGGCTTTCTCGTTTGCAAACCTGATTCTTGTGTGTCGAAGACGCATGGTTCCATATTCGTATGAGGTGAATGAAATCGGCAACTTGACGTCAATTTGAACTAGGCGCTGTCAAAGGTGTCTGCGATCACGTCCGCTGACATAATCAAGGACCACCACAGGACAGAACATCCCCGATTCAACATCAGCATTTCTCCCTTTCTTTAGAAAGCTTGTGAATAAACCAGTCCGGAAACCGTGATGTTCAGACTTGGGGCGAAATGAGAATTTGATATACCGGTATCTGCTTGGCTGCCACTGGTAACGATGCCGGCACCTCTGTACATGCCGAAATGAAAATCGACAGCGACCCTTGAGAGTTCCAGAAGCCACCCGCAAAAAGTTCTCGCAAAAACACTAGCCCCGGCGCGGTGGATTAGTATCAATATGGGCGACTTTGATCTTAACTCGACCTTTATACCGGCCCTGTACAAACCGGCGGATCTTCTTCCTATCGCCAAGTATCAGCGGGAAATTCTGTACCTCGTGGAAACATTTCCCGTCCTTGTCATCGTTGGCCAGACCGGCTCGGGGAAGACAACACAGATACCCCAGTTCCTCGAAAAGGCAGGATGTTGCTCTGGTGGGAAGAGAATTGGGATTACCCAGGTAATTTTACTAGCTCTATGCATAAAGAAAAATTTCGCACGGAATCGCTGACGATGAAAATAGCCCCGGCGGGTAGCAGCTATTACTATAGCCATGAGGGTGGCCGAAGAAGTAGGCTGTGAAGTAGGAAAGGAAGTTGGATACTCGGTCCGCTTCGAAGACGCAACGTCACCATCAACCCGCATTAAGTTCCTCACCGACGGGCTTCTCATACGTGAGGCACTGATGGATCCCCTTTTGTCGGAATATTCCGTAATTATGGTCGATGAAGCGCACGAGCGATCTGTCAGTACCGACATACTCCTTGGACTGCTGAAGAAGATTTTGAAGCGCCGTCCGGACCTACGAGTGATTGTCAGCAGTGCGACAATACAAGCCAGAGATTTTTTTGATTTCTTCTCTACGCTGAAGCTTCCAGGAAAATCAGACAGCGAAAAGACGAGCAGCGACAAGAAGGAAGAGGGGGCGGAGGGTGAGGAAAGCAAAGATGAAGAGCAGGAAACTGTAGCTGCCTTGACGGTTGAGGGAAGATCGTATCCCATTGACACTTTTTACCTCGAATCTTCGACTGAGGATTATGTAAAAAGGGCGGTCGAGACTGTCATCGAGATCCATGAGAAAGAACCCGAGGGAGATATATTGGTCTTCCTTACGGGTCGAGAGGAGATTGACGACGCGATACAGGCTGTGGCTGATCATTTCGTCCAGAGTGGAGATCAAGAACAGACCCTACTTCCGCTGCCTTTATACGCAGGATTGACGGCTGAGCAACAAATGTCCGTCTTTGAGAAACCACCTGAAAATACTCGCAAAGTCATCTTCTCCACCAATATTGCGGAAGCTTCAGTTACCATAGATGGGATTGTCTATGTTGTAGACTGCGGCTTTGTCAAAATAAGGGTCTACGATCCAGACACGGGTATCGACAGTCTCGTCGTCACTCCGGCTTCAAAGGCCTCAGCTGCACAGCGCGCGGGCCGAGCAGGTCGAACGAAACCTGGCAAATGCTTCAGGCTCTACCCGGCCGAGAGTTACGATGAACTACCTGATGCGAATCCTCCCGAGATCCAACGAAGCAACCTTGCCCCGATCATTCTGCAACTAAAAGCCTTGGGAATAGACAACGTACTCCGATTCGATTACTTGAGCCCACCACCATCTCTACTCATGATCAAGGCTTTAGAGTTGCTCTATTCTTTAGGCGCGCTGGACGAATATGCCAAGTTGACACGGCCTGTAGGCATGAGGATGGCCGAACTCGCAGTCGAGCCAATGATGGCCAAAGCTCTCCTCTCCGCTCCGACGTTCGGATGCCTAAGTGAGATGCTGACAATAGCCGCCATGACAAGTCTAGGCGGCAATGTTTGGTTTTACACAGATGCCGAGAGAAAAAAGATGAATGTCGCAAGGAGCAAGTTTGCAGTAGATGAGGGAGATCATCTGACTCTCCTCAATGCCTACATAGCCTTTGTTACCGTGGGCCAGAAGCAGTCCAAATTCTGTCATGAGAACCATCTTAACTTCAAATCCATGACCAAGGCTGTCAGCGTCCGGGCGCAGCTGAAGCGTTATCTCGAGCAGTTAGGCGTGCCCCTCGAAGAGCCGCCATCCGGTATTCGACTCGATAAGGGACGCGACTTCGCCAAGGCGGCGGAGCAGATTCGACGATGTCTGACCACCGGATTCTTCGCTCATGCGGCGAGAATGCAGCCGGATGGGACATTTCAGACAGTGGGGAGTACGATGGTGCTCCATGCTCACCCGAGCTCTGTTATGTTCACGCGACAGGCGGATTGGGTTATTTTCCAAGAAATTATGGAAACGTCGACGAAGATCTTTATCAGAGATATTACCAAAATCGAAAAGGCGTGGCTCACAGAGTATGCGCCGGACTACTATCAGATCAAGGATACCAGCTTCCCAAGAGGTTGACGCGGTCACAGGGTACCTCCATTGCTGAGTAGGATCGATATCAGAATCTAGCCTGAGAAATCCATCGCATCTTCGTACGCTTTAAGGCATCCCGTCAGGTTTGGCTAAAGGCAGTCCCCGGTTCTAGATGCAAGCAACCGATGAGCGGTCAATATAGCCAATCGGGCAGAAGAGAATTCAACCGAAGGGGATGAATTTCAATCAAGAACTTTCGGTGAAAAGATTCAGGCTTGGCGGCTCTGTTGCCAATGTCTCTGGAGTCTCAGATAATCGCGGGTCGCGGAGGGGGACGATTGCACGAAAGAGATGGAATTATTGTCGGTAGAAGCTATTCTTCCAAGGTCGCTTCTTCAACACTCCTTCTTACCCTCGTTGAAGATAGCTTGAGTGATCTCTACACATTTTAGGGACAGCGAAGAATTCGTCATGAATTGCAAAATGTCCACATCACACCCACCACATTACATCAGAGTCCAAGAACGCATCCCCGCCAGAAAGCTACAGGATAGATAGTTTGGAGGAATTGCAGTATATTACCTCGTACCGACTTGGGACCCGAATTCATTGTGTTTCTCTTCGGCCTTGGAAATTAGCCTCGCTTCATGCACCTGTGGCTCATCAGCTGTACATAACGCCGCACTTAACATTACCCGCGCTTGACTCTCACTATCTAGTGACCGGAGACAATACACCAATAACATATCTTCCTCTAAAACAGACCCCATGGTATTATCAAGAAGCCCCACTAACAGGCCCTGTGACGACCACACATCTTGTTTCCTTAGTTTCAACAGGCCGAGACCATGGTCTTCCGATGTTAAGACGCATCAGCTTGGATCTGCGCTGCCCTCCAAGCAGCATAAAACCCTTCGCCTCTCCTGCCAGTCAAGGACGCGAATTCGCGGTTCCAATTCTCCGGGTCCTGGGACAAATCATCCGAGACCCCGTCCCCAGCATCCCGGTGTATCCTCACGACCCAGGAGCTGAGCCCCGCCGCTTCCTCCTCGCCGCCATCAGTTCCGGGCCAGTTTAAGAGGCATATAGTGGCCGTGAAGGTCTCTTCCCAAGTGGTATTTGTCCGGTCGTCTCCGAGCTCTGCCGTAAACGGCACGACGACCATTTGCGGAAAGTCTTTAGGCGATCCCTGAGACATGAGATACTCGACGAGACCTTCGTGCTTCTGCGTAAAAGCCTGGATAGCCGCAGTCCGGCCCTTGTTGTCGCGAAGCGCTAGATCAGCGCCGCGCTGCACAAGGACTTTCGCGGTGTACATGTGACCACGCAATGCCGCCCGATGAAGCGGCGTCTGTCCCGTCGCCGACTGGGTGTTGATGTGCGCTCCGGCATCGAGCAAGAGGCCCACGACGTCCTCGCTGCCCTCCTTAGCCGCCCTAAAGAGCAAAGCGTTCAAGTATGCCTCAGACTTGAGTTCTTCCGGAATTTGCTCCAGTGCTTCTTCGAACAGTCTAGACCAGTTCCCCGAGCATGCGTGAAGCAAGAAGCGGAATGCGATGGGCATGGAATGCTTGATCAGCATTCGGCCCCCCCTCGCCGCGAGAAACTTGGCAGCTCGGAGCCTGGCGATCCATAGATCTTCCCAGTGTCGACTTGTGCGCGGCACATTCGTGTCGTAAACGCCTACGTTGTAGCAACAGTCCAGTGGTGACTTGAGCTTCCCGTCGTCTGACCTGACTAGAACGTTCACCTTCGCCCCTCGGCCGACCAACGCCACGACGACGTCGTAATTACCGTGAAGAGCGGCAACGTGTAGCGCTGTTTCTCCCCGGTGGCGCCCTCGCATGTCCACCGCGTCTCCAGAATCGAAATGGTTGGAAAGATAGTCGAACAAAAGGCGGTTTCCCCACCTTGCCGCGTACGTCAGCGCTGTTAAGCCTGACTCTTCGCATATCACGAAGTCCGGTTTGCGGTCGTGGAAAGGGTGCTGGGGCTCAAGTAGATACTGGAGCGCTGCTAAGGAGGTGTCCTCATTTACGCATATTAAGAGGTGAAGGATGTTTACTACAGATGAAGTTGCCGAGGTAGAGTTTGCTGGTAGAGTCTTGAAGTTTGGATCTGCTCCTCTCTTCAGGAGTTCCGTGGCGAATTCGAAGGCGCCGCCTAGGACTGCCAGCATAAAAGGGGTGAGGTGTCGGTAGGACATGACACCATTCTCGTCGGTGATATCCACAGAATCGGGGTTGATTAGGTCCAGCAGTCTCCTGAATATACCGACATCAGCGCGATGGGATAAGGGGTATGTGAAGAGAAGGGGTGTCATGTCCGGCAAGGGGCAGCTTCCTATGTTATCAGCAATTCTGTCCAGCAAAATCGCCGCCGCGTCCGGGCTTATATACGAAGCTTCCGAAATGAACATTTCGGCGAGATCCCAGGATGATACCTCCCTCATTCTGCAGCTTTGATACCACAATAGATCGTCCACGAGCTGTCCTTGTCCACTTTGCAGGGCTTTTCTCAGAGGCTTGTGTAAATCGCCACGGATGAGCCCGGCTCTCCTTAATTGAACCAGAGTATACTTGAGAGCGTCTCTATACGATGGTCCGTGGAGAATCATGTGGTAATGGTGAGGAAACCCGAACATTGCGAAAGACACCCAGTCCTCCGTGATCTTCTTCTTTGCGCCGTCAAGATTCACGCTTCGCGTCGGTCCAGCGATCCGAGACGTGATCGGGCCTTCAGCGTATTCCAAGAGGAGCTTGATAACCCGCCATGAATTGTACGCAACGGCCAGGTCGAAGGGGCTCATATACTCTCCCGGAGTGGTCGGGTTCGCCCCGTTTCTTAAGAGCATCGAGACAAGATCTTCTCTTCCCTCAATGATGGCCCAGCAGAGTGGCGTCCCTTGGTACTGCTCCTGCCTATAAACGCGGCCGTCGCCAGTGTCTGATCGCTTCGCAATGCCCTCGAGGTCTGCTCCCTTGCTAACCATGATGCGAAGTAGTTTTTCCAGCAACTTCTGGTCATATACATGGATGGCCCAATGGCAAGGAGTCTGCCCATGTTGATTTGATATCCTGGGGTTGGCACCGTGGTGCAGGAGTACCTGAGCGTGATAGCCATATCCAGAGCGCATTGCCATCAACAGCGGCGTATTCCCATCCTTGTCTTTTGCGTCGATATCTGGCTTTTCCAAGTCCAGAAATTTCTCAAAGCTGTCCAAGTTAACACCGTACGCACTCGCGAAATGAAGGAGACTGCCAAGTTTCTGGTTAAGGTACATTCGCTGCCGCTGTCCCTGCAATATTGCCCTTTGTGACGGTGTAAGTCCTTGCTGCCATCGAGGGCTGATAATGGCTTCGATGACCTCTTTACCAAGCTTAGCTCCTTTAGGACCCATACTTTCTGGATAGAAGCGTTCTCTGAAGTCATCCATTGCAGTTTGAGCAGCCTCCGGCTCCAGTTCCAGAAGGTCTTGCCGCGCGATCCTAGATCCTGCAGCCGTCGCGGAGATCAGGTACTCTCGTATGCGGCCAGGATCCTGCCGAAGTTTCAACTGTCCAGCTCCGCAGAAGATGCGGTATATAACACCGCGAGCCGCTTCAGAGCCTAGCTCGGCTGCCTTCTCAAGCCAAGGCAGTGCGGTAGATAAGCTTGGGTGGTCTGAGAACCCATCAAGATGGGACAACGCGAGCTGGAAGCAGAGCTGGGACTTTTCGAGCTTGGATATTCGATCTCTCTCGATCGATGTGACGAAACGTCCAAACAGAACTTGGCGTACTTGTTGTGGCATGTCGGAGAGCATTGTATACGCGTTAGCGCCCTAGATTCACAATCAGCACAAGATACTTTTTTCTCATTTCCAACATTACTGACTCTAAATTCGTGCAACAAATTTCTTCGTCCACGATCCCCAGGTATGTCTCCGGTCTTCTGTGAACTACACACATATTTCTAGTCAGCATTGATACGCGAAAATGTGGCAAAAGCATAAGACCGGACCTATAGAAATCCTCCACGGACAAAGCGCTCAAGGCCGAATCTAGATTCCGTCTCATGGGGTCGAACTTCAATGTGTGGCTAAATGCTCTTCGTGGACAGATAACTGATGCAAGGTACAGTTCAAACTCTTCAAGCTCACTTGTACACTCCACCATATGTCTGTAGAAGTCGTAGTGATCGGCAACGGACTTGGCCGCCTCGCTTTCAATCACATCACCTATCTTTCGAGCCTCGATTTCGCCAGGGGTTAAACCAGGAAACGGGCTCCGGCCTTCAAGGCACAGTGTCCAGATCAAGAGGCCGAATGAATACACATCTGCTGCATGTTGCTCCCATGGCTCAATGCTCTTGCGCCATTCCGGAGCAGTCCAGGGCGGAGTTCCCCCCCTATAGTGGTACCCGCCCTCAATAAGTTGGACAGTAGAGCCGAAATCCGCTAGCTTCGCGACGACAGAGCCGTCCGGACGGTCGAAGACCAGGGCGTTGTCTAACTTCAAGTCCCCGTGAACTATCCCAGAGTGGTGTAGTGTGCTGAGCCCCTCACCGAGGCCTTTTCCGAGCCGGAGCCGTTCCAATGGGGTAGTGTTATTGTCGGACAAGTACTCGCGTAGAGTGCCGTGGGATGCAAACTCGAGGAGCAAAACGGGAACGATCTGATAGCGCCCTTCGACAGCACTTAACCTAGCCCATGAGAAACCTAGTAGGTCAATGATGTTCGGATGATCAAGAATCGGCGGATGAGAGAGTGCCTGGATCTCCAGCTTAATCGCCTGCAGATTCTCGCGGGAGATCCCTCCGCCTTTGCGCGCCGGATCAAGCCTAGGGTATTTGGCCACCATTTGCCTATTGTGGTTGGGTTGGTCTAGCTTCCGGACTTGGAAGAAGGTTCCTGTAGCGATGGGGTGGCTGTTAATGCTGTTGAACAGCCCAGGAACCGCATAATCGATCTTGGATGAGGATGGTAGAAGCTTGATGCCGTTGATGAGTTGAAGAAGTTCTGCGAGGCCATCTTCGGTTTCATCGTCGTCTTGCGACACCGGCTCGGGTTCCTCAGCTCTCGATGGTGCGCTGCTGCCTTCCCCATGGTCATGGATTGCCAATTTCGAACTGAACAAGTCCTGCAGTATTGCGGCCTGTACTCCCTCGTTGCGATCCATGATTGTTGGGTGTGATAACTGATGCCTGGAATCGGTACATGAAACTTCACAATTCGATTTGGCCTAGTGCTCGCGATGGCAGACTCGACGACCGACCTCGTGTCGCACTCCGTAACACAGGCAAGGCTGCGGAGGCCACGGTGTGTGTCGGAACAATGTAAGAGAGGGGAAGGAAACGTTAAAGACATCGTCGCTACCTGCTTTTGGACAGATATTGGACGCCACCTAGCCTCCGTCCCTTCCAATGAGATTTCGAGGCCAACCACCCTGGCAGAGGCAACATTTCCGGTACCGGTAATCCCTCCACCTCTGCTGCCTTGCCGATATTTCCCATCTCCGAATACAGATATGCCTTGAGCAGGCTGTGGTGATTGCGCATTGTTTCGTCGCCCAGGTGAGTTGTCAACAGCCCAGGTTCTCATATCGCGTAAGTATATGAGACCGCCTAAGACAGCCAAGCCTTTCCGTAGATTTGCTCACAAACCACCCGAAGGCTGATCACAGCTTCTCATTTGTTGGCAATGTCGATTTCCAGCGCCTCGCCAACTATCTTCGAAGCCGTGGTCAATGGGGACATTGAAGCAACCAAAGACGCGATCGACCCACGACGGCTGGAGCTGCGGAGAGATTCTAATGGTGACACGGCTCTACATCTAGCCGCACGACACGGATATGGCGATATCGCTAGACTACTTCTACAGCACGGGTCGAGTCCACGGTCCAAAAATCGTAAGGGGGAGACACCCTTGCATGAGGCTGCCAGATCTGACGCAATCGATGTCGCCAAGACTCTCTTAGAGGCGGGGGCGTCCCTTGATGTCGAGTCCAGCCAGTCTAAGACATGTCTTGAAGTTGCAATAGCCCACAAGAGCGCCGGGGCTATCACCCTACTCCTTGAGGCGGCGTCTCCCGGCGCCATCTGGCATGGTCTGAGAAGAGCGGCTCTACGACAAAGCGTGGGCCAGGTCCTAGCGATATTAGACGCGCATATCGACCCAGCCCTTGGAGAGGACAGAGGGGAGCTCCTTCTAGTAGCAGCCTACCAAGGCGACGCCGCAGCTGCTCGATATCTCCTTGAACATGGTGCGAGCCCTAATGTGACCGACCACAACGGGGCAACTCCGCTACATCTCGCCGCATCTCTCGGCCACGCTGATATCGTGAAGGACCTTATCAATGCCGGCGCTGATATCGACGCTAAGGACACGCGTGGTGGCGGCACACCGCTCTTTGCAGCAATCCAAGGACAGAAAATGAACGTGGTAAAGATGTTGCTGGACGCTGGAGTCGCCACGGATGTCGTTATTCGGAAGGGGAGGCTTCGCAGAGATCTCGTTCACATTACTGCTCAAGACGAGAGTCCTGAGATTCTGCAGCTACTACTCGACCGAGGGCTGAACCCAAGGACTTTAGATGAGGCAGGTGCGACGGCTGCCATTCACGCTGCGGGGAACGGACATCTAAAGACCCTTAAAGTACTGCATGCCGCAGGTTGCGACATTCTCGCGCCGTCTCGGGATGGAACAACACCGCTTCTACGCGCCGCACTTGGTGGCCACACGGAAACTGTTTCTTGGTTGCTCGACCATGGGGCGGACATTAACGCTTCTAATTCAGACGGAGCCACAAGTTTGAATGCCGCTATCCAGAATCAACACGTAGATACCGTCCAGTTGTTATGCACAAGGGGAGCTAAGATCACCGAATCACATATTCAAAAAGCCTTCGGCCGCAGAGGCGCTGAGATAGCTGCCATTCTCTTTTCCTCTGGCGCTGCCATTTCTACTCCGAGCAAGGGATGGCAAGCGGCTGTCCTAGAGATGGCTGTGAGGAACGGTAATGCGGCTCTTGCGAGAGAGCTGGTGACGCGGGGGCAATCAATCAACGGGCTCTCCAAAAAGGACAAGCTGGAGTTTCTTTTCAACGCAATCCGGGAGCAGTATGCAGACTGCGTCGAGATATTTTTAGAACAGTGCGACGACAGGAGCCTGGCAAAGGAAGTGAGCCTCATTACCCCTCTCCACCTCGCCGCCGAGGTGGGCAATCTCGCTATCTTCAACATGTTAGCCGAGGGTGGATTCTCCATAAACCCCCGAACCCAGTACGGTCAGACGGTCCTGCACTTAGCAGCGCTCCGAGGATGTGTAGAGATCATCAAGGAGCTTCGGAGGTCTATCAGTTCCGAGAACCAAGACCGGAACGGCAACACGCCGCTCCACTGGGCCGCATCGACCGGCCATGAGGGCGCCGTTCGGGCGCTACTTAGTCAAGGCGCCAGCGTACGCGCCAAGAACGACTACGGCCTCACTCCACTGCACCTGGCCTGCGGCGAAGGACACGTAGCTGTCGCGGAAGCCTTACTCGAAGCCGGGGCTGTCCCATCCGCGACATCGCTCAGCTTGTCCAACGCTTTGCATATTGCCTCGCAGAAGTCTGATGAGATCGTGGAGAAGCTCTTGGCGACGGGGAGGGTTGACGTCAACGCGACCCAGTCTATGGGTAAGACGGCACTGTTGCTGGCTGCGACTCGGGCGATTGCTGTCATGCTGTTGGACCACGGCGCGAACCTGTCCGCTATGTCTTCCGATGGGTTGAATGCGTTGTGCACGGCGGCGAAAGCTGGGAACACGGACTTGTTCACATATTTGTTCCCCAAGTTTGACGACTGGCTAGACTGCGAGGAGAACCAGGTCAAGCTTTGGCGTCTCGTGTGTCAGGGTGGCAGCGCGGATATCTTCAGATTTCTGAGAGCAACCCGGATTCAGCTCCACGATCTGGACCATAGCGTATTGCTATCTCTTCTAGCTGAAGCATCGGCAAATCCGAAGGACTATATTCTCTTGAACTTGATCGAAGCGCTTCTAGACGTAGGATTATTGCAAGATCTCAACCTTGCCTATCGAATTCTCTTGGTGGCCGTCGAGGCGAAGTGCTTAGAAGCTGCGAGGAGTCTGGGATCTCTGAAGGGGATATACGACGTTGTTTTTCGTGGGTCGTCTCCTCTTGAACTAGCTAAGAAAGGTGATGATGAGGATCTTGTTGAAGCACTCCTCGAGACCGGAGCCGAGTGAATCTAAGCCACAGACCTCATGATACGAAGATTTCGGCTTGGAATATTTCATAAATATCATAATGTATTCTGCGGACGGTTTCACAGGGAATAAGGAGTCCTCCTGTGTATACCCAAGAAATGCCGAACGCCTACATGATGTCAAACAGACGCTTCTCGCTAGAGATTTCCTCTTGATTACGACACGCTCCCCAACTCCCGCGCAACTTTCCAAAAGAATACCTCGTGAACATTCGACGGCTCATCGCCTTCATCCTCAGCCTCCTTCCACATCTCGTCTTCATCTATGCACTGCAGGACGGCGCGCTGATACGCCTTGCCCATGAAGTGCGCCAGGTAGCCTTCACAAGCATTTCTTATGGCACGTCTAAACTCCTGAGCGTCTTGATTCTCCTGTTTAAAGTAGTAAATGCTCTGCCACATGCCGATTTCGAAGAGGACTAGCCCGAGAGAGTAAATGTCATGACGTTTTTCGTAGCGTTTGTGCGTGTCAGTGCGGAGCTCCGGGTGTTGGTAGAGATCGAACTGGCTCCCGACTTGTCGCACATCAATCGTTTCTGAGGACTTGTCCGACGTCCTCCCCAGACCGAACCCGACCAGGACTGGGTGCGATACCATAAGCCCGTCCGGGCCATGAAAGAAGAGGATATTATTGCTATTGAAGCATTTGTGCAGCCAGCTGATGCTGTGAAGTCTTAGAAGGCCTTCCGCTAAAAGCTTGGCGAGATTGTACCTCTCTTCCAAGGAGGGCAGGATGGGTATCCTATGCGGCCGTTTCGGTGCGTTCGGGTGGCGAGGAAGCAGGCAAAGGAGAGTCCGCGGTTGTTTTATCGGGTCGGCTTCATCGGGTGGCCGGTAGAGGATGAAGAACTTGGAGCTAGTTACCCGGACGTAGCCTTCACACATGGGCAGGTAGAGATCACTTGGGCGAGCCGCGTCCTTAAGGAGATAGCTGAGTCGACTTATACGAGCGTTGAGAAGCTCCAGCGTGTCTTGGTTCGCGATTGTGCTGAAATCAACAATCTCGACCACCACGCGGTAGGCCTCGGCGTTGGAATCTTGGCCTGTATGCAATATGAATAGGGTAAGTTAACAGAAGAGGGCAGATAGCACGGAAGCAGGAAGCACTTGCCAGAATGAAGGCTTGTAAGACGATAGTCGACAGAAGCAGGTGTGTTCTCTCCGAGCTGTGGTAACCGGAATAAATCCAACGGCGCAGCGACCGGTCCGATGTCTCTGTCGAATTCTGGTCCTGTTTCTAGTTTTTCCCTCTTCATACCGCAGCACACGTAAATGTCCTGGTAGATGCTACCACTAATGCTACGTGATGCCT
This sequence comes from Scedosporium apiospermum, assembly GCF_000732125.1. Taxonomy (NCBI): domain Eukaryota; kingdom Fungi; phylum Ascomycota; class Sordariomycetes; order Microascales; family Microascaceae; genus Scedosporium; species Scedosporium apiospermum. The sequence continues at coordinate 2,252,487 of NW_015971800.1, forward strand.
TTCCAACACTCTCCAACTCCTTTTGATCATTTAAGTGGCCCAATACCCTCACTTGCGTCATCATGCTGTGAGCTTGCTGGTGCTGCAGCGGCAAAATATCGCGTAGGCCATCGTTCCAATACCTCAGTTGTTGAACCAAGTCTTCTAGCTTTGCCATGTCGCTATCCTCACTGAATAGGCTCCAACCGAAGCGCAATTTACGGAGCTTTCCTGTTTCCTTGCCCAGACGGAGCTTGAGCCTACTCGACGCAGCAGCAGCCTGCTCTACGCCGGGCTTAAAACTCACGGAAGTAGGGAGGGAGAACTTGTGCTGTCGCGTTGCGGGCAGCGGGATGGCCTGCTGGGTAGGGAGGTTTGGCTGCGTGGCACCCGCGCCGACCGGCTCATCAAGCTTGTCAGCTATCCGGTTCTTCTCTAGGAGTTCCCGGATCTCAGCCAGGACTGTCTGAATCTGCGCTACGATCTCGTGAGCTTTCGCCGCGGTCTGGAGCAGGTAGTGGGATCTAGAGCTAGCCTGGTGGGTTGTCTGCGCTGAAGCGGTGCTTGCTGGCTCTGACCTATCCTCGATTTCAAGGTAACCGCTTTGCTCCGCCCAGGTCTCAAAGCGAAAGTACTCGAACGATATTTTTGCAGTAAGAGCCTCTGTTTAGACATCAGGCACGAGGAACATGGCTTTATTGAGCACCCAGCTACACATACCGGCTACCGCGCCAAAGGACTGCATCGCGGCAATGTGGCGATAGACGATGATAATCTGGCCCACCAAAGTGGTGGCATTGACCAAGGTGCCGAACACATCCATTATTTTAGGCGTACCTGCACTTTGCGGAGTTCACGTCTACGGAGGAGACAGGATGTGCTCCAGGCGGCTGTCTTCAGCATCTGCGGGGGCGCGAGAGAAACCGTCAATTGGTGTACTCCGTACTTGTAAGCCTCATTCTGAGCGGTCTTCTCTTAACGCCGTTCGTTGGCTGCAATCAATTTCCAACATTGAAATCCCTATCCTGATGACTAAAATATTACCTCGACTTAAAATCATAATAATAGTGCCTGGTTCATTAGGCGAAAATATCAATACATCGGATGAAAATGTGTGGTTGATGCAGGAGATTGCGCCGAGCTATGGATCCGCCTCCTGACGAAGAAGATCAAGGAGCTCAAGATAGAGTTGGAGTTGACGAAATTTTGGCGACTCCTTCATATGTAACCCAAGAATGTTCGTTTTGTTTCGGCAGGGAACCAGGTATTACAAGACACAACATACCCCTCTCAATTTTGGCTCCCGTCATTCAGATCCTGAATCGATGAGCGGAAGCTAGTTGTGCATCATGCGAACCATGGTTTGCGTGATTATTGCATCGACGACCACAGATTCGAGGCCAGCGCGTGGCGGAAACTGGTCAATGATAGCGCGTCTTATCACGGCCTTGGACGGTGCAGAGGGCGGGAGACTTGCTTCTCTCGAAGAAAGCCATGCCCCTACTGTTGATGCGATGCTGTCAGTGGTGGCTCGAGTTGTGATCAGATATCTGTCATCGGACGGAGAGGCTGATCAACAAAAAAACACCTCCACATGCCGTGGTGGAGGGCATATCCACAATAAGATGCACTAAAATGGAGGATGTGCATTAAGATGCGAAGCTTTTGATCCGCTAACGATTCCCGGCAGGGCTCTCATCTCCGATGAACAAAATTTTGTGCTCTCGCCGCATATCTCGACTTGCGGGTCCGCTTTGCGTGCGCAAGACTTTTCAAAATTATTCTCAAAGTCCTGCTGAGAAGAGAATTTTTATCCCTGCCCGGGAGATTGGGACGACCTAACTGACGTGGCGAAGAAGGATTCCGATTCCTTTGTAGTTTTCTGTAAGTTGTACGAAGACAGCATTCCTCGTGACCAAGGGAGAGTTGAGGTCCGATCCTTACATATCTGGTCCCACGTTAGGCGCGACGCCTCAAAATTGTGTAAGTGAATGCCATTGCTACTTGAGACTCCGATTTGTTGCTTCAGTGCGTACTTTGAAGGTGAAGCCAAGAGACTGCTCCTGTGTCTCAAATCGACGAGAGGAGCGTGGAATATTATTATTAAAGGACTGAAGGTGACAAGACCATCGATTGTCATTGCAAGTCTGACCAGGTTTGCCCTTGTCGCTGTTATCTCCGATCATACCTAAACTGGAAACTCACGAGAATAGGGGAGGCGTGGAACAGCGAGAACAAAGTGGTGTTTCTCTGGAGTAGTGTACTTGGGAGTACCTTGAAGCTGTATCAGGAATGTGCTAGTGAATATGTATTGGAAGGTCACTAGTCTGACAGTCGAGATCATCCTTAGACCTCAAGTGATCCACAGACATTCCAGCGGTACGAAGTACAGGGTATTAGCAGCCTTGGTGATGGTTGGACAGCGCGAACGGGCCAATGAGAACGCAGTCTTACTCCACTGTGATGTCGTGTACCTGAATTGGTTCTCCCACTTGTAGTCTGTTCCTGCATGGCTGCGCCTTCTGCCGAATTAGGGCCTCCACTCGCCTAATCCAAGTCATTTCCCGTTGATGAAAGGGGTCAAGATGGCTAAAAGTACTTCACTTACAGAGCGAAACAGCTGGGCTCTGGGGTACCATGTCCTACGTGGTACTCCTATCTTTTGATTAGCTTCCTCCTAGAGATCCTGTAATCCACGACTCCAGGTACTCGGGTGCACTGCGGCCCTCCTCAAGGTCCTTCCTTCTCCTGGGATGGTCCCCTTAGATGCCCAAAAGACTGGGGGCCACCAGGCGAGGAAGCGGTGATTCCAAGGTTGTATCGTCAAAAAGTACTCACGCACTGAGGTTTTACTGCACTAGACGGGTAGTCTATACAAAGCCCGGACACGGCACGGTACAATGTATAAACGCTGAAACCCCGCTAAATCCACCGTACCTAATACCTCGATGTCAAAGTAGTCTAGTGTACATGCCACTTCCATCCCAGCCAATGCAGCGATTAGACGCCCCGAATAACACTCACTGTCACTTCCACTAAGAGCCAGAAATGCATGGTCCGACTCCTTTGGGAAAGGGGAGGTTGCCTTTTCTTCTCTCCTCACCTTCTCTCTTCCTTCTCACCTTCTTTCCATGTAATCGTCAACTCGTTTTCCGTCTTCGCCTTTTTCAAGATTGTTGCGCCCTTCCTCGTCGGTGGGCTAGTCACTCCTTTTCGTATATTGTGTTTTCCATTCATTCGCTCCTTCATTGTTTCGGTCCCCCGCGTGCTCGGCTTCGGCTCCTGGCATGTCATTCTAACAAAGTCATTCTTTTCTCACTCACGTTTAGAAAGCCAGGCGTCTCCTCGATTGCACCAGCACCGAACGTGTCACTCTTTTATCTTTGCGTTTTAACAGTTCCCGCCGACGTCTGACAGGATCGACCGCTTCTGCACCTTCTCACTGCACGGCACGAGATTTGCGTTCTGTTTCCAGAAACACGGAACCAACTGGTCGATCAGTCGGCTATTGTTGACAAGAGTCGCCGGAATTTAGACGAATTAACAATCGCCGACGAACGAGAGTTGAAATTTACGGAAGACGGGCGGAAGAAGAGAAGAATCTGCAGTGGTGTGTGATTGTGAATCCCTCGGAGAAGAACCAGGACGACACGATTAGTGTTTATTCTACGAGAAGAGGCAACCCTCGGAAATCTCTCAACTGCTAGTCAACCGGAGCCTTGAAGGTCATGATATCAACCCATTTCGCTCAGTAAAACGCACCGACAAATCCTCGACCTTTCGACTGACAAAGGAGGCTGGGACCTTTTTCCTACTAATTACTGCACCACAGCAACACCTCTATCGGATTACTACTTTTGCGAGGGCGTTATGATGGAGCCGTTCTCGACGAATGGAAGGACCCATACCCTGGGGCCCAGGATTCCCATGAATCCTGAGCCTCTCAAGGCGGTCAGGTCTCCTTCCTCCGCCTGGACTATGGATATTCCTTCTCGAATAGTGGGACGATCGGAATCGACCTGTACCTCGGAAAATGCCAATATGTGCGAGAAGCCTGTTGGCTCCCAGTCGCTTACTCTGCCCATTGTCCTTGGTATTGTGTAAGTAACGACCGAGACTCTCTGTTCGCACAAAAAAATCCGCTAATTCCCAACTAGCATTCCCATCGTTGGCATCACTATCGTCTTGTTCTTTCTTCATCGCAGGAATGTCGCCAAATTCAGGAAGGAGGAGCAGGATGACCCCAATAAAGAGTTGGACTTTGGCTTTGGCGATAAGAAGCAAAGCTTGCGTCGGAGCATCTTCGGTCTTGGAGATAAAAATCCCAACCACAAGCATCAGCTCTCCATGGATATGAACATGTCGACTCCGTATTTGCTTCCCCCTCAGTTGCAAACCTCCCGAGAGTCTTTGCATTCGCTTGCCCGCTCGATCCAGAATTCAGAGGATCCTTACCGCCCCGTTGCGCAGTATGCCGGCAGCGAGGTTGGGTCGTTGCGGTCTGTTCATCGTGGCCCCGGAGGTGAATTGGCTTCTATTTATAGCGGCTCTACTCGATCTGGTGGTACGCGGGATTTGGCTCCCCAACGTCAGAACTCGCTCCCGCGTCCGCCACCTCCCACGGCGGATCCTTTCCAGCGTCAAGCAATGCCGGGCTCGGACGATGGAATGTCCCCAACTTCGCTCTCATCCCCCGATCCTTTCAAGCCGGCACTTGGTTCTGCACTCTCTCGAAAGCCTTCAGTTCCCTACCCCGACGAGAAATTGCCCATTGATGAGCCGAACAAGGCTGAAATGCCCGATCCTGAGAAGTCTGCTGTAGTGTCGCCTACCCTGCCGAAGATTGATCTTGGGTTCCCCTTGCAGGGAAGCCAGAGCCCTCCCGCCGGGTCTTTTGTCACACCCATGTCCGCCACTATCGAAACTGTCGATCCGCACTCGAACTCGCACGATTCGTTCCCCCATGCCAACATGAATGAGAGGCAAGATATGGGCGACTCCCATGCTAACGTTGGCATCGCCCACTCGTCACCTCCCCCACAGCTAGCAACACCGTATGACCCGTCTCCGCAAGTACATGCAACACCCGCCTACAACGACAGCCAAGCCTACAGCGCCTATAATCCCAGCCAGGACAATCACCAAGACGGATATGTAGACTACGACTATGACGAACCACGCGGTCGCACCGCTCATCGAGACATGGATGATGCCCAGCGCGGAAGTCAATTTTTGACTGCTCCCAATATGGAGAACAAGAGACTCTCTGTTGGCTTCCGCCCGCTCCCTCCGGATGACATTATGGACACCGAGGATCCCGAATATCGCGCCAATCGAATTCGTTCCTTCTACAAGGAATACTTCGATGACGGCAGCGCTGCTAATCGGCCGCCTGTTCCTGAACTCCCCGCCCAGATCCCCGAGCGGCGAGTGGGTACTCCCAACCAGCAACCTCCTCGCCAGGCTCAGTCCAATGAGTACTACGAGGATTATGATGGTGCCTATCTCGAAAACACATTCTTCGACCCGGGAACGAATTCGTTCGTCATGCCATATGCGCAGCCTGTGCATCGCCGTGCGATGACGCCTCCTCCTCGAGCTCCCCGTCATCGTGGTCCTCCACCAAGAGCTGTCCACGGCTCCATTGGTGGCATGAGCATGCAGAGTGGCCGACCTCCCTTCCGCCCCGGTTCTGCCACCTCCAGCCGCTATGGTCCTCGACCTGGATCGTCTGCATCCGCGCGCCTTCCCAGGGGCAAGCCAATGCCTCCCCCGACCGCGCTCACCACTCTGCCCAACCCCGCCAAGCTAGGAGATGACACTTTTGCCCTCCTGAATGCCACGGATTTCGCGCCCCCTGATAATTTCAAAGACCATGTCGCAGGACGCTCTCAAAGCCCGGCTCCCGAGCGGCGCCCCTACCAGCTGAATGTCCCGATTCACTCCCCTCTGGCTAGCTCTCATGACGACTTAGCCGTCATCCCAAGCCCGTAAGCTACCACCCCCTCTTCCTCTTATCCTGAAAGCGTTGACTAACACGACGATACGTAGGCATCTCTTGCGAAAGTCTGGAACATTCACCGGCCTAGACTTCGCCCCTCCGCGACGATTCAAGGACAATGGTGACGTCATGAGTGACGCGGGTAGCATTAGGAGCTACCGAAGCAACAGAAGCGGCATCTCTGCCGCCAACAATTACGCGATCCGAAACGGAGCAGGTCGAGTAAGCCGGTTACCGGGTGACACAGTGTTTACCCAAGCACAGTTGGCAGACCAGCTCAAACCCTCGTGGACTATGCGCCCTTAACGAAACACCACTCGCTTTCGATTTTCCTACAGTCAATCACGCATTCGCTCCTGGAACCCAATTCAAGCATCGATGCCTTGGGACGTGCGACCCGCGACCCGCAACCCCGATGTCTTGGAATGTTGAACCACCGGAATGCCAGGTGCTCCGGGTGTTGCCGAACAATACACTACAGGGAATGAACTTTTCTTTTGCGCATCAGCGTTTATTTTTATGACCTCTCGCTGCCTCGAGAGCAGTAATGTCTTTTGTTTATTACATATATATTCTGGCGCGTTTTTGCATTTTTGGGGGTGTTTCATGTCGCCTTCTTTTCTTTGCGGCTCTGCTGGACTATTACAGTCATGACAAGTCAATTGGGAACGCATCGGTTTGCATATAAATATGTTTTGCTATACACGCACGCACACAAACAAGCACGAGAACACAAATGTATATGCACTCATGTATATTTATATATATATATATCAACATATATATATGTATTCAAGGCAAGTGTCAAATGGGTTGTGGAGGAACAGTCAATGGTGCGAGGAAGATGGAGAAGCGGTATCCGTCTGCTAGTTGGACGTGATTTTTTTTACATATACATTTGAGAAGGCATCAATTAGATTTGGGAAATGGGTTTCTAGTTCGGAAAGAAGACAGAAGAAGAAAAACTCCGTAGATGGAGGCCAAAAGATACTATTCTATATGCTCCTCGTGGCCTAAAGTTGGCGATTCCGTGTGATCGAAACTCAGCGATGTGGCTCCCGGCATGAGAGCCATCACTCTTAAGGGAGCATGTACGATGCATCACATCACCTCAGCACAGCCATCTCAAATTTGGCTATATTTGAGGGCCGGTGTCTAGATCTGGAAGGTTGATACCGCTGTCCTAAAAGCAGTGTGGACGGAGTAGCCAGAGGCAGAGCAGAGCGTGGGGCTTAACGTCTCTCTCCGTAGGTTTTCCTGGCTTCAAAACATTGAAAGCAGGCGGGGACAACTGGTATGCAGACGAGGGAACTCTACTTCGTGGTTTCCTGGAGATGGACCGGTGGGGCTTGAGATCTAGACGAGGAGGATCGCTTGCGAAGACTACTTCTTGGGCGGGGCACGACAGGATCTTCAGATGTCCAGTTTGAAGGTTAAAGTGACCGCGATGCGATCCAATTGGTTCTTGGTGGTTTTTGGCCTGTTGAGACTTATGTGATCGCCTTGGCCAAGTTCAACTTGAGAGTGCAGTTTCCCTGCTCAATTCTGTACTACGAAGGAGACTAGTCGCAAGCTGAGGCATGAAGTTAATATCAGGTATTAAGAAAACACGAGATCGAGAGATATTGGTCGTATCTAGGCGTGGCGAGCTTCAGAGCATATGGCTAGCGTGAGGCTACAGCCGTCTACTGCATGCACGATGGGTTGGTAGCCCAGATACGAGGACGGAGGCGAATCTGTTCGTTTTTGCTGATAGATGTTGTCTTCTCAATGTACTCAGTAGGCATGGTAATTACCGGTTTCCTACGAAGTTGGATGCGCCGCTGAGTGATAGTAGGGATGGGATTATCAACGGGCTCAGACTGATCTGCTGTGATTCACGGCAAGATCAGATGGGCTCGGCCAATTGGTAAGATGGACATCTTTCGGCAGAACAGGATCGACGGCACGATCCGGAGAAGCGAAGTCCTATGGAACTTGAGAGTTTCGTGTTGGAACTAGCTAGCCTTCGATAGCTTCGACCTCGATGTTGATTTGGTTGATGAATGCATTAGAATACCTTAGACATCGATCCCTTGATGTCGTCTGGACTCAGGCAGCAAGCAGCGGATAAGAGAACAAGCGCCTTTTCCGTCCGTTCACGGGATTGATGCGGAAATTACAGATCAGCAGGTCCCGATTAAGCAGGTGGGCAAGAATGCACAAAGGTACTTCAATGTACTACGAAGGAATGGGCGAAGGAATCATTGATGACTCGCTTGGCTGACCAGCCACAGACCGAGCAAGCCCTGCCAAATGCCCACGAATATCCAAGGACAAAGCGTAGAATTATGAAGACGGAAATTCAGGTTAAAGTGGCGTAGAACGCACCGATATTTTGGCCATCGCAAGCCTTTTCTGTCAATGGAGCGCATCTCCCACTCTCACCTACCAAAAGCAATTCTCACGACGCCGTTTTGGCAACAGTATCGAGGGCTCGACGGGGCGTTGCTGGAGGCTTGTGTTCGTGCAGTGTACCTGCAGCTCGCAGCACGCAGCGCAGGCTCAGGTGGCACATGAGCCTCGGAAGGTGGATCGCGGTGGGCTCGGTGCAATTTTGGGAGCTGATGTTCGCTGGAGATATGACCTTAGGATTGGTGGCTCTTTTGCAGAGAAAGGGGAAAGAGGAAAAAAAAATCCCCAAATTAGCACATTCCACGGCCTGCATCGGATTCAGGGCGGAGGTCTGTGGGTTGACCTATCTGGCTTGACCGGTGTCGTGTGGCGTAAGACGCGCCAGCGCGTCAGGACACAGCACGGAACTCTTCTTGGTCGCCAGGGGAGCAAACGTCTCAGACATTTGATTCTTCGTGGGGCGACGACGATAGTATCTTCGACACCAGCCAGGTGAAGACTGGCGTTGGGGGGCAGGAGAAACAAAACAAGACAGTGGGTGTCTGGCTGCGTTCAGGGTGGAGGAAAGAATGCATCAAAGTGTGGGATACGCAACAAATAGTGCGTTAACTTTCGTTTACCGAGGTGTTGGGCGACCCTGGGTTTAGAATTTCCTAGTTTCTCCAGAGACAGGTTTAAGGAAACCAGGGCAAGAATAGCTTTCGGATCCAAGGGTCCGGAGACCCTAACGTTTGGGCTCATCCTTTAGTTCAGGAACAGAAACAAACGATGGCTGTAGCGTGGTGTAGTGGACTGTAAGTCAAGTCTGCACGCTACGGTGTACATCAGCACAAGTACGAAGTACCCGCTTCACAGTCGGCAAACTATCAGGGTTTTAAGATTAAATCTCACGACCAGCTGTACTCCCGAACTTCCCACTTCGACTTGCCCGAATTACCTGAAGCCAGCCATCCTTGACAGGCTCCCTGGCAGGACAAAAGCTTATTCTCCTCGACGATTGAAGAACACTGAACGTACGACGACACATCCCACCCTCCTTAGTGATATGTCAAATGAGAGTGGGCTAGAAGCTCTGATATCTTGGTGCCATACAACGCCAGATTGGATGATGGATCGATCGGTATTTGGCACTTGGTCGATTGATACCGTGGGCTTGTACCTTGGTCAAATGGTTACGGTCATGGCCAAGAGAGGATCATTACAGACAACGAGGGCAACGATGGCAACGATGGCAACGATGGAGAATAGGCGAGGGAATGTACTTGTACATATGAGAGTCGCACCAAGACACCAAGACTTAACGGGAAGCAGTCGCAATATATCATATTGATCAATGATCTGCCTCCTTGCGGGGACCGCTTCGAATTGGGAAACCCCACAATACACATGATACTTCAAAGTGCAACCTGACTCTGGCTTAAAGTGTATGCTATGTTACGGAGAGACTACGCTGTCTGGTACCTGTATTTCGTACTTTGCCAGGTCTGTCCTTGCCCAGGAGTAGATTCTGCTCCCCATAAGCCACTGATTCCAATTTTTATTTTCTAGTGGAAATGGTAGTTAGTCGTGCCAGCACGATTGTAACCGGTGCTACTTGGTGCTTTCAGTAAACTACTGAGAGGGCCGACCCTCGCCATCCTTCATTGTGAATGGCTGCTGTCGATTACTCTCCGATCTAGACTCCGTTCCCGCACGGCCAATCCTGGCAGGCTGAGAGGGATCCTGTCTCCTCTGACCGTTGAATGCTCGTGCCCATCAGAACAATCAATCCCGCCGAGGTCTTGCTATTGGCCTCACTTCCTTGCACAATGACGACCGCCAGGTCCAGCAGACCCTTTACTTGATGCGATTATATTACACTTCACATATCAAATACTGTAACCGCATATGCGGCAGCATTCCATCCATAATTCGCCATTAATCCGTAAATAACTGCGAATGACGGTCTCAGACGAGCAACTTCCCAGTACGAAGTACAAGTACCCCTACAAATAGAAAAAGCAGAGGTAGTATCGATGCATCGATGAACAATGTACAATCATAGTGTAACCGTACGAAGTAGAACACCATCGGTACTTGTTTTGTCTTACTAGTTGAGTGGTGTTCCAAAGTACTCTGTCTGGTCCACCGCCCACCCACCTGGTACTCAGGTACCATCCCAACTTCGTACTTCGTACCTCGTATCCCCAGGCTACTGGACCAAAACTGCGACTGTAGCGTCCAGTACCCGCTCCACCGCCCACACAACGCCAAAACGCTACTGGCCCCAAGGCCCGCACTTCCTTCCTCATGTCTCCCGTGGTCTTCGTTCTTTCCTACTTCGTAAATTTGATATTATCCGTCCCTCCCATGTTTCCTTCAATGGTTCCTTCCTTCTAGATTAGACACATCACGTCCCTTTAACCCCTCAAAACGGGATTCCCTTCGTTCTTTTACATTTCTTTCTTTTTTCTTCTTTCCCTCCCTTCGTTTACTTCCTTTTAGCTCGTCGTGAGCGGCTTCGCGAATCGCCTCCGCCAACCTTCACAACTAGTGTCCGACAGACCGAGCGACCGACAGGAGCGTGCTAAGCCCCTGGTTTATTTTTATCCCCGTATTGTTGGTCAGGAGAAGCCTATACCGAAACGGGCGCGACCGTCACAGCCACCTTCGAATCATTTGCATCCGCTCGCTTGATTTCTTACTCGACCGACAAACCCGGCAGTACCGTCCACTCTTTTTTTCTGCATCAGAAAAAAAACCGTCGTGCATCCCGAACCACTCGCTCTTCACTGCTCCGTGGTGCCACCCGTACACTCGCTTTTTTTCTTTTCGGTCCCCCGCTCTCCTCTCTCTCTCGAGTCTAGCGCTACCCGCAGGAGACCTTGTTCTCGTCCTGCCCATCCGAGTCTCCAACATCACCATCCAATCTTTTACTCTCGAGAACTATCACCTGCGTCAACTATTTTGAACAGCGATTTCAAAACCCTGCTTCTGGTCGGCAAGTTGGGCCAGCTCTGTGTTACAGATCGACTATTCAGCTGAAGGTATGTCTTGTTTTTACTAACACTTGAACGTTTTTGTTGTCCCTTACACCGTCGACATGGTGCGCCAAAACACGACGAGGAGGCGCATGGGCGGCTGCTGGTGGTTTTCTCTTGCCTCGTCCTTTTTGTTCTTCTCCAGGAGTCGGCGCTTGCGACCTGATAAGTTGCTGTTGTCGTGGAAGGAAAACAATGGACTCTCGGTACTGTCGTTTGTTTACTGCTCCCGTTTGAGCTTTCCTCATCTTCATTCTGATGTCGGTCGCAATTGAACCTGGGCTCTTCATCTGCGTCTCAGTCACTCTTTTCCTTTCGTAGCGCTGTGCGCGAACTTTTCTTTTTTCTTTTCTTCTTCTTCATCTTCTCTTGTTTCCTGTCTTTCGTCCTTTGCTAATATGCCACTTTTGCACAGCCAGCACCCGTGGCCTCGGTTCCAAAGGTTCCAAAACACTACCATGGCCGACGCTTCCAGTATGGAAACCCCCTCCCCAAAGTATCGCGATGCGAGTATTTGCAGTCAGGACGAAGACACAGGCCTGCGTTTTTGCGTCGCCCCTGATTTTACTTGAACCTTGCTAAGTTGTGACCTTTTAGGTCCCGTCGTCCCTCCGGCGACGGATAATACTCCTGCACCCACTCCTTCCGCCTCGGAATCTCCAAACCCTCCTCCCCAAACCTCTCAGACCACTCCTCCTGAACCGACGAAAGAGCCGGAGCCGACTCCGACGTCCAACACCCCAGTCCAACCACCGGAGTCCACACCGCCGCCAAACAACAGCCCTACAACAACACCTCCGGCTCCCGATGAATCAGTTCCGCCAACCAACGAAGATAAGACGAGTGTAATCGTTACCATTGTTACCAGATCCGGAACGGGAACTCTTCCTGGTACTTCGTCTACCCCCACCTCTAGTGATGGTGCGCAACCAGCCGGCTCAAACGGTGGAAGCGGCGGTCTTAGCAACAGTGGGAAAATTGCCATCGCTGTAGTCGTACCTGTAGTGGCCGTTGCTCTCTTCCTTGTCGCGGCTATATGGTTCTGGAAACGCAGGAAGGCGAGGAAGGATGCTGAGGAGGAGAGACGTAAGGAGGTCGAGGATTACGCCTACAACCCGAACGCCGACCCTACCATCCCCGCCGTCGGTCTCGTTTCTGACGGTCCTTACGAGATGAGGGAGGACACCACCTCGGGATACCGTGGCTGGGGATCAACAGCGACACCAGGCTCAAATGGCCCCAAGGCCCCAACTACTCTTTCAGGTAGTGGTGGTGGATACACAGGTGTGGCCTACTCCGATGCCACTTCGCCACCTTATGCTCATGTTTCTGACACCCGCTCAGGAGAACCCCTCGTGGATGGAAACCCCGCACGCGACGGTTCCTACTCTCCCGAAGGCGAGATCCTTGGTGCCATGGGTCCCTCAGCCGCCGCCAACAGGGGCGGTGACATTCACCGCGGACCGTCGAACGCTTCGTCATCGTATAGTGCCGGTGCCCGTTCCGATGGTTCCGTCGACGGCGCCATGGGAGGGGCCTACCCGAACCAGTACTACGACCAATACGGCAGCGGCAATCCTTATGCGAACGATATGTATGCTGGACAGCGGCCTGCTGATGCCCCCGTGCAGCCCGTTATCCGCGATAACCCGGCTCGACGAAACACGCGCATCGAGAGCCCCTCCCACTACCCTCAGCAGAGCGCTGGCATTTCTCAAAACTTCTAGACAATGTCAGCTGCTCTTCAATGATTTGACGCGAGGGGGGAAGCGATCATGTCCCGCTCGTCGTGTGCGCATGTTTACGCCATAATGATACCCAGTTATTTCTCTTTTTCCTCACCATTCGTCTCTCTTTACGAAACGAGTTCTATATTTCCACTTTTGGGGCTTGATAAATGTGGTGAATCCTTTTCGTCGTTTCCATCGGGGCGTTTTGGGTGATCACTTTTACTCACATCCAAAAAAAAAAAAAAAAAAGAAAATCCTTCCCTGAGGTCTCTTGGCCTCATGTCTTTTTACTATTTTCACCAACTGTCCATACGCCTATATTTGTTTGTAATCTTGCCATTTCACCAAGTTGGTTCTCATTTTCGAGGAGCGGCGCCCAGTATCATAGCTGGGGTCTTGTCTTACCTCTTCCAGCTCCCCCATCTCACTTGTTGAGTCCTCTTTTCCTTTTCTTCTTTTCTTCGTCAAGTTGACTTGCTGTCTCTTTGATTCAGAAGAGACTATGTAGCTAGTTGATCCGACAACATTTTGATGCATGGAAACTAATGAGAGGGGATGTATATATGGATGGTATGGTATGAAGAAAAATACAGAGAAGATGAACACGGCTGTTTAAGGCTCATGAGAGCTGCACAAAAAGAATGGTTTGGAGGAGAAATGGGTGCGTGGCTGTTATGAGTAGCAGAAGAAGCATTGTGTAGTTATAAAGATGAGTTGATGGTCAAAGATCAAGATGTTCTAGAGCGTTCTCGTATTTGAAATATTCAAGGGTCTATCTAATCTATCCAAGGACTGATAAACTGGATACTTGACCCCCTTGTCCATGTCCCGAATTCAAGGACTCACTCTCTCTCGCCAAACCCTTGACTCAACGCAGTCCTCTCCCACCAAAACCCTATCTGCTCAATCTCCCTCTCCGACAAGCTCCTCACATCACACGGCACGCCCTTCCTCCCGACCCCTCCCCTCTCACCAGCAACCCTCTCATCATTCCCCTTCCCAAACACCATAATCTTGCCGACATCCCCGCCCTTTCCCCCTTCCTCCTCGGCGGCCCAAGGCGACGTGAAGGCCGGCCAACCTTCAAGCACACCATCACCACCGCCCGCCACAAAGTCCGCGAAGAACCCGTGCATGCGCTCCGAGACATGGACGAGCCCCGCGTGAGGTTCTAGTTCCTTTAAGGAATGGGTGACGAAGGGTGTTTCGTCGGTATGGTTCGCCGTTGCGAGGGGGGGAGAGGAGGCGGCGAATTCGTACACGTAGACGGGGGATGAGGGGGAAGAAATGGAGAGTTGGTGGGCTGTGTAGAGGACGGGGGCGATGTAGGCGTAGTGGGCGTAGGCAGCTTCGAGTCTCCTCCAGTGGGGTCCTAGGGCTGGAGAAGGTGGCGGGGCGGCGTAGTGATGCTGCGTTGTGAGCGTCTCCTCTGAAGTGGAGGAGGGGGGAGGGCCAGGGTACAGCTCTTCGAGGCGGTCAAGATCCGCCTCCGTGAGACCCGGGATGAGGGTCGTGAAGAACGCGCGGAACTCCTCGCTAGAATGGCAAGGCGACACAAACGCCGTCCCCTCATGCGTACAGAAACCCGTGATGACGGGAATGCGCACGCCCGCTCCCTTCCTCCAGAGCTCAAGCGGTCTATCGGGGATGAAGGTCGAGTCGTCAATGACGGGCTGGAACGGCCAACGCACAGAAGATTCGTACTTTTGCCACGTCTTGGAAGCGGCGGCCGTTAGTTCCTCCAGGGGCAGTGAGCGCAGGGCCGCTAGGGGGTTAGGTTCTGTCGGGGATAGGCCGAGGGCTGAGAGGAAGTCTTGGAGCTGAGTCTTTTGGCGCGGGTGGGAGGGGTACCAGATTGCGCGGGAGGTGGGGGAGCCCGATTCGAGGATTGCTTTGTGGAAGGGGGCCGCTTGGGGGGTGTAGCTGAGGATGTGATGGCCGACCTTGTTGATATTAGTCTTTTGCCCTCTATCAAAAGGGGCGCAACGAACATGACAGGAAGAAGGGAAGAGAGCGAGATGATAGACAAATACTCACCGAGTGTCCACCAGCACTTATCCCCATCAAAGTAACATTCCCCCCATCTCCCCCAAAAGCCCCAATATTCTCCCTCACCCACTCCATCGCAACCCTCTGATCTCCCAACCCAAGATTCAACCCCTCCTTGGCCCCCTCCCCATCCTCCACGGCAAGGAATCCCAAGACCCCCAACCGATAGTTAAAACTCACAACCACAACATCCCTCTTCGCAAACGCCACAAACGAAGCGAGGTCCCTGTCCCCGCCGAACCCCATGTTAAACGCGCCCCCGTGGATGTACACCATGACCGGCAGAAGAGCATCGCCCTCTGGAAGAGCGGGTCGAGTCACGTTGACGCTGAGGCAGTCCTCGCTGCTGGGAAGAGGCTCCGCCGTGGCGTCTGTGAAGGGCGAGATGGGCCCTAGCTCGACGGCCGGGATCGCATCTCCGTCCTTGGTGGATCCGGCGATGTCGAGGGGTTGAGCGGGCCGGAAGCGGTTCGCTCCTGCTGTGGATTGCGCGTATGGGATGCCGAGAAAAACTTCGAGGGCCTTGGGTTGATACCTCGTTGCTGGGATGTGTCGACCTATGTAAGTCCCCTGGCGGAGTCTCACCCGTGGAGAGGAAGTGGTTGAGGACATGGCTCCTAATTTGCTGGGCGACTGCTTGTTGAGATGTTAGTGAGAGGCCGTATATTTCATTAATTCAGTCCTGTCCGAACAGATCAACTTTGGTATGCTGACGTTGGCTCGTTGTAAGAGTCGAGAGTCTTGAGGCCGGGCTGTGTGAAGTTAAGAGTTAGTTTACCTGCTCGCATCAATTCATGTGCCACACAGCTCCGACCCGGAACCCCGCACACGCAAGCGCCTCCCCAGGCCGGCAGATCTCAGCACTCACTGCACTCCTGCTCGTCAAACTGGGGGCAACCAAGATAGAATCGGATGTGAATGTAAAATGCTAATGCATAATGACTTCTGCTGCCGAGGCTATCTACTAGTAGTAGCATACAGCCACGAACCACCTCCTTCACTCTCACAACATTGAATTGAGTAAACAATAAACAATACTGCACAGTTGAAACCACGAGTCTTGTCGAGAGCCAGAAAAGAACCCCCTTAACTCACAAATCGATACACTAGAAGAATACAAATCGATACAAACGCCATGCAACCGCCTATCCTGTTTTCCTTCCCTTGGTTGCTTTCCTATACTCCTCGTGCAAACGATAATAAATGATAAACCAGGAAAATCAAATCAGGACTGTAATTTTCTTTTCTTTTTTTTTTCTTCGTTTTGTTTTTCTCCCCTCTTTCGTCTTCGTAAACCAATGCAGCAACAATAAACTCCTTCGCAATGATGTATAAGAAGACAATGTCGTGACGGAATGGCGCAGTCATAACGAGCCTCTATCTGACGCAATCGTAGTTCAGAGACTCTCGGGTGAAGGGGGCACGCTTGGCGACATCTGAGTCTGGTGTCTTTGATATAATTTCCGTCAGAATAACTCAATCGTTATCGGGGTGCGGCGGTTGCAGCGGCTGCTTTCCGTCGTTGCTTCTCGGCCCATTCACGACTCAGCTGTCGTGAACGCTCCGCAGCTTGCTCTCGCGCCAACTTCGCCAACATCTCCCTCTCGGCCCGCTCCCGGTCCCGGTCATTGGCGAACCGGTTGTCCCGCGCGAGAATCTCCTTTCCACGAAGTTTTTGTTGCACCGCGTCTTCGGCAGAGATAGTGCTTCTCTTACCACTTCCGCTGACGCTGCCAGCGGAAACCGATGTCGCACGGCTCACCTGGGAAGGTGATGTGGCAGTGGTCCGTCCACGAGACTGCGGCGATCCCGTGAGAGATGAGGGAGCCGTGGCGAGTGAGAGCCGCTTCAGGCTGGCGCCTGTAGTCCCAGCGTTCTCCTCCTGCGCCACCTTAGCCTGTCGGGCGCGGCTAGCAATAGTCTCACGAGGCGCCGTGCTTGGCTGTCCGAGGCTTGCCTTGATAGGACGCGCCTTGAATTCGCGCCGCTTCCGCTCTTCTTCCTCTTGCGCTCGGAGCTTAGCCTCCCGCTGTTCCTTCTTGCGGCGGGAGATTGCCTCTCCAGGCAACTCGAACGTGGGCCGAGGAAGAACCCGCGTGGATCTAGAGCGTTGTGGTGTAGAAGTTCGTGCAACCTGGGGCGACTTCCCAACATCGACCTGCATCGAGAGGCGGGCTTCTTTCTGTTCCTTCAGTCGCCTAGCGACAGCTTCTCCGGGCAGCTCAAACGTTGGAACGGTGCGCGGCCTGTTCGACTTGACCAATGGCTTAGGAGGCGCAAGACTGGCAGGCCGAGGAATCGGTTTCCTTGCTGGTGAATTTGAAGGGGCGCCCGCTGTTGCGAGCTTTGGACTCTCATGATCTTCGGCACCCAGTGACATTGATCTCGACCGGCCCGATCCCGTTTTGGGGGAACTGGTAGACTTGACTCGAACGGTTGCGGCATAAAGGCTGCTGCGAGGCCGCTTGACCGCTGGCGCTGGGGTTCGGGGCGCCGGTTGTGGAGGCTTCAGCGATGCGCGATTTGGGCTTCGGCCAAGTGGGGGGATTTCAGGGGAGTGAACTCGTCCGAGGTGCGTCACAGCATTCACGGCCTCCAGCTCTTCCTCGAGGCGATCAAGTGCTTCCAACGAATCCTCAATGTTGAGAATCCTCGGAGCCACCGGGCTCGGAGTCACCGACTTGGAAAATCCATTTACGGATGCTGGTGAGTGCATCGTTTTTACGCTTGGGCTTGCGCCGCTTGATTGTAATGGCGAAGGGGGAGCCTGGACTTGCGCAACCTCAGTCACAGTGTCCTTTAGCTGATCGATCAAGACCTTGGGCTCCTCTCGGATCAGCACTTCATGCTCTAACGGGGAAGCTATCATAGTAATGGTGTTAGTCATGTGAATTCCTTTGCGGAGAGCGGCCTTGGACACTGCATTTCGTCGCGCGGGGTTGCAGCCGTAGGCAATCTTCTTGTCGCCCGAGCGAGGAGGGCTCTCGTTCTCGTCGGCGTCAATATTGCGATCGGGCTGCAACGTCGGCGGATACGAGATGCTGTACTCGTACTGACCTGCCTGAAGTTTGGCGACTTGGTCCTCGATGCCAGGAAGACAAGCCGGCAGTTGCATCAATGGGTGATCTGGGAGACCAGACATGCATTAGTCTCATGGCAGATGGCATTGCAAAAAGAAGAAGAAGAGAGGGAGAAAGAAGTAGATTGACTACAGTTGTTGAACAGAGAAAATTGAGGTCTAAACCAATGTCTTACTAACCTTGGAAACCAGCAACGGTCTTGCTTGGCTGCTTCTTCTCGCCAAGCGGAATCTCCTCTACAATTGGCTGAAGTGGCTCGGCAAAAGTAGTAGGAGAGTCAATTCCAGCTGCGTTCGGGTAGGGGCTAACCACAGCAATCTCGCACTGCTCCTCTCTCGGGGGATCGAAAGTTTCAAGGCCGATGGCTGGACGTGGTGGGAGTCTCCTGGCTGACAAAGGGGACCAGATGTCGTGGGGTTTATCGGCGTCGGCGCTAGGGGCGCAGTGTTCCTTGGGTGTCCCAAAGCTCGCGATGCGAAGCTTTCCAAAGCTGACCGTGAGAGAAGTGGGAGACGACTCGGGGAGTGACGTTTGGTAGTCGGCAGGAATGTTGGTGCTCTTGTGGCTCTGGATAACGTTGACGCACGTCTCCTGCAGGGCGCGAATATGGGCTAGGCCAGCCGGGTTCCGATCCGGGGTCGAAGCCGCAGACGAGTCGGTATCGCTTTCGGTGAGACCGTCAAGCGCAATGCGATTGTCCTCAAGGATTGTGAAGGAACTCGGATGATCGGTGGTATCAGGACGAGGTGTCAAAGTCATAAGAGAGTTCATCTTGATTTATGTTTCGGGGGGCGTGAGAATAAATGGTCCGCAGCGATAAGTGTGCATGCAATGTATAATCTGGTCCCAGTCCAGGGAGAGTTGGGACGAGCCAATGATTCCTCCACTCCCCTTCTCGATCCGGTCTAACGGCGGGTCAGTCCAGGAGACCCCAGGAGACAGAGCAAAACGGTCTCGAGCAGAATTTGATGATAGCAGAGTGACTTAAGCACCCCGGACGCGGTCCACTGGTCAAAACAGGGGGTTAAAGGACAGGGAACCTCCTCTTTTTGGTATAATTTCAAGGGTATTGCAGGGATGCAGGCACAAGACGCGGCGGGGCGAGCTCGAAATCAAGGGAGATGATTTACACGGACACTGGCACGTTTGATCACCTGGAGCTCCGTCCAGAGCAATGGAATCGAGAAGAATTCTCAAGGGTCAACCCGGCCTATCGGGTGACGGATATTGAGAGGGAGGGGTTCAGTGATCCTAGACGGAGATTTTCAGGGTTTCCCGAAATGGATGGAGAACGGAATCCAGAGAAAAGAAACAGATGCGGATCTGAGAAAAGACTGATGTTGCCGGAATGATGATCAATTATGCTGGCCACAATGCGATGCTTTGAATTGGACAAGTTGCAATGGAGATACGAAGTAATGCGATGAGGAATAATCAAATTTTACTTCGAGGTCTGCTTCAAAAAAAGAGAAGAGGGGAAAGAAAAGAGGAAAAAAAAACAAGATCCAGTCTTCTCGGGGAAACCTGGAGGAATGAAAGGATAGAAGAGGAGGGCATGAAAATGGAAGGACGGAGCAAGCGTTCATAAGTCAATATGTCAAGTGCGGAGCCCATACGTGATACAAGTACCTGTGTTATGGGAGGAGGGATGGAAGGAGGGGAAGCGACCGAAGAAGTCGCATAAAACAAAACAATACACAGAAGGACACGACATGACACGATCGTGGTTGGACATAGCAACCGACTTGCATTCGAGCAGTTTGCCGTGTACATCGGCAAGACTCGAACATCATCGACATCATCACAAGCTTTCCGTTGCTGTCAATGACTCAACATCAGAATCCAAAGCGGAAGGGCTCGCGCACAAGATGAGCACAAAAACTCGAACTGCAACATTGAACCTTCTGGAAAACATCACAGTCACATTTGCATCCCCGTAGTTCC
The DNA here is from genome assembly GCF_000732125.1 of Scedosporium apiospermum. NCBI lineage: Eukaryota > Fungi > Ascomycota > Sordariomycetes > Microascales > Microascaceae > Scedosporium > Scedosporium apiospermum. The sequence continues at coordinate 2,272,684 of NW_015971800.1, forward strand.
TCCCTCATCTCGATGGTGTGTCGCGGATTGAACAGGGTCGTTCCTGGTCAAATGACTAATACACGCGTCGCGTCGCTCCTGCATCAAATGTCAATTAGGACCCACCCCACCTCAAGCGTAGCAGGAAGCTTCTTCCCCCAAAAACCCCTCCTGCCACATCTCCTTGGACCCATATTTACAATCAAGATTGGTTTAGGCCAAGTGGGAACGGCTCAACCAGTATAAACACTGCATGTTTCTCAAACTGAATAAAAGTCAACACTTGGCAAGGGAATAGTTTTAGATCTGTATGACCGGAAAAAAAAAAAAAAAAAAAAAACTTAGTCCCAGTCTCTTAATATCCCAGCTTTGTCTCCGCATTGGTTATACCGGTTTCTCTTCTATCCTCGTCTCGGGTTCAGGGTTGGGGGCCTAAATCTGAAGCCTGGCTTTAAACTCAACACGCTGGGTCTTTTCAAGCTTGCTTGGTCTCCGTCTCCGCCTCCGCCTGTGGTTCCTCAATGTCGCCCAGACGGCGAGCGATGGCTCTTCCATCCTTCTCCGTAATGTCTTTCATGTGAGCAGCAGCGTCCCTTGCCTGTAGGCCAACCTTGCCTTTTGCGCCCTCCCCCAGCTCTTCGAGACGCTTCATCCAGAATCGCCATCTCTGCATCACCAAACCGGGCGGACCAGTATAAAGGGGCCCCGGGTTTGTCGCGCGAATTTCTGTTTCGTCGAGCTTGTTCGCTTGAAAAGCATCCTTGAAGATCTCTTTGCCCGAGAGCATGATCCACTGCTGGACAACGACCAATCGAGAGTCTCGGACATAGGTGTCGACGATATCGTGCTCCAGAGCAGCCCCGATCTCTATGACTGCTAAGACCGTCCATCGGACAACTCCATTATTCATGAGACGAGCGGTGAAGGCGTTGAGACTGATCCATTCAGCCCATATGTCGGCGTTCGGGACCTCGTCATCGAGGTCTTCGACCACCTGCACCGGATCTAGTCGAGACGAACAGAAAATTAGAAAAGGGAAAAGAGAAAATGCATCGAGACAATGAAGAGATTCCGACTTACCAACCCACGCTTCGCGGATACATGCGTCCAAGAGGGGAAGGTCTCTCCAGAGGCGGTACTCCATCTAGCCAACTGTCAGTTTCGACCGTGTGTTCAGGATAGAAAGAAGAAACCATACACCCCACAGCGAGACAGTCCCTCTTGCGCGGAGGCGTAAACTCTCAAGGATGGCCACCATTCTCTCGAGTGCGGGGTCGTCGTAGGGCGCCGCACGAACCACGGTAAGCGAGAGCTCCCAAAGCGTCCAGATGAAAAGTTCCAGGGCCTCAGGCGCCTCGAGCGACGGGCAAAGCTGATCGATTTGGGCAGCGGCGGCTTCCGGCGTCCTTCGGCCCTCGTCGATGGGGCCTAACGGGAGGAGCGCGGCTTCGAAAACGGACAACAGACTCTTCTCCAAGCCCGCCGAGTTCTCGCCTGCTTTCAATCGCGCCATTTTTTGGGCGAATGAGCTAGGGCCGGTGTCGACAACAGGTTCAGCGGGATCAGACATCAGGTTGTTGGCGGAAGGAAAAGGGTGGGTTCCCCTTTAAACTGATTCTTCCAATATCGTAGTCTAAGAGAAGACATCAATCCATTTCATCCCAAGCTGAACTGTAACAAGGCGTGGGCCGGTTCTGTAGCTCTCAGCACTCGTTTGTCTTACGGCGAGTGAGCCTTTGTGTTAAGAGAGCTCAGGCTTCCTGTCAATGCCTCAACGCTCCATTGTCGTTATCGAGGATCACCGAGGATCACCGAGGATCACCGAGGATCACATAATCACGTCCGTGATTCTCGGGCTCCAGAGCTAAATGTGATTTGAGGTTGAACTGGGATTCACTCGACAGGAACCCAAGAGCAATGGTTGAAAAATCTAGCATAGATCACTTACGATTAAGGGGAGTAAAAACGCAGGAAGAGGTGGGAAAGGGAAGAAAAGCAGACAGAAGTAAATTAGTTGGTTCAAGTCCGCTGCACAATTCGAACCCAGGGTCCTGGACTGAGCTAGTTCAAGCTCTGATCCACTGGTAAATGACGCCAATTGTCTCCGCTCCCAGGTGTTTGAAAATCCTCGCCCTCTATTCTGGGCTCAAAGACGGTTCGTGAAGGCGTGAGGTGACGATAAAGCTTCCTTTCCTTATTCCATCCTCATCTCCCCCAAGAATCCCAAGAATATCCGCCTTCTATCTTGTTGGGCGAAGTAGGCTTAAGTTGCCCATCCCATTTATATGAAATATCCTTCGTAACTGATTATTTCATTTCTTCCACGCTCGCCAATCATTTGTAACCCGTGGACAACGACCCCACCGTCTCTTAGGATCGCTCCTCGCCGTGATATCCTACATACGCCCCGTTGACAGAACTGGGTACGATGTGGCAGCTGTGAGGCAGGGCCGGAATGTTCCGTGGATACCTCCTCTGTGCTTCTCGGTGTATTGAACGAGGAGCGACAGGAAGTCCTGGCATGCGACGTCAAGAGCCATCTCTCTCTGCTTGGAGGTGGTGGAGACTTGGAAGATTCGGCTTTCTTCACCTGTAACGACCAATATTATACTTGCGAACTCCGCCGAATAACCTCAAGGCGTTTCCTGCTTCTGTTCCGCCTCTGCCTCTGCGGCTGCGTCCGCCTGGGCTTGTAACGCGGGCGCATGTTCGGTGGGGATTCGGACGAGGGTTTGCGGTAGCTGGGGCGTATCGCCATCGCCGGACGGTTTCGCTAGTTTTGCTGTATATCGCGTTAACACCGTCCCTCCGTTGTAAAAGTAAACAAACGCCCGCAAATAAACCATAAACTTACTCGATGCCATGTTAATTGCGCGCAGCACGTTATGCCAGTTACTCATAACAGTGGCAATAGCTGTAATCTGTTAGTCGTCTGATTATATCTCCTCGCACGAACAAAACACACAAGGGCCGGGCTCTTCGAACCTTCAGTCCCATCCGAAAGCGTCGAAAGTTTTTGTTCAAGTGCCTCCATCTGTCCCGCGACTGCCGCACTGAGATCGCGCAATTGCTTCAGGTTCTCGAGCTCCGCCTTCTTCTCCTCGATGCGCGCCACGAGCGCAGGCGACGGTCCTGCGCCACTTCCTGAGATGGAGGAGCCTCGGAGGTGGGAAGGAAAGGATCGCGGTGGGATTGACATGGTCGCAGACAGGGATGTTGGAGTCGAGGTCTGGCAGTCTTTCAAAACCGACACTGGTCTTACTTGTTTTCTTGTTGCCTCGTCGGTTTGGTGGGGTTCTGTATTTCGGGCTGGTCAGGGAAAACTTGGTGAATGCCAATGCGTTGTCAACCTGAAAATGACCCCCACAGTCACGTGTAGTCCAGCGGCTTACAGGGCCCACGTTGCAGGCTCAACTGATCTCATCCTCCAACCATCACGGCTCCGCCCCGCTGTTGTGTCCTCATCCACCCATTAACCGCTGGACTGAGCTCCTGGAGCAAGAAAGTGGCTAGAATTGGCGGAAAGATGGCTTGTCGTGTGCTAGTTCAAGTATCAATACCTGATGCGGGTCCTTGATGACCAAAGTCCACAATAAACAGCTCATCCTAGACATCTCAAATCTCTGTTGAGGATCCGTGTTTTGCTACTGACTTGATAGGGAAGGCAATAATATCTGATTCACAGGATCACTACGTCATCCCTGATTCAGGCATGCATTTGATCAATAAATTTCCTTCTTCTTTTCTTCTTGTAAATAGTTGGCGGCCGCAGCTTAACGAAAATCTCACCGACAGTCATCGGTCGCGTGGGCACAGCCCCAGAGGAAGGATTGCATTCCAGGACATAAAGCTGACCGCTGGTGGCACAGCGTTATTATACCCGGTTGGCATCGTCGGGCAGTGAGAAACGTGGTGGCCCAGGATTTCTGGGAGAAGAGTCGAACGACTGGTAGATTAAAATAGCAAATGACGATGAAATACAAAAGAGCGCAGGATAACGCGGTCTGGTCTAACATGGCCGCGCTGGTGGTCCATCTTCACCCTCTCCCCCTTTCTCTAAGTTGTTCTCGACATGGCCCGACTGAAAAATTGGGAGTGCTTCCTTCTCATAGTACGAATACTAGCAATTCTCTACAGCCTGGTGATCGTGGCAGCATGGATCCACCTAGCCCGGACCGAACATAAGGCAACTTTCCCAGGCCTCATGTATGGCGTTCCACTTATAGCGGTAGGCTACACACTCCCTCTTCCCCATTGGTGACATATCCGCTCATATGGTACACCCTTAGGCACTACTAGCCATCATCTTCGATGGCTGGGAAACATACGGCCTCCTCGTCCCATCATGGACTCGACCTCCCGCACCAGCTCTCGTCGTCCACGAGTTGGTGAGCGGTGTACTTGTCATTCTCGTATGCAGGGAGGGTGCTTTACAAGACACCAAGTCCGACCCAAAGAGAAGCCCATGGGCTGTCGGAGATAGTTTTCGCATGAAGGTCATAGTTCTGTGCCTGTGCTTCGCGTAAGTAATACCCTGTGATCTAAGAATTGTTACTTGGCATTATCTGACGGCTATATAGAGGACTTCGACTCTTCACACTTCTACTTACTCTTGTCGATCATGGTTGTGTGGCCCAGAAGAAGCGAAGGGCAAACCGGAAAGACCAGTTGGAAGTTGTCTAAGTGCCGCCAGACGCGATTCGGTTTTAGACGGTGCGTGTATACAGAAGCATACGACATTTTTTTTACAATCTCATCATCTAGTGAAAGGAGTTACGCAGCATGGATATGACTGGCGGGGTTGAATCAACTTTACGTAGATGTTGTCAATATAGTGATAGTATCCATCTAGTCCAGCAGATCCCCCGCGCCTCCATACTAACAAAGACGGTAAACAACGTCGGAAAGCCTGTACGCTATCTCCTTGCTTCTCATTGCAACTTAGGGCGATTCCCCATTGGTATTCCTGCTGTTCGTATTTCAGCTTCACTTCACCTCTTGATTCCATTCAGGGAAGCCTTCGAAACTCTTTCCAACCTCCCTCTACGCCCTCGAAGAACAGCCTCTCGATGGATCCAGGAACATGAGGCACCTCAGGCGGGCTCAAGTGATCGGCGTGCACCTGTCCCCACCTCAGCCAGGCGTCGTATTCATTATTGTATTTCGGATAGCCCGTCCCGGTTTCCGTTCCCAAATCCCGCCATGCCCAAAACGACCATTTGCCCTCTGTGAGCTGAACAGCAATGTCAGTTCGACAGCGCCCGCAAGAAAATCGTCGAACCCGTCCTTCTCCCCCCAACATATCTGTACCCGTCTCATTACTCCCTCTAATAAGAGTTGTCTGAAGTTCCCTTGCCGCGGCAAGAGCGGTTCGCAGGAAGTGATGCCAACACAGTCTTTCCAACGACTCCGGAGATGGTAGGGGGAGGTTAAATTCCGCGTTAGTAAACGACGAAGGGACGGAAAAGGTCCAATATGAAGCGAAGAGAAATCTGCCGGACACGATTTTCATCCGATGATGGCTTTTCCCCCAGTAGCGACGAGGGTTAGTGTTTCCGAGGGATGGTGGTCTGCCGTACTCATCCGAATGGTAGGCCATCAAATCCCTCAAATATTGGCTATGAACGTTTCCCAGACGGTGATATTTCAAGGCGAGGTGGACATGGCGCTGGGTTAGGATGAAGCCGGGGCGAACCACATGGCAGGCGATGTGTCGGACAGGACAGGACCGGTGTGCGTGCTTAACGTGCTTTGGAGTGTCCCTTAGGTCAATAGCGTGTAACTTACAACACCTCGTACAAGCAAAGTAGTCCGGTAAGATGTATGCACATCCGGCCCAGAATTCCATTCTCTCACGGCGAGTCAACTTCTGGAGAGTGCTCGGCCAGTCTCTATGTAGGACCCAGTGAATCCGCCGACAGGTCTGGGACAGATAGAATTCCATGTGTAGGGGAAGATTACTGGTGATTATGAGAAGCAATTCCACCGGAAGTCCGGGTAGAGTAGAGTCTTGAATGGGTGTTTGAGTAGGAGCCGTCTCAGGAGCAGGGTCCGGCATGACTGCCTGGGAGTCTGGTAAAGGTTTTGGACGGAGCACCAGAGTTACCAGAGGGGTTTGAGTAGCCATTTTGAAGATCGGTCCACAGGGCCCTTCGAAAAGACAACAGGTTGGAGGTGCGATGAAGTTGGTTCTGCTTGAAGAGATATATTGGAGATATGTAGGAAAGAGACCTCCCGGGTTTGAAGGAACACCCCCTTCGAAGTAAATCGAGATATATATGATGAAGCAGGCCTGTGACAGACGCTACATCTGTCTCGAAAGCCAAAGTGATGAGCGGCTAGCCTACCAAATAGACAAGATAGTTCATAATTTTTCCACCCCTAGCCTCGATTCGCTGTCCCCATCACGAGCCAGTTTCCCACTTACACGTGAAATTTGAAGGGCCGTTCGTAATAGTTCCTTGCCCTGGCAAACCTGGCTTCTGGCTCCGCTTCCCGGAGACATCCTCTCGATAGTCTTTGTTCTGTTTCCTTTATTCGGGGTGAAGCTCTTGCCTACTTTTCTACTTTCATTTGCATCTCGAATGTAGCGTGTGTGGTGGCTGCCTCTGTCCCTCTCTTGCAAACAATCCCCCCTTTTCCAGCCTTCTGGTCCGTTCTCGTTCGGCTTTGGCTTCCTTCCTGGTCGGAGTGGGCGCTTGTCTCTCTTTTCCCTGCGCTTCCTCCGTGACTCCCAGTTCGTCATATTTCGGCCTGACCTGATTTTCTAGGTGGCGTATCTTCAACTTCTTGGCGATTGTCACCTTCCCCAGGGCTCTCTCTTTCTAATATTCGGGGCCATCCATACGGTCAACGAGTGAAGGACTTCCTGGGTTCCCGAAAGCAGTCCGTATACCTATGGTGCCATGCAGGTATGGCAAACCGATAATCGTAGGCCTTGCCCGTCTCGTGACATAATACCGTCTACTTGGAGAGCTTCCTTTATCTCCTGGATCGAGTATCGGTGGTGTGCATTCGGCCTGTGGATCCATGGCTAAGGTTGTTCTCGGTCAAGGAGTAAAGTGAGCGTGTGGAGAGCTTTCTGCTGGTGACCTCATATGGAGGGACAAGAAGCGCTAAACATCAAATGAACACTAGGGCCGAATTGGCCACTTGTTCCAACGGGCCCTTGGCAATGTGGACCTAGAGGTGTTCTCGTTCGGGACAGGGGAATTGCGGCACTCCCCTGAGCTGTACGGAGTATGTCAGCTCCTCAACAGGAAGACTGAATTCCCTGGCAGCCAAGCTGCTGGTTAGGACCATCTGATCTCACATTATCAAATCTGTCCTCTTCAAGTTCCATCTGCCGTTTTGCAATGGTTGTGGTGATTGCTGGAGCAGCGGGTGGGGAAAATCCCGCCGACACAGTGGCATGACCCGGTGGGGGAGGGGCCGGCCCCGCAGATTCGGATTCGGATTCGGATCGAGGCTGGAATCGCAGGAGGATGGAATGAGATTCATGATTCCTCTGATCGAGCGCGGGGTGAGACGCACATTTTTAGGTATATCAAAACCGCGATTTCAAATAGTGTAACACAAGATTATCAAGATACGACGGTTTCTTACCAAGATGTTAGTCAATAGCGACCTAATTATATGCATTCTAACCAGGACAGGTAGACGAAGAGGTAGATATCGCGAAGTTAGTGGCTCTGCATCTTGACATCGCCTCCACTTCCTCCTCAATCCAGCTCCTAGTACAGTCTGGCTTACAAATCTGGAGGCTGGGAAGGTGAACTAGTTCACGCCACCTACTCATGGGATGTACGTTCTGAGGGTTATTTGGTTGACCGATTTCGGATGCTGGATCTATAGACAAAATACAATGTATAACTATGATCTCGACCATCCTTTGCCGGCTCTCGATATCCATATATCCCAGTGGAGACTATGGTCTAGAACCGGCCCCGCGGAGGCCGGGGGGGGGGGTTAACGGGAAGTAGTAATCCTGGGGTACGACGGCGAGACGAATCCCGGTGGGCCGTGTCCTCCAGTAATATTGCACATCGATGACATCGGAGGGTGGTGTGATATCCTGGATCTGGAGACGGATGGATTCAGGCAGGTATTGGAGGAGGTAGTCTCCGAATTTCGATCTTATCGCGCTGTGCCCGATGATGCGAGATTAGATGTGAATTTAGAACATATGGTAATATAAGCCAAAAACGACGCGACTGTTTGCGTCGACTACGTGATTGACATACTGATAACGCAATATATGGAGAACAAGGAAAGTGCAGAGAATGACAATTAACCAGTTTGACTCTACTGCGCAAAGTAGCTGTCGCTGATACTCGGTTCTGTTGTACACTTTAGTTAGTGAGGACGAGAAAATAATCTTACATTGATCTCTTCATAATCCCTCAGGGATACTTCGTAGAGTCTCATGGATTTGTCCTTTTCGGGGTTGGGGCTGAACCGGATCGAGTCCTTATTGGATGGTTGTGGTTACTAATGCAGACTAGTAGTCTTCGGGACGGAGCTACCTAGATAAGGGTAATTATTTAGCAGCCCGAACACCAAGGCAAGATGCCAGAGTGGTTAATGGGTGTGACTAGAAATCACATGGCTTCGGCCGCACAGGTTCGAATCCTGTTCTTGTCGCTTTCTTTTTTTGGTCCTTCCTCCGCCGATATCCCTCTCCAGACTTATGCGCTTTCAGAACGCTCTCCACCACGGCAAGATGCCAGAGTGGTTAATGGGTGTGACTAGAAATCACATGGCCTCGGCCGCACAGGTTCGAATCCTGTTCTTGTCGTTCTTTTTTTTGGTCTCTCATATTTTTTGGCTTCGTCTTTTTATTTTTGGAATCGGCCGGAAGGGTCCCTGGCAAGCGGAGTTGGATGTGGGCGAAGTGACGCGGAAAATCCGGCTATGCAGAGGTGAATGTGTCCTCGGGGACTGTGCGGGATCATATCTGCTGAGCTACAGTGTGACGAACCTGGCATCATGTATTGCGTGCTTGATACTCGAGGCAGTTGCTACACACTCATATTATTAATTGGAAACGAGTGCGAGCTGAGGTCGCTCCGGACCGGAAGCTACACTAAGTAGATGCATCATCCATCTGATGGACAATGCATATATAGTTCGGCAGCTCCCCCCTGGAGGTTAGATAGTCGGCGACACTCCATTGATCCTCTGAACAATTCATTGTCTACCAAGTCCTCTATTTCCACAACCTTACCAGCTCTATTATACTTCCGTCCCTGAAACCCCTCTTATAAACCTCCAGATAAACGCACACTTCGATCACAATGACCCAGATAACCAAGGTTGCTCTGGTTGGTGTAAGTAGTCGCTGAGCTACCCCACCCCGGATCTAGGTTTCCGAACTGACATGGAACTCTGCAAACTAGCCCACTGGAAACCTCGGACCTTCCATCCTCGAACAACTACTCAAAGCCGGATTCCAAGTGACGGTCCTCACTCGGCAGGGCAGCACACACACCTTCCCGGACTCGGTGACGGCCATCCCCGTCGACCTTGATTCCGTCGACTCTCTTACTAGTGCTCTCCAAGGGCAGGATGCGGTCGTCTCCGTCGTGGGCAACGGGGTATTCGACAAGCAGCACAACCTTGTAGAAGCAGCCGTCAAGGCTGGCGTCAAGCGATTCATCCCTTCCGAATTTGGCTCGAATACACCACACGAGAAGACCCGAACGATACCGACTTTTGCGCCCAAGATTGCGATCCAAAAAGAACTAGAGGACAAGGCCAAGACTACACCTCTCACTTACACATTGATCATCAATGGTCCGTTCCTCGACTGGGGTCTTAAGGTCGGCTTCGTTCTTAACGTCAAGGGGAAGAGTGCACAGCTCCTTGACGGTGGCGATCGAGTATTCAGTGCCACGACCCTCTCCGGGGTGGGCAAGGCCGTCGCCGGAGTTCTAAAGCACCCCGACGAGACTAAGAACAGAGCTGTCTATGTCCAGGAGACGGCCACCACACTCAAGGATCTGCTCGAGAAGGCCAAGAAAGCGGCTGGCCCTGATGGCTGGACCGTGGAAGAGGTCCCTGTCGCCAATCTAATTGCCGCCGCTAACGAGGAGCTTAAGAAACCGAATCCAAACCCAGCTGTCTGGGCTTACCCTTATGTCAAAGCAGCGATCTGGGGTGAAGGATATGGGTCTCACTTCGAGAAGCTTGACAACGAGCTGTTGGGAATTAAGGAGTTGAGCGATGGCGAATTGCAAGCTCTTGTAGATAGCATTGCGAAGGCATAATGGTCTTCCGCGGGGGGACCGACGACTCGAGATGCAATGAGGATTTCAGAGAGCTGAAGACCTGCTCTGTATTTTGTTAGTCCTAGCGAAAGGGGTGCTTGCCATTACGTCCTGTGGTATCGCCCTAAATCCAAATGTCTTAAGTAACGACGAGCTCGAATTTCGAAGTCAAAGAGTGATCAATCATTGTGAATTGACGAATTTCAACGACCATTGATGTGTGGGAAGTTTGCTCGCGTGCTTGTTAAAGTGGGTGCGAGTTCATCTTTCTTGCATTACGTACATTGCTTTTGTACCTGGCTGTTGTGTACGAAGTAGGCGGGTCCAATTCTCCCTAAACTGGACGGTGTCCACAGCAACCAGGGCAACCCCACACAACCAACGCCATTCCTGTTTTGTCCATTTGTAAATATGCCAAAGTGGCAGTTGCACTCATTTTCTCTCCCGCGTTTTTCGATTTGCAACATCAATGGCTTGACACCACGAAATAGGAGATTCCACCTCTTTTTTGGACCGACTCACACGAGGCCAACGCCAAACCCCCTTCGCGTGGTTAATACTCGACGCAATTGTTCCCTCCCGTAACCCTTCGCTCGCTGCGTGTTTTAGAGACCGCCAGCGATTATGAACAATGGCGAGGCTAAACGATCCACCACAATCAGCGGATAGCTATGAGACGCGTAAGGAACACTCATTTTCTCCCATTGTCTTCGACTCCTAAGCTAACCACCTATCCTCGGAATCTAGTCCGCAGAAAGCTTCTACGCCAGAACCGCGACCTTGCCCGCGTAAACTCTACCCAATCCCTCAAAATTCGCCACCTCGAGAACGAATGCGCCCGTATGCTTTCGGAGAATCTCGAACTCCGGGGCCAGATCCTCCAGCTCGAGAAAGAAGTTGAAAACAGCAAGGCCCAGAGGATAGCCGACCATGCACTCGAGATTAAGGCCAAACTCGAGGAGCAGCTCGTTGAATGGGGCAGCATACTCGCCGGGTTGGGACTAGAGCCCCCGGCGAAGAGGCGGGATGCTGTTGGAAGGCGGGCCACGCAACCGAGGACGAGCCTGCCTAAGAGGAGCCCAAGGAAGTCGCTGAGAGATTTGGCGAAGGAGGCGGAGGCGAGAGCCAGGGAGGAGGGCAGACTGACGCCAATTCGGGAACATAGGACATACCCAAGGCAGACGTTGGAGTATGCTTTCCCCTCTCATAACTTGCTGATATTGATGATATTAACGATATTTTACAGTAGCGAGGAAATCATGGCACTTCGGTCAGAGGTAGAGGCGGCCGACGTGTCTGGTTCTTCTGATATCGGCCCTCCGCCTGTTTCCCAATTCGTCGATGAAGATTATTCGAGTATCCCCGAGTCGCCTACGAAGCCGCCCACGACAAAGAAAACAGCCGAACCAGAGCGCGAGGAGACAAAGGAGCCAGTCCCAACTACTAATGTGGTAGAGAAGAGCGAGCCGGATGAAGCGCCTTCCGCTGCGACCACAGTGCCCACGTTCTCGAAGCCCGAAGTCCAGAGTGCCCCGGCTCCCGCTCCCATTAAGGCCGGATCAAAGAGGAAATTAGGAGCTCGAGAGGAACCAGAAAATATCAACACAACAAATGCACAGATTCAACCAGTTACGGCGGCTAGGAGGAAATCCACTATATCAAAAGAGAGGACTGGCGGCAAGACGCTCAAAGAGCTTGCGGCTATGAGACGGGAGTCCCGAGAGACGGCGACTACGCCGGTTCTTGCACCGACCAGGAGACCTCTCGCCGTCAAGAGTACTAACGAGGATATTGCTTCACCAAAGAAAGCGGTGGGGAAGAAGGGTGCTGAACCAGACGGAAAACCAATCAAGCCGTTAAAGCTCAAGGCTAATAAAGAGGACGGTCCAAGGCGGTCAACAAAGCCCAAGAACACGGAGATTATCAAGATAAAGGAGGAGCCTGTACTTGCTCCTGTAGAGACCGCCATCATTAGCCCCACCACTGAGCCGGAGAAGCTCGCCGCCCCCCTCGATGCGAACCTTTTGTCGCCCTCCTCCCCACAGCCGAAATCCCAAAATGAATCAAACGATACGCCACCTCCAGCCGACATCTCCTGGAAAGGCGAGACCTCACGCCCTAGTCGCCGAGCGCGGGTGCCCATTAGCTACGCCGAGCCTAATCTGCGAGACAAGATGAGGCGTCCGACTAAGGAGCTGGTTGATGCTGTTGCAGGCGAGGGCAAATATCGACGCCAGAGCAGCTTAGATGAGGAAATTGCCGCCAGTGAAAGTCAGGGGAAGCGTGAGTCGACGGCGGGAGAGTCGTCGAAGAGGAGCACGCCTGCGCCCGAACCGGAGAGGAATGATCAGGTCGCAAGCCCGCTTGCGCAGAAGGGAGACGGGGTTGTTAATGACACTCTCCCCAGTAGCGTTGTCACGGAGCGCAGGAAGAGACGGTCCTCGATCTTAACGAGGGATAGTACCAACTTCAATGACACCATGGGCGCTTCCAGTAACGACACCGACGACACCCTCGATACTTCCCTTGGCTCGACATCTAGTCTGGAGAGTAGCGTGGATATCTACGAGTTCCCAAGCAATTCCCCCGACAAAGGTGCTGGGAGTGCGGCCGTTAGCGAGACGACTTCACGCAAGGTGGGGGTAGCAACGAGACGAGTATCGATGGCCGACCACACAGAACTCAGCCTCGAGAGAGAAGAGACGACCAAAGTTTCGAGGAAGAGATCGTCTATCCACAGCAGCCGCCGGTCGAGGGCAGAATTGGGAAGAATAAAGCAAGAGGATGGTGACGAGGGTACTTCTACTGTCGCTGCCACTAAGGATCGGTCGATGAGAAGGAGAAGCACCATGCTTTGAAATTGTGATAAGTTATCAGGCACTGTAAAGATTATGAACTCTTGGAGCGGAACTATGCACTTGTCAATTGTCAATTTCCTTTCCTTGTTGATACCATTGGGTTATTCTGGGGCGCATTGGTCTTTGGTTTCTCTCATGACAAAATGATATGAGCATGCAAAGCAAACACATTCATAGCGATAGGGGTTGTTTTACTCTGTGGATTTCCTTGTTTAGGGATACGACTTTTATTTAATATTTGTTTAGATGCTTTTCCTTGAAGAAGTTTTGATGAATGTTAATTTCCTTGTTTCTTGATCATGAAGCTATGAATAGCATATGTAATCCCAAACCTACCCCCAGCCTCTCAAGCAATAACACTATTTCCACCAGCCACGTCATCCTTCTCATTACGGGGTATAGAACTATGTATGTATGATAGTTTCCATCTCCGAAGCGCCTCCAGACCCGTCGCGCCCCCCAAACCTCTTCATCCTCCCTCTCTTCTCCCATCACGCGCCTGCTGATGGCTCAACAGGCTTCGTATATGTGACTTTTTCCACGGCTACGTTTTCGTTCCCCGCCTCGTCTTTTCGTAGTTGGTAGACGTAAAGAGTCAACGAAATTCCTTGGACCTATTCGAGTTTATAAAGTTAGCAACCAATCCCATCCTCGCGCCCGGAAGAACCGGCCTGGGCCAGCCTAGCCTCCCGGCTCCCGGATGCCCCCCCCCCCCCCCCCCAAAAACTTACATCCATCAAACAAAAGCTCGGCGTCGGCTCCCCCTCCTCACTCCACCCCGTCGTGAAAGCCCCCGTCGCGCTTCCCGGATTCACAAAGAACTTGTCCATATACTCAAACGCATCGAACTTGTGCGTGCCGCCCCAGCAGAGGACGTCGACGTCGAGACGGTTCGCCTCGGCGAGGAGGAGGTCGGGTTCGTTGGAGACGAGGGTGAAGCCCTCGAGGAATCCGATGCGGAGGGAGCCGTGGGAGACGACCTGGGTGAGGGGTAGGGAGGTGGCCTCGACGTCGTAGCGGCCCTTGACGATTTTCAGGTCGGGGGTGATGGAGCGGAGGTATTCGTAGGTGGTTTTGTCGGTTAGGTTGCCGAGGCAGAGGGTCTGGCTTATTTTGCCTGGGGCGAGTAGTTTTTTGAACTATTGAAGGGGTGGATTTAGCTATATGCCGGTCCGGGGGCGGAGTCGGGGGGAGGTGTGCGGTACCTTGGGCGGCAGGTCTAGAGCGCGATCCGGTATGTGCAGGTCACCAATCACTAGTATGAGGAAAGCCATTGTGTCGAGCGGACTGAATGGGTTCGTGGGAAGGGGACACGATGGGTGGTGGGCTTGGAGGAATTTGGCGCAAGGACCGATGAGGTGGGTTCAGGTTGATGGCGGTTTGGCCCGTGGAGGTCGGTGACGTTGGTAGCTTCGACTGCTGGCGCAGGTGCTGCACATTGATCTCGATTAAGCCCCCTCAGTGGCTTGAGCACGGAACAGAACCCCCACCCTCAGCCAGGCTACAGCACTTCGCCCATACGAAGAAAACGCGAGAGCCACTCATTGACAACCAAAAAAAAAAAAAAAAAAAAAAAAAAAAAAAAAACCTCGACAAAATCTGTGTTCTTTTTAATAGTATAAGCATTGGCTATCCCAAATACTCTAACTCTTTCCGAAGGGATTTTCTTAAATTGATTCTTCCTGGACGTTTTATGTCCGTCGTGTCCAACTCGCAGCTGTGTACAGCTGTAAAGTCCAAGTAAGTTAGGATTGAAAGACTAACCGAACTTTGCGCTGAGATTCTTGAAAACTGCTTTCAATACTTATTCTCAAATGACAATAAATCAGACAAGCACAGCTGTCTAGTCTGTACCCAATGCAAGGCTTCAGTACTAAAAGAAAAAGAAATTTCGAAGTAGTGGTCGTATGAGCCTCGAAGCAGCTCAGCTCTTCGTCCAATCACCCGCTGCGAAGCTTCGGACTTTCCTCTGATGACATCAATTGATCGCGGGAATCTGACCAAATCTCTTCTCTCAGTCTCTCGACCAGTCTCTTCACACCAATCCTCCATCCCTCTGGCCGCCAATATGTCTCAATAGCTGTGCGAAAGAGGAATGGGAACTGGATCTAGTGGGGTTCGGCTGTACTTGGTTGTGGAGCTCTTCGGCCAAGTACAATTGTACCTCTTCCGCGCGCTAGCTCTCATTGTCGTAAGTCACGTCGCGATGCGATCCTCCGAGTAAGAAATGGTAGCAATACTCCTCGGCTCGCCGGGCTATCGTCGAGTCACAGACTTGCTCCACATTCCCGACATCAAAATTGTATTAGATCAAACGTTAGTCACTAAAATCCTACAATCGTAGTCTTTGTATTTGTCAACCCGCCACGATTCTCAACTCCTCCTTGCCAGAAAGCATGCAATTGATGCCGTAGGTGTATGTAAAAGTTCCCCCTCCAGTCTTTACCCCTCATCACCAAGCAACCTTGTTGCCCGCGCAGTCACCTTCGCCCTTTCGCCCTCACCCACAGCGGACACCTCCGACATCCGGCATTGGATCTCCGGCGTTAGGAGAACCCACTCCATCCCAAGTTTTCCTCCATGTTGGCACGACATTCTCGAACTCGTTTTCTCTCTTCCAAATTTTTATCCTCGCAGAAGATCATTGCTCCCTCAACGGCCTTTCATCGCGGAATTGTATGTATGACGTAAAGCCGAGTGTCGACGCCGTGCAAATTACACCCCGTTAACGACCACTTCAATTGACACATCTTGTTTGCTAGTTTAACACGAACCCCGCGCTCAAGATGTCTACCCAACCCGCTCACCCCGCCCTCCTGATCCCCGGGCCCATCGAGTTCGACGATGCCGTCCTCCAGTCCATGGGCCACTTCAGGTAATTGCGTATCCGTATCGGACACAACTATCATGCCCACCAACCGTTCGCTTTCGCCTTAAACGAGGGGCAAACAGAAAAAGAAAAGAAAATAAATATACTAACAGAAGTTGAAACCAACAGTGAGAGCCATGTCGGACCCGGCTTCATCTCGGTCTTCGGCGACACGCTTTCTCAGCTCCGGAAGCTCTTCCAGACTACCGACCCGGCCTCGCAACCCTTCGTCATCTCCGGTTCCGGTACTCTCGGATGGGATCTCGTTTCCGCTAACCTCGTCGAGGCCGGTGACGATGTCCTCGTTCTTCAATCCGGCTACTTCAGCGACGGCTTCGCCGACTGCCTGACCACCTACGGAGCGATCGTTACTCAGGTCAAGGCCGCTCCCGGCTCCCGACCCCAGCTCGACGAGGTCGAGAAGGCCCTGTCCGCGAAGAACTACAAGCTCCTTACTGTCACCCACGTCGACACCTCGACCGGTGTGCTCAGCGAGCTGAAGAAGCTCTCTGAGCTCGTCCACAAGGTCTCTCCTGATACCCTCATCGTCGTTGATGGTGTGTGCAGTGTCGCCTGTGAGGAGATTGCTTTTGATGACTGGAAGCTTGATGGTGTCGTCACCGCCAGCCAGAAGGCCATCGGTTGCCCTGCTGGTCTCTCCATTTCCATGTTCAGCGGCAGGGCAATTGAGAGGTCTCAGACCAGGAAGACCCCTCCCTCTTCATACTTCGCCTCTATGAAGAACTGGACTCCTAGTACGCCCCCCCCCCTTCTTCTTCTTTGCATTATACCTCGCCCGATGGCCTCCTTCGCGTGAAAAGGGAGGAAATGCCAACTAACATTGTTTGAAACTAACAGTCATGAAGAACTACGAAGCCAAGAAGGCCTCCTACTTCGCTACTCCCTCTCCCCAGCTCGTCCGCGCCCTCCACACCGCTCTCACCCAGATCCTGGATAAGCCGCTTGCTGAGCGCTTCGCCCGCCACCGCGAGGCTTCTGATAGGATTAAGAAGGCCGTTGCCGAGCTCGGTCTCCAGCAGGTTGCCGCGAACCCCGACGACCAAGCCCACGGCATGACTGCTATGTACCTCCCCGAGTCCGTCAAGCCCACCGACATCCTCCCCATCCTAGGAAAGAAGGGTGTTGTGTTTGCTGGTGGTATCCACAAGGAGATTGCCTCCAGGTATATCCGATTCGGTCACATGGGTGTGAGCGTGGTAAGTTGTGCCTCCTTTGCCTTCATCGATAGTTTTGAAATATATCGACTGACTTGAAATAGCTTGACCCGTCGCGGAATGATATCGATAAAGCCCTCACTGCTCTCAAGGAGGCGCTTGCGGAATGTGGACATAGCAAGGCTTGACTGTAAGCCGCGGTGTGGAGTTCCTAGAAGGGGTTCGGGATAATGGAAAGAGAAAAAAAAAGAGCATCTGGTTTATTGGGTTCCTTTTTCAGGTAGACAAGGCAGCAACCACCCGTCAATACAGCTCATCAAAGCCGCCAAAAGTAGCCAAGGACATCCATTGCTGCCGTTTTAGGTTGTACCGACACCAATTTTGATGCTTTGATCTTTCAATTGTTCTCTGATTCAGTGGAGCATCAATCTCCCCTCCAGTTCTAGGCAGGTTCTTTCTGATCAGGCATCACGGTATGGCCTGCCCTGGCGGGTGACGTGACGTGACGTGGGGCCAGGCCAACCAGAATGGCCAAGCGACGTGTTCTTGATTGATCCGAACCTGCCGCTACACATACTCTCATGAATTACTATTTGCTCCTCCCCAGAATTTCTAAGGGATGCATGTCATTGACTGTGCATTTCAGATGTGATATAAGGAGAGTTATGATTGATGCTGCTAGCTAGCTCTTTCATTGATATTAATTTTATGATAAGGTTGGAGCATCTGAGTGAGAGCTCTGGTGATACCTGGAAGTACTAGGTACTTCATTTCTGCCTAGGTCTAAATCTTGAAATGCAGGTTGAGTGATGCATTAGAGCGGTTGGTGACGACGTCTCGGACTTCAATCCTCGGTGGTGGATCACCAAGCCTAGTGATTTGTAATCCTGTATTCTCCTCTTCTAAACTAAACATTAGTTGTTTATATATCGAGTCTGAAGATAACCGTGACTCGAGTTGTGACAGGACGTTCGAACGTTTCTAGTCCTTTTGAGCGGTTCAATGTTGGAGATCCTAAGCCGAATTCGGTGCATGCTGGAAGAAATTTGCTGCAGAACCACGCATCTGCATTCTGTGGATAGAGGGGTGGTGCTCTGGACTCTGGAGTAAGTGGTGTGTGGTTTCCATAGCAGCCAGGGTCAACGGCTCCATCACATCTATTGATCAATCAATCAATCGTTTTGGAGCCTTAAGCCACCGAGTGGATGAATTGGTGTCGAGCGGTGCTCCAGTGGCCCGCTACTAGACCGCCTATCACAGGAGAGCGTTAGGCGGCGCTTCCACTAACTTCCCGTTGTAAACGACTAGAACCTCCTGTTGTTTCCACGCTTCCACACCTGTGACGCGGAAAGTACTGGATACATCAAGACCCAGCATCGACCTTCTCCACTGCCCACTCGGCTGACAAAATTGGTCTACTTTGTCCCCGCCATCCACCACCTCGCCTTCCTCTCTCTGATGCTATCTGCCTCTGCACTGCACCTTCGATATACTCGGCCTCTCCACCCCCTCACCACTTTTTTTTACCCTTGAAATCTCCGTCCACAGTAGAGAGCCCTCTCTCCTCCTCTATCCACGATCCGATCGCCGAAACTCTCTCTTCTTCTCACAACATCACACCTCATCCCAAACCCCGCATTCATAAACTTCCCCGCCATTTCCCCCTCGCCGCGATCATGGCTGTCTCCATTGAGGAGCTCGACAGTCTTGTCCGCGACTTCTACGAAGGTCGCGGTGAGCAGGTATGCATCTTGTGGACATCGGGGATGCTCTTCCTCGCGATCAGTGACGCTGACTAGTTCTTTTCGCTCGTTGTATAGCAAAAAATGGCACAGGCCCGTCTAAACCAGGTATGAACGACCGATCCTCCCAGAAACATACCGAGTCGCTTAATAGCTAGGCACAAAGCTAACTTTTCGCGTCTCTAGTTCAAAGAAGATCCCGACGCCTGGCTCATGGTCGATAAAATATTGTCCGAAGCAAGCTACCCGCAGACCAAATGTATGCCTCGAACCCGCCCAAACATAAAACAAGTTTGCTTCCTTCCGCACTAGGTGGTAGATAAGGAAGGACGAGAAGCCGATGGACGCTGACATTGTATTCTGCAACTAGATTTAGGACTACAGGTCCTCGACCAGGTCATCATGACCCGGTGGAAGGTTCTGCCCCGCGAACAATGTCAAGGTGGGCAGGCTAGGACCATCCTGATTGCGTGCCCCGGGTTTCTCGCGGTGCTCGGGAGCTGTGACGCTGACTAGTTTATAGGTATCCGAAACTTCGTTGTTCAGTTCATCATTCAGTGCTCTAGCTCCGAAGAGTCCCTGCGATCCCAAAAGACGCTTCTGAACAAGCTGAACCTGGTCCTCGTGTCGGTATTGAAGCAGGAATGGCCGCACCAGTGGCCCAGTTTCATCAACGAAATCATCACGTCGTGTCATTCGAGCCTTTCGATTTGCGAGAACAACATGACGATTCTTCGTCTCCTCTCCGAAGAAGTCTTCGACTACTCCGCCGAGCAGATGACTTCGACCAAGACTAAGAACCTGAAGACGACAATGTGCGCCGAGTTTTCGCAAATTTTCCAGCTCTGCCAAGAGATTCTCACGACAGCGAATCAACCCAGTCTCATCAAGGCGACCCTCGAGACTCTGTTACGATTCTGCAACTGGATTCCTCTCGGTTACATCTTTGAGACTAATCTCATTGATACCCTCCGCAATCGATTCCTCGAAGTTCCCGAATTCCGTAACGTGACACTCCAATGTCTAACAGAGATCGGTGGTCTGCAGACGGGCGGACCTGGGCAGCCAACCTACGAGGAACAGCTGGTCAAGATGTTCACCGAAGTCCTAACCACCATCTCAAACATCATTCCCATCACGCTGGACCTGAAGGAGACGTACCCGGGCAGCAATTCGCGGGATCAAGAGTTTATCCAAAATCTTGCCCTCTTCCTGTGCAATTTCTTCAGCATGCACCTGAATGTAAGCTTATACCACTCACCCTCATCCTCCAGCGGCAATCTTTGCATTCTACTACACACCCTAGCTCCTCCGCGAAACATTACGATCATTTCTAACTGCGTGGTTCTAGCTTATCGAAAACCTCCCTAACCGCGACTTCTTGTCCCACGGACATTTCTACTTGATCCGAATATCCCAAATCGATGATCGCGAAATCTTCAAGATCTGCCTCGACTACTGGCTTAAGCTTGTTCAGGATCTCTACGATGAGATGCAGCAGCTTCCCATCACCGACGTAAACCCTCTAATGGCCATGGGAGCCGGCATCTCCGGCGGTGGCGCTCCCAACCCGGCTCTGCTGATGAACTATCCCCTCCGAAAGCACAAGTATACCGAGATTCTGTCAAACCTGCGAGTTGTTATGATTGAGAAGATGGTGAGGCCCGAAGAAGTCCTCATTGTTGAGAATGATGAAGGAGAAATTGTACGAGAGTTCGTCAAGGAAAGCGATACCGTGCAGCTCTACAAGACCATCCGCGAGTGCCTCGTCTATCTCACCCACCTCGACGTTGTGGATACGGAGAACATCATGACCGAGAAGTTGGCGAGGCAGGTGGACAACTCCGAATGGTCGTGGCATAACTGCAATGTTTTGTGCTGGGCTATTGGTTCCATCTCCCTAGCCATGAACGAGGAGACAGAGAAGCGCTTCCTCGTTACGGTCATCAAGGACCTACTTGGTCTGACTGAGATGAAGCGAGGAAAGGACAACAAGGCCGTTGTCGCGAGTAATATCATGTACATTGTCGGCCAATACCCTCGGTTCTTGAAGGCCCATTGGAAGTTCCTCAAGACGGTTGTCAACAAACTCTTCGAGTTCATGCACGAGTCGCACGAAGGTAAGGACACTCAACGGAATTCTTGGCATAGCCTTAGTTTGGTAGCTAACCTTGCTCGTTCCTCCCTTAGGTGTTCAGGACATGGCATGCGACACTTTCATCAAGATTGCCAGGCAATGCCGACGTCACTTCGTGGCGCTCCAGCCTAGTGAGCAGGAGCCTTTTATCGAGGAGATCATTAGGAATTTGCACAAGATTACTTGCGATCTCACGCCCCAGCAGGTCCACACATTCTACGAGGCATGCGGCTACATGGTGGCCGCACAAGGTAGCAAGCCCCAACAGGAGCGCCTACTTGCCGATCTCATGGCCCTGCCCAACGCTGCCTGGGACGAGATTATCAAACAGGCCACCATCAACCCAGCCATTCTCCAGGACGCCGAGACTATCAAGGTTATCGGCAACATCATGAAGACCAACGTCTCAGCGTGCACATCAATTGGACCTTACTTCTATCCCCAGATTGGCCGAATTTACCACGACATGCTCCAGATGTACCGCGCCACTAGCACGCTTATTTCGGAGGCTGTGGCCAAGGATGGTGAGTTTTCAGTTCAAGGAATGTCTTTTGATTCTCACTGACTAAAACTTGATTCAAGGTGAAATCGCTACCAAGATGCCTAAGGTCCGGGGTCTTCGTACCATTAAGAAGGAGGTCCTTAAGCTTATCGAGACCTACGTCGAAAAGGCGGAGGATCTACAAGCTGTCCGATTGCAGATGGTCCCCCCTCTTCTCGATTCGGTCCTGGTGGATTATAACCGCAACGTACCCGGTGCCCGAGACGCCGAGGTCCTGAAGGCCATGTCAACCATTATCTCAAAGCTCTCTGTAAGTATCGTTCCTGCCGGTACCACCGCCATCATTATTGACAGAACGGCGACTGACGCTGTGCGACTATAGTCTCTGATGGAGGACCAAATCCCTATCATTATGGAAAATGTTTTCGAGTGCACCCTCGAGATGATTAACAAGGACTTCTCTGAGTTCCCGGAGCATCGAGTCGAGTTTTTCAACCTCCTTAGAGCCATCAACTTGCACTGCTTCCCAGGTACGAACAAGAACCCCACCCCCCAACGTTCGAGTTGTTATTCCTCTACGGAAATGGATTTACTGACCGAGACGTAAATAGCATTACTCAAGCTTGACAACCGCCAGTTCAAGTTTGTTATTGACTCTTGTTCGTGGGCCTTCAAGCACGACAACCGAGATGTGGAGGCTGCAGGACTTAACATGTGCCTTGAGCTCATCAACAACATTGCCGAGAAGACTGATGTCCAGACGTCCAACATGTTCTTCCAGCAGTTTTTCATCCCAATTCTGCAGGACATCTTCTATGTCGTTACCGATCCCGACCACAAGGCGGGTTTCAAGACGCAGTCTATGCTGCTTATGAGGCTGTTCTACTTCGTCAGCCCTGCCGACGGCACCGCGCCCAAGATTCAGGGCCCGATCTATCCTCCTACGGAAGCGCAGCCAGGAACTGGAAACAAGGAGTTCCTAGCCAACTTTGTCGCAATGCAAATGAAGAATGCCTTCCCCAATCTCCAGCCGTGAGTCTACCTTCCCCCCCCCCCTTCACCCCTAAAACCAGTGAAGAACCGGGACAGAATCAGACTAACAGAAGTAGGGCGCAAATCGCATCGTTCGTGGAGAATCTCTTTGCGTATAACACGCAGTATGACAAATTCCGACTTAACCTGCGAGACTTCCTCATCTCCCTCAAGGAGTTTGCTGGCGACAATGCCGAGCTTTACGTTGTGGAAAAGGAGCAGCAAGAGCGCGATGCCAAGGCTGCCGATCTCGAGCGCCGAGCCAAGGTTGGCGGTCTCTTGAAGCCGTCGGAATTGGAGGAGGATGAACTATGACTGGGCGAAGAGCTACGTACGGAATTCGCGCCTAGCCATGGCAGTCCCAGCCTCGGAACTAAATTCGAGGGTAAAACGGAGCAAGATGGTTTCGACGGCTGGGACATATACGGATTGTGACCCGGGCCGACGAAACGGGACAGCCAGCATATTTGGAGCAAGGGTTCACCCGGCAAGAGGTGTAATTCGAGTCGTGTCTCTCTCGCTGGGGAGCGCTGAAGTTCTGGCCACAATCTTATTTGTAGTGATACCAAAATGGGTCCTCAGAGGACAAGTTATTAGCGTTTTTTCACGTTTTCTTTTCTTTTCTTATCCCCTAGAACGCTTTATTCGGTCCTGTTTACCCCCCAGGGAGAGGAATGATCCGAAAGCAGAAAAAGTTTTATATTCACGTCGGCGAAGTGTACTTAACGGGGGAGTTGAAAAAGCTAGGCGGGTTCGGTTATTACGGGAAGGAAAGGAGATGAAAAATGGAAAGGGGGGGATGAACGAAATGCGCGGCTTCTTGTGAACAGGTTTTTTTTCAGTTCAAGATTTCCATCTTCCCATCTTCTGTTTCTTTCTCTGGTTTCCTCGTTCCGTCATTGCTTGTGCTTCCTCTTGTTCTAATTTGTTGTCGTTGTGTGGGGCTCGAAGGTGCGGTGACACTTGCCTCTATGCATCCATGGTGGTCGATGAATGGTTTCGTGTGAAGGATCTTAATACGGCTTGCTGGAGGGGCATTTCTAAACTGTTTTAAAAGAGGAGTATAAGTCCAGTATCCCGAGTGCTCTCTCTAATACCACCACTCACTACCCTTCTTCCTTGACTTCATTACATTGCCGGTTAGACTAATCCAATCTGATATATAACCCCGGCCAAGGAATGTCGAATTCAAGGCTTCCAGGAAAGAGGGTTTGTCTAAAAGGTTATCTAGCTGACTACCGTCTCCCTCAAGCTAGAGGGAGCTCCAGCGCCCTTTGATATTATTTTCTTCTGTCGGAATGCCACGTCGAGGAGAGATAAGACAAGAAGAGTATGGGTCGAATGTCGAGAAAGAAGTCGTTTCCGAGTTGGCTTCCGATCTGTTGAATATATCATGTCTCCAAGTTCTATTCACCACGTTAAGGAGGAGTTGGAGTCAATAGCATGTACCTCTTTTTCTTCTCGGCCTCTGCCTTCTTTATTGAAATTAATTATTATGATTATGTCTAAATAGGATCATCCCCATAGCTCCCCCTAGCCAGCTTCCTAAGCCTTCACAAATAACCTTCCTTTCAAGTCCAGCTGTCGAAGGGGCGTGCAAGGCATTCGGAGAGCCTTCGGGAACGAATATATAACGGGCAAGCCCTCCATTCCCCAACCAATGCTTCCAACAGGTCTTTTTCTAGAGGCTAGAGATGGACTCCGTGGGATCGGCAGTGCCTAAGAATTATTATACCAGGGTCAGAAATCACATAGACATCTGTCGGATTTCAGAAGGAGAGAACTTACTGTTGACGAACCTGTATCTGACGTTGTCGTACTCTTCAGCACCCCCAATGCCTCGGCTCGCAAACCTACCTAGGAAGCGCCGGAGCGCAGGGTTCAGCATATTCACCTGAATAGTCTCTCCAGTGAGACTTTGGCCCCAGAGGGCAACGGGGATATCTGAATAACCATCAAGTAATTTTCGAGGCTGGACTTCAACCAGGCAATCGGAGTCTCCTTGGCCGAAAACGGTTGGCAGATAGTCTGAAATGAGAGCTTTGCACTCGTCGACGAGGGTGGCCATTTTCAAAGGAAGTGTCTAATATCGAAGAAATGGAGAGGCAATAGATTTTGCGAAAGTGTGAAGATGTGGAGCGGAAACTAGAGTTCAACAGTGTTGGTCTCTCTGTCGAGGAAGCTTCTTATATACATCGTGAGGAACAATATCTATTCATAGTGAAGAATGAACAAGGGACAAACATATGCATTCATTGCATTCAATCTAAGTGATGGCTGGTGACAGCCAGATTGAATGGAAGTAAGTGTTTGATCTCAGGAACAATAGTGGAAAAGTAGAATGCTAGAAAGGCAATAGATTCCGGGATAGTGTGAGGGTGAGGAGCAGGAATCATAGCCCAACAGAGTTGGTCTCTCTAGCAGCCTTGTATCTTCATTACGAGAAAGGAATGAGCAGTGAATATAGATGTCCATTGCTTTTGATTTATTCAAATGGTGACTGGCGGCAGGTCAGGTTGGTATAGTTTGGTAATAGTTTTCTTATATTCATCGCGAGGAATGAACGAGGGGCGAACATAGATATTCATTGCTTTCGATTTATTCAATGATGCCTGATGGCAGGCAGATTAGTTCTAACGGTGGCACCTTCCTCTATGTATCCATGGAGGTCGATGAAGGGTTTCGTGTGAAGGATTCCAAAGTGTTTTGAAAAGGAGTACGAGTCCCATGACCCGAGTACTCTTGTACTCTTGCTAATGGAGATCCGTGGACGAAATTTCTTTGCCGCATACCAGGTTATACGAAATGGGCAACTTGATGGCCCTACATGGCGTCGCCATGTTGCTACTGGCCGCCAAGGTCGGGGGCCATAGGCCACGGCCTGGCTATCTTTCCCTGAACCGCACTTTGTCAACATACTCACCGTCCCATGTCATCTGTGCCAGTGTTTGGAAAACTCGCGACTTATATTGTTACGGTGAAGAGGGGGAGGGGGTACAAAGGGGAGAGATGAGGTGCTTCATATGGGCCTGTTGATGTGATGTGCCCTTATTTCCTCGGTTTTGACTCTGATGAATAGAAAAAGGGAGCTCCATTGTTATGGCCAAGAGTACTGGTGATAGGAGACTTTCTGTATTCAACAGATCGGGAAGCGGTTCTTCAGTACCGAATCTCGATATTCACCCTTCACCCGCACTCCCCTCGTCTATCTCGCCTTGATGTGACATTGTCCATATTTTCCTTCTTCTTTGATTCATCAATATAATATGAAATAGCGCCGGCACCCTCTCCAGTCTGAGTAGTCCCCAGGATACCCCTCCAGACAAACACTCATTTCCGGAAGCCCTCGCATTCGACATCCTTAACCTAGGTTATGTGCGAGAATGAAATAGTCTACTCGGTACTGTAACAAAGCAAGGAAACAGGATGTTCACGTCCACGCGCACGAAAGCCTGCTCGATGCTAGCATTAGCTAACGTCCTTTCCCTTTCCCTGCCTGCTCATCTCTTCACGGCCTAGTTCTGAGAATAGGGCCGTAGATAATAGCTTGATTATTATTAGTTATCAAATCCGATTTCACATCAGGTGCCATCATTCTTACTCACCCATGTCCTAGTCCAGGATGAGCTGTTCATGGAAAGGAGGTGAAGCCGGCCCAAATGATTCAAGAGACCTCAATGCTGGGATGGATGTGCTAGACACATCTTTGCTAGAGGTTCCTATACGATGTCGTGAAATGCGTCCGTGAGCCTCCGGCAATACATTAACACATTCTCAATGAGGATTAGCCTAGGAATGATGATTTTGAATCAATTCTTCGGATTACGACTGCATAGAACCATCCCCATCGCTTCTCCTACTCCTAGCCAGCGGAGTTTTCACAATAACTTCCCTTTCAAGTCCAGCTATCGAGGGGGTGTGAGGAATTCGGAAAGCCTCAAGCTCCCGAGATCAACAGGTAAAGGGCAAGACCTCCCCTTTCCCAACCAATGCTTCCAGTTGATCTCTTTCCATCAGAGGCTACTCTCGTCCTCGGTGAGCTCCTCCGAGTCTAAGAATTATACCAGGGTCAGAAACCTCACGCATCAATCGATGGACAACTGTCGAATTTCATAAGAAAAGATGGAACTTACTCAAGACGAACTTATATAAGACGTCCTGGTACTGTTCAGCGCCCCCAAGGCCGCGGCTTGCAAGTCTCGCTAGGAAGCGCCGGAGCCCGGGGCTCATCATATTCACGAGGATCGGTACTCCAGTCAAACTTACCCCCCAAAGGGAGATCGGGACGAGTGGGGAACCGTCAATCATTTTGCCAGGATAGACCTCAGCCCAAATATACATGCCCCCAAGGCTGCACTCCGTGGGTAGGACCACAGCAACTAAGGTCTCGCACTCAGAAACAAAATTGTGGGACATCGTGAGATTTAGAATGTGTTTGATAGGATGGAATAGAAGTAAGGTAATGGATTCTTGGAAAGCGTAAGGATGGGGAGCAGAAATCACAGTTCGACAGCTCCGGTAAGGCAGCTTTTTATCTTCATCGTGAGGAACGAACCAAGGACGCCCACAGATCTTCATTGCTTTCGATTTCTTCAAATGATGACTGGCGGCAGGTCAGAACAGTGGCTGGTCTGACGGCAAACTCCTGCAGACTGTTTGAAAAGAAACAATTGAAACAAAGCTGAAGAGTATCAAGATCAAGATTCCCAGAGATTTGGGACAAGAGGCTCATTACCAGTCAGACCTCGCTTCTTCAACCTCTCAGCCCTCTTGTCAAGGTATGCAGCATATGGCAACTTGGGGGTGGTTTTAGCTTCGTCGGCCCAGATGTCATATCCAGTTTCATCCCATACCACCAACTGTTCCATGAAGTTCGATTTGAGATTGACATTCTGCTTCTCCTTAATGAGAGCCAAAGCTGAGTCTGGAGAAAGGTGGTGCTTTCGCATAAGGTAGGCCGCAACCACAGCAACGGCACGACAGGTGCCAGTCGTGCAGTGCACCAGGACGTGTTTGTTCGTCTCGCCACGCATCTCCTCGATGAAGTCGCACATTTCAGTCATACGAACTAGAAGATCTTGGGTTGAAGAAGCGGCACATGGGACCAGCAGGTGCCGTGCGGCAGGAACTATCTTCCGGTTCGATGCATAGCGCCATCTTGCTGAGTCCCCCTTCTGGAGGGAGAGCTTAGCAGTGATGTTGTTTTCGGCGAGACAATCGGCCTCGTAAGAGCTCATCAGATCGCCGATGTATAGACCGGGTTCGATTTCCGAAATTTTAGGGTCTGGAATGTTTGGAAAGACGAACGGCGGCCTCGAGACCGGTTCTGCGACGTCTAGAAAGTCGAATGGCTGCATCCTGAACGGTTTTGCGATCACTGGATTGCTTTGATTGTGGGCGGAGATGTATCGTGACTAGGTGGAAGCGAGGGTGTGTAGGATGAAGGTTGTTGGCTGTGTGAGAAGAGGTATAGTGTGTGACTGGGTGGAAACGAAGAAGCTGACTCTTGGGGAGTGGATGATGACTAGATGGGAGTGAGGTGTCTGTCGACTGTTTGAGATGGAAGTGAAAAGGTTGACTGTTTGAGAAGATGAGTGGTGCTACCTGCGGCTCTTTATAGCTCGGTAGAGTCCTCTTCACATGGAAAAAAAACAAGAAATCAACACCAAGCACAGATTATTTGTGAGGCAAAGAATCAAGAATGGGATTCGTAAGGGAAAGGAGAGCGACAACAGAGCGAGCACTTCAACAACCTAAATCACATGTAATCTCAGCTGCTTGCAGGTGTGTGGTTGCGGTTGCGTTTTGCGGTTGCGTTTTGCGGTTGCAGGCGGGTGTCACTACCTTTGACGTCATACGTAAGTAACGTTGGTCATCACATGAGGAAACTTGGAGTTACAATTGTAGAACCCATCAAATTTATCACAAGCTACAATTGGTGAGGTTGAAAATGCAGTTGATATTTCATCTTTTCCGGAAAATGACACCGTGATTCCCCGATCCGAGTCTCCACTCCGCCCTCCGGCCCGGCTCCGAACCCTAGCGAGATAGGGGATAGCGCCTGCCGTTTTAGGAACCCAAATTTAGACGCGAGAGGCAGCGGACATTTCGCAGGATCCCAGGGGTAGGAATTTTAGGAATTTACACTACCCTTTGAAAGACATCAGATCAAGCAGACTGGCGAAATCAACCAAATTTCACGGCAAAGGACAGGTTCTATCGTTATGTTTTGTAAAGACAAATAACTGTGCTGTCTTCCGAAGCAGTTTAGACAGAGCTTTTTCCTTCCCCACCCTCGTCCATTTGTTTCAGTCGGACGCTCAGAAGGACGCAATCCGGAAGTGATGCTTGATATGGCCGACCCAGATCCGAATGACGAGATGCACTTGCTGGTCACACCAAACGAGGCATAAACAGGCCCGGCCTAGAGGCTTTCGATAGTGGGGTCGTGGTGGAATACGGAGCTTCTCAGATGTGCGTGATCGTGACTGTTGACTGTGATCGGTGAAGTGAACCCGATTCAAGAGAGACGGGCGAAGAGATGGAGCCTAGGCTGGCAGTCGTCTTGGGGATAGGAATGCCATCTAAAATAGTTTCTGGGACAATGGATAGATAACATCGAGCGTCGCGTCTGATACAGGAACCATCTGAATTACTCACTCTCACTGGCGTTACCGGCTCCAAACGGGCAGCCGCTAATACCGGCCGAGAGACTCACCACATTGATTGATGTATCGGCACTCTTACGCCGCCTTGGAGATATCCTACAGGCCAATTCCAGTGCATCTCAGGTGCGTAAAACGAGATTGTCCATGGTCAAGCTAACTGTGTGCTGGTTCCTCAGATTCTGAGAGAGTACTTGACCTTATGCTTCGATCTCCTGAGAACTTTTTAGATGGAATGTGGAAGAAATGGCGTATCTCACCAGTCACAAAGCTCTCTCTCCCCCCACACATTCAGGACTTCTTCCCTACCCTAGAGAAAACAAGTTCGGATGTTAGAAGGCCTTGGGGTTGGCACTACGCCGCACCGGCGGTCTGATCCGTTGGCGTGCGTTCTCATCAAGCGCATGACGCGCCAAAATAAGAGCACCACAATATTCTGAATAATTGCCATGCCGAGCGTAGTTAGCCTGGCCACTTGCGCCGTGGACCGTAGACGGCGCTGGGGGGTTTTCAACAACCGCGTGCCTCTCGCGAATCGATAGTTCGGGAGTTTGACCAAAGCATCACTCTCCATGAGATAGGTGCCATGTGCCACACCAACGACGCGTTCACGACCTGTAATAGTAGGCTAGTTAGTCCCAAAATAAGCTAAAACTGAGGGTATGGTGTCGTGGTTTCGCTCACAAACAGGCTGGACGGCTTTCTTTTGTTCCTAGTTAAGCCCTTCACCGAAGAGCTGCTGCTGAAACGTGCCTCTGTGAAATTAAGTCCGAAGACTCCCACTTCTTTTCGTCGGGAGAAGCCATGCGGGATCAACCTCCGGCCGTGCACATGGGGACAACAATACCTCGATAGAATGGGGTCTGATCTAGTTTCGAGGAAGCCAAGCTTCTTCCAGGAGCTCGATGAAAATGTGCGGGAATAGAGCAGCATCTAAAGGCGACTCAAGCAGCCCGTTATCCCCTTTGCGAATGTTTGGTTGATCTCTTGTTTCGCTCGAATAGCTTCAACGTTCCTTCAAGATATTTCCTCAGCCCCTTTCATTTCCTCCTCCTTCGCGCATCGCATATGTTCGCTTTTCTCTCGCCCTCATTCTTTTCGTGTATTAGATATTCATATTTGCCTTGAACTATTACACGGCGCGGCGATGCTGAATATTTGGGTCTGGAACCTCGGGGATCGGCAAGCTGCACCTCATCGCTCCCGTGTTTCTGCTTCCTTGGTTCGGTTACAGTGAAGCGAATAGCTTATATGCTCCTCACGGCCTTTCATTTCCATATACATAGTTGAGGCCCTTACTTCGTTGCGCTATTAACTCCTCATTCCTTCCCGTTCCAACCCCCCTACCACTGGTTGGGCCTGGGCCAGCGCAAGAGGAAACACGGCATCGTGCTTCATATGGAATGTTTAATCCATGGGCCAACAGCGTCGCGCCCATCTGCCCGTCCAAGGCGGGAGCGTAACTTTCCGATCCTTCCCGTCTCTCCCCTCACCCCCCAATGCATGGTCCTGATATTGATCCGTCCACTCGTAACGGCTTGCTCTCGGCACGGTGATGCAGAGCTTTCTGTGGTAGCACAACAGCTCTACGAAGCTCCAATTGAGGGGTCCGGGCGAAATTCGAGGCGAGGACAATTTGGTCCAGCCGGTCAGGCATTCCATCTGGCTATGCTGTTGTCTGTGTTTCTTATGCTGTGTCACAGACCTGGCCTGGATGGATGGCGAACCGTAAAGCAAAGAAGGCCGGCGGGCATCCAACGTTCACAAGAAGGAAAAAAGAAGGAAAAGAACGACATTAACCGGTAAACCCCCAGGCGGATAGATGCTTCTACGTGGCATCATCATCGAGTGGTGAACAAGGAATTTGTTGAGGTCTCGTGCTCTCATGCCTTCTACGAAGTACTGTTGAATCCTTGAATGCCTTTAGCCAAACTTCCTAGCTCTCGACAGGCTGTGTTCGGAGGAAGGAAGGGAAAAAAAAAAGGTAGGCTTGGTCGATACATACAACGAAAGTCCCTCGAACAAGGAAGATGTCATGCTTTGGGTTTGCTGGATTTTCCTGCTCCGCCTCATCTTCTCTTCTTCATGTCAAGCCGCGAGCATGGCCCTGCCCTGTCTTGCCGTGCCAACATGCTCGTCCCGTGCTGTTAATTGGATTGCGTTATGAAAACCCCTTCCGTCTACCAGAGAAACAAAAAAACGGACGAGTTTCAAATCGCTCGCATAACAGAGAGTGGGAAGTGTCCGTTAGGCTTTTGCAATTTCGTTCCTCCTGTAATATAAACAATCAATGGCACGGTGCCCTTCCGTGAAGGCAAAAGTCCTTGGAGGAAAGGCTACCATCATCTCCGCTTCATGGCCCCATCCGACGTACTTCGTATGAGTAGGTTATGCAGGCAATATTAGGGAAACTCTTCTGCATGTTCTACATGGCATCCGAGAGCGAAAATGCAACCTGGAGAGACTCTCTGCTCTGGACTCTCAATGGACTGGACTGGGGAACCGAAGTGGTCGCAAATCTTGAAGCGATCATCCATGCTCCATCGATCCGTTGCCAAGCACAAAGCTATCTCGGCCATTCGCAATGGCAATGTCCTTTTCTCTCCCCATATCACTATGAAGTGATGATACGGACCGTGCCAGCTTGGACCGCCGATGCACACCCGCAGCTCCCCTTCCTTTTTTTTTTTTTGGGGGGGGGGGGGGGGGGGGTTCCACATCCCATAGGCGAACACCGTGGTCTCGAGCTCGATGAGGATCGACTTCTAAAAAAGAATTATCCGATTTGCCTCTCTCTCTCAGTTTGCGACATCCGGTTCTCGCCAAAGCCACACACACTTTCTTTTTCGTTGAAACAAGCCCGACGCCTAGTCTCTCAATGGGCTTGTTGCCGTCCCTATCAGGAAATGACCAAGGACAACCTAGAACTGTCGAAGCAGAGAAAAGCTCGGGGATGTACCAAGTTGAAAGAAAAAAGCAAGAGGCAAGCTTCAAACAGGCTTCTGCACACAATTACACTCACATTGATGTGTGAGATATTCACAGCTTGACTTCTGCCTGATCCCCCTTGCTTGTGAAGGCCTGAGGCGTTGTAATGTAGGACTGGGAACAGCTCAATGTTGGCGACCTGTCAACTGGAGCCAAATTCATCCCAGTTGGCGCCACCAGCTTGTTGCCTACGAAGCACGAATCACGAAGCACGAAGCAACTCGCCTTGGAATGTGATTGTGGATTGTGCGGGTTGAATCAAGTCAATTGGTTTGTGCCGAGACCCGGAGCCTTATCCTAGCGTTCCCGAGCTCCCGTTCCCGTTCAAACCAAATCTGGGTGCAACTCTTTTCAGCTTCGACCAAAGAATGCAAAGAATGGCAACATGTCCCCCAGCCTACACACCCTCCTCCTTCGTATGCAGTCCGTTCCATCACAGTTGAGGGCTGGAAGACTGGCAGGAAGAAATTATCTCATAATATTGAAGGGGTCTTGGATGGTGCAAGCGAGGAGAACAATTGATCCATTCGGTTACTCTGTCCAGACTTCGTAGATCCATCCCCCCACCTATCCCACTTCTTGCGCTTGCTCCAGCTTTGATATCCACATCCACTTCTCTACGAGTACCATCCTGCCATGTAGCACATCTGACCTCACCTAGCTGAGGATTTCGTTATTCATATTGCTCAAACTGATGAGAATCAGGAAATTACCTTCGCCTCGGGTCTCGAGCGATAAATCCCGCCCATTGGAGCGGGAACACGTTTTTTTTCCCCCAATCCACCCAACTTCTGCCTCCTGTCGAACCATCCAAAGTCCATGATGGTTCCTGACCCTGCTGTCGGGCTCTCGCGGGGGGCTGGCTGGAGACAAGGACGCCACCGACCAATGGTTATTGCTTTTCCGGTCTTCGCAAGGCCGGGCTGAGAGATGAAGGTGGTGTGGAATCCCATCCCATGGATGGGCTTATTCTCAGCACTACTGCAGGCTCGCATCCTGGCGGACGCACGCTATTGGGGAGCTGGACCACAAACTATCAATTCTGTGCATTGCACTTCCTCTTTTTTTTTTCTCCTTCCGCCTTGTTTTACTGCGCTGGCTTTTTTACGCTAGTGTTTCCGGGTGTTGAAGAAGGGAAGGGGGGGAGAGGGGGGGTTAAGGCTGGTGTTATGTTGGTGTGTATGCTTTGTGCTTGACTTGTGTACTTGTGTCCATGATTGGCTTCCTCTTGTCTCCGTTCTATTTTTAAGATGATGGCTTGCAACGAGGGTCTTGGCTCGTCGTTCATCTTAGGACTTTTTGTCCTCGGACAAGTTTCCTTTTGGAATTGGCCGCCGAGATTTGAGCCCGCCTGCTTCGTAGGCCTGATCGAGACCTTCGCTAGCCTTGCTCCGGACGCTTACCGAGAAGACGAATGGAGCCAGTCTAGCTGGGATGTGGTTAAGACCTCGTCGGGCCGTGGCTGCTCCTCTCCTTCCGACTTCCATTGGCTATAATGCCTGCATTTCGGGACGTTTAGGTGAATTGGTGTCCCTCCGGTTGAAATATGACACCTGGCAACGAGTCTAAAGGAGTGGATAGAGTATTGGGTTTACGTTTTCAAATAGCTCTTCACCAGGTGTTGCCGGATCTAGAACCAGGGGCCCAAGTCACCGAACTTAGCAATAGATGCTAGCCCGAATCTCGTATCAAGTCCAGTTATTTTTTTTCTTGCTGTCTCCATTCGATGAGTACGAAGAAGTGAGGGCGAAGGGGGGGTACAGTTCCGCCTGGCGAGGCGAGGCGAGGTTCCTCCCTCGAGCCTAGCTAGTCAATCCGAAAGAAGCGTCGGCGAACAGGATTTAATGATCCGGACTGGGGTTGGGATCTGAATTGTGGGTAATTAAGAGTTTTCACTCGAATTGGTCGGAAAATGTGATAATATCTCGGAAAGTTAGAGAAGGGGAAAAACAACAATAACAACAGCTCGCCTCAACAAGACTCAATCATTGATGGGGACTCCCCGTCTCTATTTTGGGAACGTCTACGAAGCAAAGCAGTGTTTATCATGGTTTGTCTGTTTCCGATGCGGGCATAATACACTAACATACTAACACGTCGGGGTGGAATTATGTCTGTTGACGACAGACTCGTTTTGTGACGGATGAACTCGGACTCTTAGCCGTGAATATATGTGAATGGATGTGAAAAAAAAAAAAATTTCTTCTCCCCTTCTCTTCCTTCCTCCAGAGCAACGAGGCTACTCAGTGTCTTGCCCATGTCCCAGGAAATTTTCTCATGCCGCTGTCCTGTTATGGAACTGCTTCTCAGTCTTCCCAGATTTCGTCTTGTCTCTCCTCGAGGTCTTAGACATTCCCGACCCAATGGGTTTCGAGGACCTGGAACCAGAGCCGGTGGGCTTGGCTGAGACATGCGGCCTTGTCTTATTGACTGTCAAAAAAATTTGGAATTAGAAGAAAAAAAATTTTCTTGTTGAAATTCTGGGATAAGGAGAATATCGGAAAGGGGACAGAGTTAGCAGCTCTTGTGTAAGAGCACTTGGCCAAGAAGCGAGAGAGTAATATTCAAGCGCAATATCTTACACCAACACTTGTGCTCCAAGCTAGTATTACCATCCATCAATTGATTGCCTTGGCTCACACTCCTCCGCATCGGCGGGAGTGCCCAATCCTCAAGGCACAAAAACAAGCAGGGAGACCCCAAAAAACTGACAAGGCGAACCTATTCCAAGAACAGAAATTTGCCCCAAAGCCTGCTTGCTCCCTTGAACTCAAGTGCACAGCATACGATGGTGCCAGGCGCCATAAACATCAGAACATATTTACATCGAAGTGCAGGCGCAGCACGTAGTGCGTAGACGAATGCTCCAAGTGGATTAGGCCCCAAGCCCCCCAACTCAAACTCGCAACGCCGTTGGAAAGTGTAAAATGCGAACCTACTTCCCAGATCATGGCACTGAGACAAGGTTTCTCTATTCAGTATCCAGGCGAACTGCCCAGCACTGATGGAGGGGGCGTGTGGAATCTCTACAGAGTCAAAAAGTTGCGAGAGAAAAAGAAATATGTCCAAAACCGTCGCTGTGGTGTCCGTCTATGATTCTGTCTTTTTCGATGGCAGCCCTTTTCTTTTTCCTTTCGGTCTGGCACCTCGATGAGGACACACCCCTTTACCGGTTTAATACTAGCGTTTAATTATCTTCCTGAGCCGTCGAAACTTTGTGAATTTGAAGGAAAGATCGAGAGAGAGCTATGAATCTCCGTGGAAAACGGTTCACGCACCCTAATTCTGGGGGAGGGAGCGCGGACAATCGCCACCACACTTTGATCCTCCTGCTGGAAATGAAGGCGCCACTAACGAGGCGGCCCTGGAGATGACGAGGTTGAGCCTGCCCCGGCGGAACTCAAATGCTTAAAAGCTTAAAAATCGGTCGATTTAAACATTCAAACGGTAAATTACAGGAGAGTCAATGGTGATTGACAACTCGAAATGCCGAATAAAAGGGAGGTTTGAAAAGTTTTTCTTTGTTAAAGTTCCATTCCGTTGTCAACAAGATGACAGGAAATGGCAGGAACGTTTCCCATGAACCATTCACATCACATCACACATTTTAGCCAGGGAACATGGCTCTAAAGCACACGCCTGCAAACTCTTTCGAAATCAAGCTTGAGAGCTTGTTGCTTCCTTCCGCATTAATCCAAGCCTAATTATACTATTTCCTACTTAAGAGGGGGGTGTGGGTGGTGATGGTGTGTAAGAGACAGAGAAGGTTTCGGAAGGCCATGGGTTCATCTCGAGATCCATTGGCTCGAGCTCGTGAAGCTCGGTGATTTGCCCGGCCAGAGTTAACAAGGGAGAGTTGCAAGATGTTTGGTTCGCGAATCGGCCAGGCCCGGCATGAATGCAGTGGAAGTGGAATCCCTATGGAACGGCCTCGGTTGGGGGTGAGGAATGTATTATCGTCCTATTTACGGGGGGCAAGCAAACAAAAGATCGGCTGCTGACGAGCGAATCACCATCAGTTCTTCCATGTGAGGATCTCTTCCGGTTGGGTGGAGCGGGTGTTTCATCTGAGAGGAGCAACCTTGTTGTGTTTTTGTTCGAGCGAGCCTTACATGTAATACGGGTGTAATATGCTCCCATTGAGGCATTGTGAATGCGTTGCGCACTCTCTGCCTGTCCCAATCCCAGTGCCGGATCCTCGCCAGGCTCTCCCAGTGAGAGATCAAACTGATTCTTACGAATAAGGCCATGCAGCAGAGCAATTGCTAGTCATTCGTGCTTCGCACATACATACACATATGTACATACATACTGAATCCTGCCTCCGGATGCAGAGTGGGGAAGACGGGCAAACTTGGGGCTGAGCCTCTCTCTCTGGGCGGGATGCCTCGATCAATGATGGGATCAATGATCAATCCGAATCAGGGAAACAGGGCTCATGGGATGCAGGACGCAGAGGCAGCATTGAACACATTGATTGGGGAATTGGTTGTTTATGGGAGCTTTGGGGGGAGAATTTGCTCAATTGCCACCCTTTCTGGCTGTCTTGTCCCCTGTTGGGCTGCAATATTGTGCAACTCTTTTTACTTGGTGCATCGACGTCGAGACTCTGCAAGTATGTTCACTCACGTCCTGCCAGGTGGAATTATCTTCACAGTGTACACTGCTTTTCTAGATCTGGCAATTGGTCAAATTGTGTGGAGAAGATCAATTAAAATCCTGATCCCGATCCTGGCCGACCAGTAAAGTCCACGAATCCTGAATGTCCAGACAATCCTGGTGCCTGAAGGGGCGTGAAACCGGATATGACCATGAAGCAAGGTGTCTGACGACGACCCAAGAAAAGCAGTCAACAAAAGAAAAGTAGCCTGGCAAATGAGGAAGAAACCTAACCGGACTCTGACGTGGTCCAACAGGACAGCCCGAAATCCAGCGACTCCTCTTCATGAAA
Organism: Scedosporium apiospermum; assembly: GCF_000732125.1. NCBI lineage: Eukaryota > Fungi > Ascomycota > Sordariomycetes > Microascales > Microascaceae > Scedosporium > Scedosporium apiospermum. Next base: position 2,309,850 of record NW_015971800.1, read on the forward strand.
CCTGCTTACTCATTGATGCTTGGGTCTGATAGGTTGAAAATTTGTTCGAGAGGATTCTTTGCTCCATTCAGGTTGTTCCTTCCTTCCTCCGTATCACATTTTATGGGTCCCCATCCCGGAATCGGAGTTGGGCTGCCGAACCACCCGGATTGGTCGGTGCCGGGGTCAGTGGACAAGGACAAAGTGGGCAAGCAAGGGAAGAAGGCAAGGGGAGGCGTGAAAGGTCCGGAGCCCCACTGCGCGCCGCCCAACTGCCGGACTCTACTGCAACGGCTTGTCATGGAGTGGAGGGGGCAGGTTTACCCAATAGATGCTGGATTGATCAGATGTTGGCATGATATCTGGGTTTTGCTATGGGGTTTGTTTTTATTTTATTTTTCTTTTTCTAATATTAATACTTGTTGGATGTCCATTGGAGGATATTTTGATAATGGAGAAACGATATGGATCTGTCTTTTATGCGCTCTAGATTATTGTCCCCGCGCTGAATCCGACAAGCGTCGAGACGCCAGCTGTACAACTGGGATGACTGGTCAACGAGAAGTCCTCGGTCAGAAGGGGAAACGTGGGCTTCACCCCGACCGGTAAATAAAGGGATGGGAGGGCCCAGTGTGGAGACGGGAACGAAGACCTGGACGTGTCCGACCGTGATTTAATGGATTTCGGTGGGTATCCAGAGCGAGACGAAGTGGATATCAATGTATTCGAAACCAATCCGCCAGGAATATGCCTCTCAGCGCTTGCGGAGAGCATCCTGCTATATAGTTGACGACTCCATCTACCAGCCTGTCCGAGGGCGTGGAACCCTCCGATGGATCCAGAAGCTGCTTTGGAGCCACGCGGGCTCTTTCTAAATTAAGATGACAAGACTCACCCCCCCCTTCTCGAGGGAAACTCTCTCAAATTCACGGCTGGGATGTGTTGCTATCAAATGGCCCAGTGGAGACCTTGTGACGGAGGGGGCCGCTTGACTGATCGTATGGCGCCGAGATGTGGGCAGGCGAGACTAGAGTCGACGGCTTCAGTAGTACTGGAGAATAGTAGTAACCTTCTTGCAAGGTGGGCATAAACCTCGGACAGAACTATACGGCATAGACACATTTCTGTCCTAGTTCGCCATGTCACACCCGCTAGAGCTATCTCGGGCTGTGAGGCGACCTCGGGTCGCTGAAGCGCAGGCATAGGGCCTATGGGAGTGCAGAAGACTCATTCAACTGCTGTTGCGGCGGGGAGACGCCAGCACTGTTATAGGCATTGCTGCCCGTAGTAAAGGAATCGGGACCCTATGCCGCCGCGGAGCTGTTGCGCTACAGCAAGATATCTCCTGCTTCCGCTCGTAGTATCCGGGGGCATACATGCTCACGGCGCGGAGGTGGCCGCCGAGTTGTTCCGGCCCGATTGTCTGAACAGAGTTGAGGCGAGAATGCACCTACTGAGCTGGAGCCGTGCATAGTATGAAGCAGGTCAGGTCTGCATGTCTAGAGGTGTGTGGTATTAGAGCATAACAAGAATTGGCATATGCAAACAAACCTACGCAACAAAGCACAAAGTGCATGATGACGATAGCAGTCCGAGTGTCTCTGGTGTCTCTCTCGCTTGCACCTTTTTGCCTACATTTCATTTATCCACATGCCTACATGGTTCGATATTCCTCTCATGGGTCTCGGGAAAGAACGCAAAACAAGTGCGACCCGCCGATGCCACAAACGACACGAGGAAAAAAAAAATAATTTAAAAAAATGTGGAAATTCAAAAAGCAGGATCACGAGAGCGAAGCACAAGACGAAAAATGTAAAATTTTTTCCTTTGTCGTTTCAAAGAGTCCACTTGATGTGGGTTTGTTTCTATCGTGCTTGTTTCGGAGAACGTGAAGGGGAAACACCGTGACCAAGAACCAAGAGGATTCGAACCTAGCAAGAATTTTTTTCTTTTTGTCACGTTTCTGGTGGATTTTGCTGTGTCTGCGTGCTATACTTGGTGACACTCATTGGCAGAAACAGCGCCTGGGATTATGGTGAACCCACTCTGACTCTTCTCTGAGTTTGAGATTGATACTGGTCGCAATGGGAATTATCCACAGTGGATTACTAAGTGGATCTCTTGATGGAGACTATCAAATCGTATTGTCGTCGTCATCAGTTCATGGCCAATGTTTAGTGTAAACTTCACCAGACACCTTGATGGAAACCGCCATCGTTGTGCCACTGCCACTGCCACTGCCACTTGCCCAGCCCGACAATGGTACATGGATGAGCTCATGCTTCGTAGTATCCGGAAATCTTCACAACATCCGCGAGAAACTTCGAGATCCTCCGTTGCACCAGAACGGTGGACCCCCCCAAAGAAAATTGCGGAGAAAAAAAAAATAAAGCACGATGATCCAAGAAGCACTAACAAGAGTTTCTCGTGCGGTTTTCTCTAAGCGGATGCTACACCCCTTTCGCAGCATTTATTGCTCTATGGAGCTATAGCAGGCTATCTTCGAGTGTGCTACCGTCACGGAGTATCATTGGCTCCGCCAGGATCAGGTAATCAACAAAGGCCCCAGTTTTGAGAGAAACTGGTCGAACGGAAAGCGAGGAAAAAAGTTCACTCTGTCGTCAGAGCCAGTTGAAGGGGGAATTAAGTGGAGGTATTACACCATAGTGGAGGCTGTGTTGTTAGACTTGCCTTCCCTCCCGTGTTCATCCCGCCCTGGGGCCCTACGGAAGCCCAGTACGAAGTTTGTACTGCACTAAAGGCTCACGTCACCCCCACTCTTCATTGCAGAGTGGGAGGACAATATGGTCCAGAGATCGAGGGAAAGAAGGGGATCGAAAATGTGCCAGAGTTCCATCCGGCCAGGTTTCCGACCTTAGCATGGCGCGGGAAGGGGGAAAGGGGAGAAAGGCCTCCGGCATCGAGGAAATCGTCCAATTGATCCTACCTGCAACACACGGATCGCAAACAATAATATGAGAAAAGCACTGAATATACCTATGCGCGGACACTGATCGCGGTAATGGAGCACCGCTAAAACGACACATCTGCCCACGTCATGTGGGTCGATTTTAGTGCTCTGTGGAGGATGCAAAAGAGCAAGTTTCAGCATTATGACAGAAGTGCATAGAATCCAGTAAAGAAACATCCGTCAATTCTACGGGTGTGCTATTAGATTAGTGAACGAACCGCGGGCGGCATCAAGGAACGAAGCAGGCTTGACGAGAACGAGGCCCCATAAAAAAAAAAAAAAACACGAAGGAAGCAACAACCATGACTCGGACACACAAGGATTGAGGGTCGATGGAAGCAAAAGAAAAGAAAGGGAAATGTGGAGAAGAACAAAATCACACAGGGATTGAAGAAGAAAAACGTTAATCTACGTAGTAAGGCTTCAACGGCACAGAATCAAAATCGAAAAGGGGAAAAAACGAAGAAAATGGGTCGATTCTCAATGTACACGTACGCCGTCCTGCCCGTAGCTTGCAGCTTAAGCGATGGTAAGGTACCTGCGGGCGCATCGACTCTTTCCACTGAGATCGATTTGTGCGTGCGTCCCATGGGCAAAAATATACGCTTGCTCCATACAAAAATGGGTCAGTTTAATGTGCACATCAGTCCATTGGCCTGCCGCCAAGTCCGGGGTCGTCCGGAGCGGGCAAATGGGCCTTGCCTTGTTCCCGTAGGGCGTTTTCTTTTTCGCCTCTTCCATTGAACTTACACGGGTGAAACCCACTGGGCTTTCAATAATCAATCTGGCCCGTTTTTTTCTTTCCTTGGTCAATTACTGGGATTATCCTGAGCGGAAAGAGAACCCACTTGTCACAGGTTGGCCAACGGAGAATTCCGCTCAGTGGGCTTCGTTTCTTCATCAATGCCTCCCGAACCTACCGTTCCGTGCCTGATTTGGCTCTGCGCATTGAGGAATGTGGATCCTCAGAAGGGAGTTTGGTCACCAAGAGAAAGAAACAAGTGCAACTGGGAGCTATGATGTTGAGTTTCGAACTGGGTCTTTGTCTTATTCAGATATCTAGACAATTCGGGAGTTCGTGTTCTATCTCAAAGAAAAAAAAAATTGTCCAGGTTCAATAAACCCTTGATGTTTTGTGTCTTTCTATCTCGATCCGGTCCGATCCTGTACACAATTGTTGGCATATTTTGCCCTCCAAAAGTACACCTCCCATCTCCTTTCCGAAAGGGAAAACGGGGAATACAAATGAGTATGATGCAATTCATCCAAACGCCAATCCCAGAAGCGTTCCCACCATCCAGTCTGAACGGTTCCTTCTTATAATCCCAAATCGTGAATCCCAGGTTCCCCCCCGAAAGCCCATAATGCCATGTTGTGTATAAAAAGGTAATAAACAAGTAAAACATGTAAAAACAACACCCGAGGTGCGGTTTCGCCGTCCCAGTGTATATCCCTGTGGTATCTCAGATTGGTTGGAACCATATGCTCATAAAAGAAGCAGTGCAACCGGCGAGAAAAACAAGGATCTTCGTTGTTGTAGAAGAAACGAAAATCAAAATACTTTTTTTATCATGCCGTGCTCCGGTGTAATGCCATTTTTGATACAACCAGAAATTTTTTTCTAACAAAGGAGATATGCGTTGTGTAAAGTTCGTATGTTGGTGAGTTGCGATGCCGAAAGCATAGGTTGCTTCGTAAATGCCAAGGCTAGTGTATGACCCGGGTAGGTTGGGCCAAAATGTAGTCGTGGTAGGTATGTGTATGAAAAGAGCAGTTGAGTAATGTGTGGTGGTCGTCGTTATCGTTAAGTAGTGGAGTGGATTGCGGAATCTCGCAGCGGAGAGAGTAGAGGATGTCGTGTGAATCGTGGTCTTTTAGTACGATCGTCGACGCTGAAGTCTCACTTGCTCGAACGACACGGCGTAGGCTTGAAGTTCCTTCCTTGACCTCTCGGAGAGCTGGAAGGATTCGGAGCCGCTCGACGAGGAGCTTTGTATCGAGCAGAGGCTGCTGTGGGAGCTGGAGGGAGTGAGAGTCTTGCGGGGTGGTTGTTGTTGTTGGCTCGTACTTGTCCGCTGGGTGAAGTAGGATGGAGGTTGAGGTGTGCTGCCGTAGGGTTGCGCGGCGCTGAAGTCGTAGGCAGGAGAGAGGTAGAACTTCGTCGACTGATGGCTGGCGAAGGGAGACGAGGGAAGAGACGAGCAGAGGGAGCTGGAAGTGCTCGAGGGTGTCGAGCAGGTCTTCTCAAAGTCGGCGAGTCTGCACGACTCAGAGCAGTAGGTGGCACCGTCGGTTTGCTTGTCGCAGCCGAGGCAGAATTGGTGGGTCCAGAGATCGAAAGCCATGGTGATGGTTGATGTGTGTGTGTGAGTTGATGTTGTCGACTAAGAGTTGAGTTCGAACAGACCAAGTCGGTTGCTCGTTAAGTGGTGGTTGTGTGGTGTTGGTTCGAGGCAAGACGCCTGGTCTAGAGTTGGTATAGAGTGGTGGAGGATGTTATGTCGAAAAAGAAAACAAGTTGTACCATATCCAGGTAGAGATAGTACACGATTGAGAGTTGTGATCGTGCTGAAGAGAAAAGATGAAGTGGAAGAAGGTTGGTATCGTGGTGAAGTGAAGAGAGGGAGGATCAAGAGGGACAGCTTGAAGGTGGAAGAGGCTTGGTCATATATTCTCTCGATGCTCGCAGCCAGGCCCACCAAGGATGACTGGTTCTGGGCAGTCACTCAGCGCCTGGAAAAGGTCACTTTTCTCACAAAATGCTAGAAAAGATACAGAAAGGAACAAAGTCACTCCCCTCTCATCGCAGCCTACAGTATGAGAGTAAAGTTGACTGGGGTCTTCATAGAGCCGACAGGGGTGGTGGTCTGAGTAGGGGACCCACCTGGACCATGATGCCCTGCAGGCAGGTTGCTCAGAAAGGATGGGCGTGTTCCTACACCCTGCTTTGGGGGGTGGGGGGAATTGTGTGGGAGAGGGGAGAGGGGGTGTCTTCTTAAGTTTACTAGTCTTGTTGGCAAAGCTCTTATGAACACCCCCTGGTACATCCTAGACAGCAGTGGTAGAGGGGTGAAGCACGTAAACTGCTTCGTCGTATGGCGTATGATTGTTGCAAAATGGCAAGAAGGCAAAAAGTGGTACATTGGGAGAAGTACCTCAATTTGACTCCACCACTCGTCGTCCCAGAGGCGTGCGAATAAGTTTGGTTGAATACGGAGAATAGCGAAGAGGTGGTGCAATCGCGTACAGCTGTGCACAAAATCTGCCCAGAAATACATCATCAATCCTAAGAAAATTTTTCCAGAGTGACTCAAAACGATTGCAACAGACGAAGCCCAGCCAGCCTCAGGGGGGCGCCTGTTCTCTTCTATTGGAATTGGAATACGCTATCAATTATGCTCTGTGCGGTTTTTGTCATGGCGAGGCTACTGTTCTGAATGCTGCTGCATTGCGTCTTGACCGTGAGAAATCCGGAGCATTCACCGAGACAATAAATTTCCTTACTTCGCAGAATTACACCTGAAATCAACACCCGAGTATAACTCAAGGATCTTTCGGACAGATTTATAGTAATACTGGAGAATGACCTTGCAAGCTAGAAAGTCTTCGAAGCGGAAAGACTCAAGCGAACCCGAGTACACCGTGCACACCTTGGATGTTGAGCCTATTCTGTTTTTGCGATGAATCATCGCATCCACGAGCCACGGAGAAGCACAATCTGACGACGACGGGAGATGAAAGCAAAAAAAATTCTGCTAGTTCCCAAGACTACTTCGTCGAGGGTCTGAGTAATAACTCGCGGGCCATAATGATAGCAGAGCCGTTTCAACAGTTTCGACTTGGTGGGTGTGTCAATGGAGCATTGAACCAGCAGACCACCTAGACGAAAATTTTTTACTAGATGTCGTGACTTGCTGCAATTATCGACCAACTCTTCTTGAAACGCACGAACACTATAAGCTCAGTGGGCTTAGGAACCAGCTGATGGGTCTCTTTTGGTTTCGCTCCTGAGGCATCCATGAAGGAACAAGCTCAAGGGCTTGCGTCACTCTGGGGGTAGATTGGGAAAAGGGCACTAGTTTTCTTTGGGGTTAGCACAGTTGGGGTGGATTTGGACTCTGCCCATTAAAACATCCCATACCAAAGGTAAACTGGGAACGCTCGCTGGCTGTGATTCTCTGGGTTGGCTTGGTTCCGTCAGCCGTCAGCAGTATGACGCTGTCCTCCGGGAGACGGAACTTGCTGCGTATGACTGTAACGGAGCTTGCGTTTCTTTTTTGGCTGCTTGTCTACGTGTAGCATTCCAGAGAATCAATATTCTTAGCTGGTTCTTTCGCCTTTTTTCCGAGTTTCGGCGCGGCCTAAGCTAATGCGTGGAACTTGCCTAGAGAAGAACGGCTAACTATCAAATCTCCTTTGAGAATGTTGTGTACACCCAGATATTGGATGCCTACCATATCTCCGAGCTCGATTTCTCCACAACCGAAAGCAGATGCCTCAACGATGACATCTTTTAGGTAGCAAGGGCGTGGACGTTTGATGAAAAGACAACCCCCGAAAATGACGGGTCTACAGTTGAGGTGGGACAGAGCTGCTCTTTCCTTGGTTTTGACCGTCAAGGTTAATATGAAGGCATCTCGAAGATCCAGACCATCCGGGTACGGAAGCAGTGTTTCCTAAGTTGGGGGACCTTGAAGACTTACACACGAAGGGAATGCGAGAGTGAAGAGAGATCATTGATGTCATAGCCATAATTCACCTGGACGGTCACAGCCTGTCTTTGATGATCCCAAATCCTGCTTTCCATCATTGGACGTCAGGTGGATGCCACCCACCCACCTCTCGTTTCCCTTTCACTCCACGCTATACGATACTACACCCCAATCTGCAAAGGTAATTGTCCAAGAGGGAGTTGAGGACGCCGCCGGCTTTGGCATCTTGGCCTGCCCAGATTATCCGCTTGGCTCCGATGCACATGAGAGCTCCCCCCTTCCTGAACAAGGACCACCTCGTGACCGGTTCTGCGTCGAGGTCTTGGATTGGAGCTTCAGGACAAAAGAAGGTGGCCATCCATCTGAAAAGGGTGATATGGAGGCTTGGTCCTCATCTGGCTTTCTCCGGCGCCAAGGCCAAGCCACTTTCGTCTTTTTCGTGAGGATTAGGTGAGGGAAAGAGGAGGAGCCACGCGACGACGTGCACCTACGAAGTACACTACGGAGTAATAACCTATCCCCAGACTTGACCACATGCAGCTTCACGATGCACCCGACCGAGGAGAGCTAGTAGGGTTACGCCCAGCTCCTTTGCTTGAGTAGGAAAGACGATGGTGCCAGACCACATCGTGATTAGATTGGGAGGATAGGTAGGAAGAGAAGGGGGGCCAATCCTATCTGCATGTACGTACACAAGGGAAGCGAGAAGCGAGAAGCGAGGTGAGAGGTGGGGAAAGAGACTCTGCAGCCAGCAGAGAGGCTAGGTCCTTTCTGAGCAAGTTCTCCACGTCGCCGGCCGTTGGTCATTTATGACAAGAGGGACAGAGTTGCAACCTGCATTTATTACACCAAATGTCCGCGATTGAGTCGCTATCACTGGTGATGGGACAGTCATATTTTTGTGATTGGGAAACATGGAAGTTTCTTGCTTTCATACCTCTATTCCGGGCCAAACTTGGATATGTAGGGGTTGGGCGCGATGGTGAGATGTGGCATATTGAGACGATCATTTTGCGACATGCGGCAAGAATCTACTCGTAGAGGTGGGACAAAAGAGAGAGAGGCTTAAGGACTGCTCTCCTCGTCTCGCCAATATAGCTCGTCGGTCGTGTTACGAAAAGCTGAGCTTCATTGAAGAGGTCTAGCCCCTTCTTCCCTTCCCGTCGCCGACCAACCTTTTTCGTTTTTCCACTACGACCTTGATCCAGCCGCCTAGGCATCCGGTGCCTATCCGTAACCACATTCTGTTGCCCCCCGCAAAATTCAAAAATTGGCGAACAGCGCTGTGCTACGCCAGTCAAGGTGGGAGCTGCCCTTGCTACTAATTCCTGCCAGGTGCGAATGGCGCTATTCCGTTTCCAGAACCACCTGCATGCCAAGCGGGGAAACTCGACAAATCAGCGTCAGAGCTTCCACCTCACACAAGGACTGGTCCTCGCAGCTCACAGGCTGGAGGGACGAGAATTAACATGGGTGTAGGACCAGAGGAGCAGCAGGCAGGACGGCATTGCGGAGGAAAGCATGGGGAAAGAGAACGACACCATTCCCAACGGACCAATTATTGGCATGTCAACCCTGGATATCACGGCTGGCAAATAGAGAGTGTGCGGATATCACAGTTGGATGCATACCATGTCGTGAAGCAGCATTTCGGAGAAGGAAAGCAGGAAGCAGGATGAAGCAGACCCGGCAGGACTTGCGCCTCAAGAAACGGCGAAATACTACTCGACCACTTGTACCAATCCACTCACGCCAAGAGATGCATCAGAGAGGGTCCTCGTGCAGTATGCAGGTGCAGATTATAAGTCCACTACGAAGCAGTGTACGTACGCATATATTGTTCCAGAGCCTTTCCTGTGCTGTTGTTGAAGGGGGACCCCTTGCCAGTTGGAAAGCTGGGGTTGGTCTAGGCCCCCAAGCCCAAAAAGCCCTAGCAGGTCCTCTCTCTCTACTACACACTGACAACGAGCAGTTAAAAGACTGCCCGACTCGTTAGATCCGTGGTGCAGGAGAGAGAATCAAGACGAGCGATTGACTGATTGGGAGAAATGTGTATCAAGGACAACATCTCGTTGGCCTGTCGGGGTCCTCCACATCTGCCAGTGGTCCACTCTTGGGCTCACTTTGTCGATAAACTATACCCACAATGATAACTACGACCTAATACAGAAGAGCTAATCCACCTGGGAGGACGCTTTTGGCAATGAACAGCTGTCGCGACTCTCTATGGCGGATTCGGACCGGTTGAATTGGATCGGGCGCCGATACTAGACAAACGAGATCACCAATAAAGTCGGAGGAGCAGTTGGATTGGAGACTGCTCATGCCGAGTGTGAAATGTTGCACGGAGGGAGGCGAAAAGTCTGGTCTCAATTGAACCTGTGTGAGGCGAGACTACCAAGATCTCGTCTCCCACGGTACACGAAATAAAAGGAAGGAAAATACCAAGACAAAAAAACGACCCATTCCTCAGTGGCTGTCGCGGTTAGTCTGAAAAAGAACGAAAAGAAAAAAAAAAGAAATAAAAAAAGAAATAAAAATACTTCGCAAAAATAAAATTGATGGCAAAGGGCCAAGCAAATGCTACTATACACCCACATGGAATGATATACCTTAATTGGACCATTTCCTTGTCCCCGTGCTCGTGCCTCGTCCTCAAGACGCACCTCAGTCCAGGCTTGGGAAAGAGAGAGGCAAAAAAAGAGAGCACAGGTGTGCCTTCAATCAAAACTAGTCTGGTGGAGTGCTTGTCCTCCTCAAGCGCAAACGTGCTCGAAAAAGACTTGTCCTGTGGCATCCAATGCGTTTCGACTAGTCCCTCAGGGCCCTGTCTGATTTATTGTGGATCATACCCCAGATAAGAGGTTGAGGGGCACCAACCAATCACCAGGCCTCGTCTCCTCGTGCAGCTCGAGATGAACGAAAGATAGGGTGAAATGGTGAATTTTGGGGAGGGGGTGTGGTGGGAAAGGGGACACTCGCACCTGGTCCCCATTAAATGATATCAGCTCTCGCCATCGTGAGTTAATGGTGGCACCATTGGAAGAGGGGGGGTAAGTTTCTATAGTAGCAAAGGGGCAGAGCTGCACTGCAACGCAGGAACGGTTAATGATCCTTTTTTTTTTTTTTTTTTTTCTCTCACCTCGTGGTTTGGTGATAAGCTGCGTCCTGACGCAATATTAATATTATTCTCACGAGGATGGCGGCATGGTATGGACACCGTTAGGCGAGGGGCTCTTTTCATTCGTATCAATTGAAAATTCTTGTTGGACACGCGAGATTGTGGGGGCGAAGAGGACTGGAGAAGAAAAGAGCAAGATACCAATGAGATCAGCGACACGATGGCTGGCATTCTCCAGTTGGACCCTGTTGAAGGGACGCAAGCTGTAGATCAGGACCATTCCCTCTCCATCAGCAGCAGCCTTTCAACATTGGGGTTTTTGAGGCTCATCGGTGGGTCGTTCTCGGTGTCTCGCCGAACGATCACAGGTGAGCGGTCACGACTTTGCCCTTTTCGCAACTCGGCGCTTGATGCAGACCGCCAGGCCAGGCAAAGCCAGTCAAGCCACGACGGCGAGGGCGGGTCTTGTCACTGATCCCTGCCTCGCTCGGCGTACGGCAGTCGAACCCCAGCAAGGATGCCAAGCATCGAAGGTGGCTCTTTCTGCTCCACATGGTTGATCTTGTTTCGGTATTACTTGGTGAGAGAGTTAATATTATCACCAATCTCAATTCCCACTGTAGGTTCATGTCGTTTTCAAGTCATACGGAGTATAATGCGTGTGAGGATGTATTGATGCAACCCATAACACTTGCAAATTTACATTATGGAGCTCGTGCTGGTATGGATGCAGCAAGCTCTGGTCCGGGAGACGCGGCAGCTCAGGGCCGGAGCAATGGATAGTTCAAGTGGTGCGGACGCACCATCGCCTTCAAATCTTCTTGTTCTTTTCTGATATCAATTGATCCTGTCGAAACTCCCCAGGATACGAATCCTATCCAATCCACAATCAGTGCACATGGTCAAGGCCATACGAAGTACTCCGTAGTGTAAGCTGACATCTGGCGCGTCAACCGCTCCTGCGCCTCCTCTAGAAAATGACAGATCGAATCCGTTCCTTTTTGACCTATCGCCTGCCTTAAACCCCCCCGCGTAGCCTCAAAAAAACTTGGGCTGGATAAAACGGTCGTCAGAATAGATGAAATTGGGAATGAAACCATGTACCCCCAACTACCACCCATACCGTACGATGGAGGACGGCACGGGATCTACCTGTCCTGGAGAGTTCCGTGGAGAAAGTGCTTGGTTCGTTTTAGGAGCAGTGCATAATACGCAACGCAAGTTTATAGTGTGGACCAGAAGACAGTCAAAAGGAGGAAATGATATGGAGGACCCGAGTGCGCCCGAGTCAGAGGGTCCCTCCTGACCCCCACGAAACTAATCCACACAGACCAAACAGAAGTCTCACGCGGTTTTGCCCGCTCTTCGAACCGTTGCGCACCATACATGCGCCAGGTATGGATCGATCATCGGGTCTTGCACCGTGCCGTAAAACCCGTGTCCTGGACATCGTGGGGACCGCTATCCGGAACTTTGATCTCTGATATCGGACGCTGGGCGGATATACGACTACACCACATCGTCCCACGCTCGAGGTATCATCACCGAAAAAGGGCTCTCTCTCTGCAACCCAGAACTCGCGTCTGGTAGATCCACCGAACCTATTACCGCACCCACTTGTTCGGCAATTTCTAGAATTTTTTTGTTGGGGGCCGGGATTTGGTTCACGAGGCATGACACATGCGAAACGCCCATGAAAAAAAGAGGCAAAAAACCCGGATGGGTCATGGGGCATGAACTTTCATTAACCGAAGCAGGGTGGATGGATTTGGAAGATAAACCGGATTTTAATCCCTTTGAGAGAAGACGATGACGATGACGATGACGATGACCGGGAATAATCTCGATTGCGGACTTCAGATGTGACCCCGCGATCCCCGCGATGCCGATGAGGGTGTAGCATTAATTATTGAGATTGATATTTCCTAGTGTACTTGCACCAGAGCTTGGTGCATCTCCTCTACCCTTGGGAACACTACACCGAGGATGATAAAGGCCTCCACGAGAGCTTGAGCATTCTCGATCTTTGCTCGCCCCGTGCTTCCTCGGCGCAGGAAGGGAGCCAAATAAAAAAAAAAAAAAGAAAATCCAGCTGTAGCATCCGAATTCGGAAACCCTATGGAGGCGCCCACGATAAAGGGCAAAAAGAATAAAATGGCTTTTGATTATCTCTCGTGCTATTTTTGGCGAGGCCGGCGCTAACGTCACGGTCGAGCCATGCAGCGAAATCGCATCGTTCCACTCGTCAGACTATCGAGCGACTAAACCTTTCCACATTGTTTGGGGTCTTGGCTCCATCGTGAGTTTAACCACGCTGGTGCCGTCATTGCGCCTCGTGGGAGAGCGAAATTTTTCCCTATGACTGTTTTCTTGTTGTACGCCCCTCCACTTGATGGGGACCCTGCCTCGTAACTCAATTAAACTTGTCGATTTCTTTTTTTTTTTTTTTTTTTTTTTTTTTTTTTTTGCCGTGCCAACCGTGCATCCCAAATTCTCCCCTCATCACAAGCAACATGGATGTGGTGGCTCGTTGAGATAAATACTGACGCATTTGAAAGGATGCTTTACTTATAGTCATTTTCATTTTATTTTATTTTTTTCTTTCGCTTTTCTCCTCGTGCGTACTCGATGGAAAGGAAGCGTTGAGTAAATCGGCTTTGTTCCGTTCAGCGGTTCGTCGTCAGAATGTTTCAGAATCTCGGCACTTTTACCGCGAGCTTCGGGGCTTTTGAATCCGAATGATGATTAGTCAGTCTGGGAGAGATTTTGGAGGGTTGGCTGGCAACATTGAGCCACCAACTAATCACATGACCACGATAAGTTCGGGGAGATAACGGACTTGGCCTTCAGCATCCTCGGTTGAATTGATTCGTTGTGTTTCCCAACCATCCAATGGTGCTTCACCCATTCTCCGCGAACTCCGCCCCTCGAGCCTCCCTGACTCCGCCCCTGCAACGTAGCCAACCCCGGATGTAAAGTTGGTCTTTATTCAAAAGATGGCGGGCGGAGAGTTTTTGAATATCCGGCCCGGCCCGCCGGATGACGATCCTATAGGACGAGCGTCGTTCAATGACGTTGATCGTGGCCGCGGCGATCATGTTCCTGATGCTCGTTTGAATCGGCCATTGAAACGCCGCAGGGTCACTGTTGCGTGTTCGAATTGCAGGTACCGCAAATCTCGAGTAAGCAAATAGCCCAATAAGTCCTGCGACTTTTGCCTGCTATTTGAAGTGAAGTCTTCTTAGCAGAGCATGGAGTTTTTCGATCTGACCCAGAAAAACCAACCCATTGTTTAGTGTGACGGGGTGCGCCCCAAGTGCTCGACGTGTGCTACTAACGGTTACGATTGTGTATACTCACAATCGGGCCCCTTGAATACGGCGACGGCTTCGAGGGAGTAGGTCAAGTCATTGTCCCTGCTCTCTGCGCCGCCCTACTCTTAACTAATTCGGCATTGTAGGCACCTAGATTCCTTAGAGCTGAGGCTGGCCTCAGTCGAGCGACAATTGCAGGGCCTCAACAGCCGGGTCGGCAGGATAGAACGACACAGTGGAGACTCGGACTCTCTTGCCGCGCACTCCGATAATGTGGCTTCTCGACGGATCCTAAAAGCGTCGATTGACGAGTCTGAACCCCAGGCCCTCGTTGACTCGGTAGACGCTACCGATGGCGTGGGATCCGTCATATTCACCAAGGAGGAAAACGCCGGGTTTTTCGGTATTTGTTACGCGTATCCCTACGAGATGTTGATTCCCGTCTTCTCACTTCTCTTGCAGGCCCATCATCGAATATCGCCTTCACGCGTGATATAATTAGTGCCACTAGGTCAGTTTTGAAGAGATCTGGGATAGACTCCCTTCCGGACTGGCAAGATGGTGCGGGAGGCTTTAGGCACAGTCACGTCCTTTTTGTTTCTCGACCGGGTTCACCAGTCCCGGGCAGCGTGGGACGCTCCGACGGACTCCATGGCCCGTCTCTTAACCCCTTCGATCTGCCTCCGGCCGATGAGACCATGCGACTTGTGCGTCAATATTTCGACAATACGGGTCTCCTTTTCCCGTATATCCATCGCGACAGCTTCATCAATACATATCAGAAGCTCGCCTCCAGCAACTTTAAAAATGTGCGTAGATCCTGGCTCGGAATGCTGAACATGATTCTTGCCCTTTCTATCAATTGCTGTTACCCCAGCGACCTCTCTCAGCGCCAACGCAGAGTCGAGTCGAATGTGTTCGTTCTACGAGCTATGGCTTTATGTGAAAAACAGATCAGATCTAAAGCGAGTCTAGAAATCGGTTCGTCGAGAGCTTATTACCTCCGTCTTTTCCCCGTGGCAGTCTCGCCTTGTCGCTTACTCGCAGTTTCTTTCTTAGTCCAGTTCCTACTTCTTTTAAGCCATTACTTGCAAGGCACTGAAAGTTCCATCCAGACGTGGAACGTACATGGTTTAGCAGTCAAGGCCTCCTATCAACTAGGACTGCATTCTAAGCATGCGTTGGACCGATACGAACCTTTAGAGCGTGAAGTCCGCGTCCGCACGTGGTATACTTGCGTTCTACTTGATCGGTATCTACAATCTGGGCCTCAAAGTATCCAGCGCTTAGCGTATTGACCGACACCTTCTTTGCCTAGTATATTAAGCATGACACTGGGCCGCCCGCTCGCCATCCCGGATGCTCACGTCAGGGTAGACATGCCGAGCTCCGTTCCACGTGGCGGGTCATCCCCCGAAGACGATCCGTCGGACTTGTGGCTGGCGAGCCCGAATCTCGAATTCTACAACGCAAGTCTGTACGTATTAAATATGACTGCCCATCGCATCATACCAAAGTATCCGTGCCTAACATCACAGTTCATTGTATATGATTATGGGCCGAATCCTAGACGCACTCTACGGGAGCAACCTGGATTGCGACTCGTCGCAGGACGTCTTCAAAATTGCAAGCCAGGTCTTCCAGATTGAACACCAACTTTCAGAAGCCCAAAGAGGGTTTCCTCCGACTCTGCAGCTAGTTGAGATGGCCGATTTCGTGCAGGAGCCAAGATGTCCCAAACCGATTCTGAAGTTCCGCGTGATTTTCACGCTCCGTTACTATAACCTTCGCATTCTAGCACATCGTCCCCTACTGCAAAAGTATCTTGAGATCCTAAGCAACCGAGCCGAGGACACGCACCATCTCAGTTCTCTCCACCAAATCGGTGTCAATAGTTTACGCATATGCATGCAGTCGGCTAGTAGCATTGTCAAGTTGATGATGCATTTAACCAAGTCGAAAGAAGAAGACCGAGCCCTTTTGGGTGCGTGGTGGTTTTCGTTATACTACAGTAAGGGGAAATCTGGCCATGGTCTGAAGTTATCATGGATCTAATGAACTAACGCCTTTCAGCCTTCAACGCGGCTCTCGTCATCTACTCCGGGCTCCTGATTAGGGCCTATGCAGAGGCTCATGAGGAATTTTTCTCGCTTGGAAACATCGAAATCCGACGTGAATTGCTTCATCAAGCTGTCGAAAGTCTCATGTCGTTGGATAATGGAAATTCAAGGACGGAGAAATGCGCGCGGTATATCTTGAAACTCGACCGAGTTTTGGATTCACTATGTGAGCGTAGATCTTCCAGGTGTATCCTAGACTCAGAAAACTAACCTGAAGTCCTCACTTGCAGACCCTTCAGCACGCGCAGAAAGCGAGGCTATTGATATGCCGACAGACTCGACATCGCGCGACGTGCTGGGCATGAGTAGCTCCATGGCGCATTCGGATTTGTTCAACCACGAACACACACCAATGGGCCTGGATATCAGCGAATTGATGGTGCCTGGAGACCTGGACTTCCTGAAATTTTTTGACCCAAACCTCAATATGTCTTGAGAATAAGTCTCCTTCCATGCCTATGTTTGTGTGAACACATTGTAACGATATTAAGAGCTTATTATCAAGTTGAGGGTGGCAGGAGTATGTTTCATCTCCACGAGAAAGTCTCTGCTTGCCATTTTCCGTCCGTTACCTATTCTTATTTTCTCTTCTTCGTAGTGAGAAGGTGAATAAATCTCCCGACCAACGACCGAATAGTGTGTTGACGTGAGAGCTTCGACTCCGGTTGCAACCAGCCGATCAGAGAGACTATGTCGATAAATTAAAGTCATCGAGTGTAAGGACAGCTGGCGCGGTGGCTATATAAGACTACTTACAGTCACCTGGAGCGTCTATTTGCTGTCTTATATTTCAGCCGTAAGTGAGGCAAACATGACATCAAGTGACGAAAATCCGGTATGTTACCGCCATGAATGTTGATATTCGAGAGTAGCCTGATAATTGAGGACATTGCGAGATCCCAAGGTAGGCCTCTGTGTACGTAATACTCCCTCTTCGACAGATCTACTCCACGCAGTAGGTGAACGAGTCCTTCTCCAGGGCTCATGGCCATCTTGAAATGAGAGAACGAGAACTTCAAAATTTCTCCTTCAGTCATCAGACGTCGGACCTTGAGTATGTCCATGTCCCTCGCCCTTGCAGATGGATTATGTCGACTAGTGTGAATAAAGTTGTACAAATATTGTAATGGTTTTCCAGTCAGAATTTCATCAACCGAACTCCATCAACCTGATACTAGACTTGATTCACAGCGCTAGTTCCGTCACTTGGGTCAATTATACCTATCCGAATTGCCCAATCATCACGTCCAGCCTCGTCGATCCTCGTGAAGGGTCAAGGCCGAAGAGGATTGTTAAGTTGGAGAAAACAGCTGCTGAATATGCTCTTGGAGCTATATAGGTTCTGTTTGCAAGTGAAGCCAACAAGGACGAACATGAGAGACCACCTGGGCCATCTGATCCGGACTCGGAGACTGCGAGGGTTGCCAGATGGCCGAAGGGGAACCGACTCTGTGGAGATAATACACCGTTGCGGGGTTCTCGACAGGAAAGACGTAACCTGTCGTAAGCGTCGTGAATGCAGGAAGGATATTCGACACCACTGAGAGCTGTCGCCATTTTTCCTTTCCTTTTTTCCACCACGATGTGATCCCTTACTGACCCACTCGGTGCTCAGTTTCGCAGTGCTGCAGTGACTACTAGACTCTACATTGCCCGTGGCTGCAACGCCCTAGTAGAACTCCATGGCATCAAATTCTTGCCATGTTGACGTCAGAAGAGAGCGTGGCCCTCTTCATATCAGGAACATGTCCGAGCACTACAAATCCACTTGCAGGTTTCGACAACAGCACGGGCGAGAACAATAGTTACTTAGACATGGCAATTTATCATAGCTAGTACACATATAGAATTAACATTAGCGTCCCGACCGACCGGCCTAGTAACTTGTGGTATCATTACAGGTTTGAAATTATCACCCTCCCCTCTTCAGCATTCCTCCGATCGCAGTGTCTCCGATGAACCTCGCCTCTCCCTGACAAACTTGGGCCATGTGTTGGTTAACACCAGGTATTTAATGCTCTTCTCGACTTCATCAAACACAGTAGCGTTGAAAGCATCGGGAATCTCACCCCAGAACAAGACTCCATCCGTGCTGGAGGTTTTCCTCTCGTCCTTTTCGATATTACTGTTTTCAGAGCCAACGGCGGTGAGCTCGGATGAGGATGAAGTCTCTACCATCTCAAATGGGCAAATAGGATTGACGACCTCCTTAGTGTCAAACATGACGCGTGCGGCATCCTCAAAAACAACCTCAAGTCTCCTAAGCTCCGCAGAAGCAATGTTGATGGGAAACTCAGCTCCACGCGGACTGATGTAGTCGTTGTAGATGCGCAGGGCGTGGTTAAACTTTTGTCTCACAAGTTCGCGAGCAATACTCCTGCCAGGCCCGTCACTCGCGTCGTCTATCGCAGCCGGCGGGAGCGAGGCCTTCCACTCTGCAACACTCATTAAGAACGCGATGTTCTCACCCGAGAAATCCTTCAACGCCGAAAACTGGCGCAGAGGTTCAGGGTTCTTCTCCAAGACATATTCGAGAGCTCCAATCACGAGAACGCTATCACTGCTGGAGTAGACTGAGCCTGCCTTGCCCATCCCAGCAAGAGATTTCCAAGAGTCTGAAACGGAGTCATCTACGGGCTTTGTCTTATTCCTTGATTCCCAACGAGCAATCGAATCGAGCGTTTCTTGTTGTAGTGCCCGATGTCTCAGAGTTTGGAAGCAGGGCAGGATTATAGTGAAGATCTCGAGGACCATGATGGAGACGGCAATCCTAATCGGTACACGTTAGACCACAAGGCATTCATGCCATTATTGCGGCAGTCGGGCGAAAAACTGATCTTACCACTGTGGTGGAATGAAATACTCGTTGACCGGGGCCATTTGTGGCACGTAAAGAGCGATCAGCCACATCGGACTCGCGGGTAACCTTTTCAAGGGCAGCAAGGTTAGTATTGCGGAGCCAAGAAGTTTGCCTGAACTCAGGACGAAAAACTAACCCCGCCAGGCAGCAAGCCATGGTCTGAAGGCGCCAGCCATGTGTATCTTCGATCCTACGAGCTTTCCAGAGGATAATGGGAGCGAATATCCAAGCCCAAAAGACCTGCCAGAAGACCGACGGCCACCATTCCCAACCCTTGCCCTGTTGTGCTTTTCGTTCGGCGTCGGTCCCGGTGACTTCGGTTCCCGCAATGCCAAACTCGTCGTGGAATTTGCGCGAGACAAGGAACATAATGGTCGTCAAGAAGAGCTAATTCATCTGATCGTCAGACGAAGGATAAAGGGAGAAGCCGATCGGAATCGTGGGAACTTACCTGGAACATCATGCCAATGCTGACATACAACAACATTCTTGTCGGGTAGTCGAGCTTGCGGTGGATGCGGAGGTACGACGGCTTGACGGGTTCGAGTCTTGGACGAATGCTGGAAATGCTCTCATGTCGAACAAATTTCTTTTGCGCTTTGGAGACATGGAGTAGCTGTGTGTTGGACGCCTGGAAGAGGGCGATGCCGAAGGGGACGTAGATGCTCATGATCCAGTACTCAACCGCCGCGGGCATCAGGGCACCGTAGACATAGCCCAATTGCACAGCAAGCCAGTACAGGTGGAGCAGGATGACGGCGCCGAAGGACAAGGAGAGGGAACGAACCCTTAAAAAGGGCATGTCGCGCTTCATGAAGAGAAACACCATTCCAGAGACAATAATGCCCGTCCAGGCAGCCGCAAAGGCAGTCCAGAAGATACCCACAGCATCGAAGTCTACCCCAGGCGATGGGTTCTGCTCAGTGGCAGGAGAATTCGAATCCCAGCCCATCTTCGCTGCGCCGTTCTGAACAAGCGTACTTGGCGGAGAACGGAGTCGAATCCAGCTTCAAATTGGCGATGGGCGGACCGGTCGATTAAATGGACCGAGCGATTACTTCCGGTGACAGGTCGAGAGTTACCAGGGAAATCACTCATCAATCCGGAGCTGCAGAGCACCGCCTGGTTATATGTTATTATGTCTTTAGGCTGGAGTGGAGGAATCCGATCGGATATGATCCCGACCTCAGTCTCCCGCAGCCAGCCACATTTGACAAGGGCTAAAAGGTTGTTTGGAGGCGTCGCGGGGAAACTGGGAAATGGGAAACCTCGTGTGAAGCAGGTCAACTCGTAGGCTGGAAGAGGTACCTGGAAGGCATCCATGGATGGCTGTCACACTCTGCATTCATTGCATTGTGTTCATAAAAGCTGTCGATCTCTTCACGAATTCGTCGACGAATGCCGATCGCTTCCAAAAATATTTACACTACAGAGCGCTAAATCCCGCCACACCACGCGCTAATGCCAAGCAATGCGCGTCCAAGAAACAACCCCAGTCGAGTCACCTTCGTCGTGGTGTCTGAGTGGCTTGTGGGACGAAAGACCCATGCAGGGACGGTGGATGAATGTGCTCAGAAAGATCTTCCAGTTTTTTCTTCTTTTTCGCCCATAGAGCCCTGAGGCTGGACCATATTATGTCTCTAACAACACAGGTACTCCACTCGGTGATCACAATCCCTGTCCAGGTAAGATGGGGATAAGCACCAGCTTGGGAGGGTTCAACAAGATAACTCCACACAAACCGCTCAGGAATACGACACAAAGATGTTCTTTTCAGAAGCTAATCCGCAGAAATATGCTCAAAAGACGTTAATACTACACAGGGAGATGTAACTACGTCAAGATCGCTCCACCATAGCTCAAGGTGTCATCTCGGGAAGAACCACGAAACCCCTGCTTCGGTTCTCAGCTTGACCAGCCCACTGGACCACGATTTCCAAGCTTGACCTCTACACGCGCATCAAAAATCGTCATGACTTCTTCCTAATGGTATGACTTGCTCATAACTGTCGATCCTGGTAGGGTGAGCCGACAAACAAAGCACACATACAACCTCCGGTCATCGGACGAAATCCGTCTGGTCACCAACTATTACCGACCTCAAGGGTAATCGAACAGCAAATCATCACCAGAGTTACATCCCCCCCGCGTAACGACGAATCCTCCACGAACACCGTACACTACTACGTAATCTTCAAGCACAGAGCACCTCGGTGATCCCCATTCTCCTGGTAGAGGTACTTCCTTTCTATTTTGCCTGTTGCACTCTCGTGGTGTTTCAGCCACTGGCGCACATTGCTTTCCGGAACGAAGGAAAAGCAAATCAATAAATAAAGAAGTAAATAAATAAGCAAAAAGTGAGAAGACAGAATTTTACCAACTCAGAAACCCAACAGATTTGACGGATGGTTCTTGGACCCAGACATGGCGGGAATTGATGAATTTTTGATTACTTCGTACCTTGTATGCCGTCCAAGTGACATTTGGTTTTCGCAGATCTTCAAACCACCTCCCCCATCTCAACCCGTCCCGTGCGCACACTCGGAGGACGGCCTCTCGGACTCCCACGCCGAACGACGATTTACGTGTTACCCCCTGCTCGGTCGCGGCTGCGCTGGTTGATTGAGAGAAAAAAAAAAACCCCGTAGGGGTAAAAGCGGGAGGAAAAGTGATTTGGTGGGGGGCGGAATGTCAGACCTTGGTGCCCTTGAGAATTCTGTCTTGTGGTGCGCACCGCTTGGGCTGCCCTGGCCAGGTCAGTTGGCCAAGAATTTGCTTGCTGCCGTGCCGTGGCGTAAGAAGGTAATGGACCCGAGTAATATCAGAAGCCAGCACGACGAGACCCATGGATCCCAAAATGCATCCCGTGTCTGTCCATATCAGCCCGACTGAGGTTAGCGACGCGAGTAATAAAATACCCTCACAGCTCCACCAAGCAATTCAATGTGCCCTGATCAACCCCGCCGATCGCTGAGGACCAGCAAGAGCGTAGGAAATCCTCACATAACCTCGACACCTACTTGTAGAGTGTCAAGATAGTACTTCGTACTCTGCCCCTCTCGATCTACATCCCTTTGAAAGCACGTTACAGAGGGCGCTACGCACGCAGTCTTGCTTTTTTTAATGCTGTTACGCCGTTGTTCTACGAAGGAAGCATACCAAGTGTTGGGGAGAGTAGAGAATGTTGACATCCAACCTATCGACGAAATAATTCACCTATTCGCTAGACATTACAGCATGGCGACATCGTCGGCTGCCATTGTGAACGTAAACTCGCGAAAGCGAGACCATGAGTCAAGAAAATGACAGAACCGCGGATCATGCCGAAATCGCCAGCCCAAGCTCGGTGCATTGCGACCAGTCACGCCCTCAATCGATGGCTGGGCGGTGCAGCTCCACAGCCACGTTCGATCCAATCCCCTCCATTTGACCAGACGATTGCTGTGGAGTCGGAGCTTGGAGTTTATCTTCTTACATACAGTCGTGTCCCACCCGTGGCTCCGAAGAAGCCGACATCTTAGTCATGGCCCAGGACAAGCAGGGTTCGCAGTTTTACCTGTCAGGTCTCGGGTCAAGGACAGAGCATAGAAAAAGACCCGTAAAAAGTGAATAGTGTGCAAGTATCTTCCTCCGAAGCTGTCAGAGATACCATGTCTGGCAGGGACGAGTCTGGGCGTTTTGAGAGTTGCCCTGATAGCAGTTGGCGGCGCTACATCCCGACTGATAGAGCCCGCCGATTACTACCCCACCCATTGCCCTAGATTCGGTAAGATTGCCGCCCCATTTAAGTGAACCTGCGCTGGGGGGGCATGGATATCTAGTTTATATAGCATGTAGTGTTTTCGTGAGAAGCAGGGTCCTTTCTACTCTATTCCCCTCGGTGGGTCGTTACGCTGCGCCTTGGCGTACGAAGTATGTAAATATATGTTGTACTCCGTACATTCGAAGATACAGAAATCCGTCCATGTGAGAACACTAACTTAGAACCCAGATCTAGAGGCAACGCAGGTTGATAGCTGCACTAAATGAGATAATTGACAAGACTCTACATTATGTCCGCTACCTAGCGCTATTTCGTTCCTGAATCCGGTGGCGAGTGGCATTCGCCGCTTACGATTGATGTTAGCGAGTTGGGCATAAGACATTCAATAAAGATTCTTTCTATCGACCATTTAGTTTCCGACAATTGTCTTCCATTTCGATATCAGCAATACGATAGGGAGAGAAAAAGCAACACAGCGCATGCCAAGTACTTGGCGACGGCAACAGCTCTGAGGATAGATGTTCCTGTAGAATTTGTGGGTGCTACTGAATTCCCATGGCGTGGATGCCGTGCGCTCCACAACCTCTTTCATGGGTTGGTGATGGACAGACAAGGTCGACAAAACAAAATTTATTGGTAAATTGACGAACAAACCTATCTTGCCGGCCGCCTCCAGCTTTATTTTGGCGATGAGGCGACATGACGTCCCTGAGTAAGGTGGTTAGTGACATCTTTCTCTTAGAGAGCCCAGCATCAATGTCACAACATCATCTACGTCCGTATTCTCTAAGACCCCAGTATGTAAACACCTTATGTTAACTTCCAACCTTCATCCGTCTGAAAATGGAGTCATCCTGCTGGGGTTGCCCAATCAATCTCGAAGAGGTCCCTCGGCTCATCTAGCGGAAGTCGAGCTGGTATCAGCTTGTTGAATTCTGGCGTCGGTAACCTGCATCGCCTTGCCTAGCTCCCTCTCCGGCGTGAAACTTCAGGTCCTACTCCATCTGCTGATGGTTGTCATCCTGCTGGCTGGTTCCCATGACGCGGTTTTAGCAAAATGGCCCAGGTATTCGAGACTACAGGACTGGGACTGGAAAATCAGCCCTCTAACCTCTAACACTATATTTCTCAAAGCTACATAGGCCGGATGACGGCCAGGGCGGCTGCTGGTAGAAGGAGTTAAAACAGGCATTGTAGTCTGTACTTTCTCAACTCACTTATTACATATATACTAGGCAGTTCAAGAAATACGTCTGCATCTTACGACATCCTTGAATTCGGAATTGTGTGACAAGAAGCCCGCTCCAAGTGTTAGTTAACCGATGTGTGATATAAAGGGTTGGTGCAAAAAATATCAATTCCGAGAAAGACATAGGAGTAAGGCTTTTTGTGACGAAGACGATAGACCGGTCAACCCTCTCCTCCAAGTCCTATCTACATCGACCAATCCATTTCGACTGTTGAACAACGTGGCCCGTTTAAGAACCTGTCAACTGTTCCATCCAGCCCACCTCAGCAAAGGTAGTAAGTAATAACGCTGGCCCTGCATCGAAGTACCTCGCCGGGAGCCTGTGTGCGCCAAGTGACTCTCGGCGGACTTAGGCCCGTACGGGGAAAACTCCGATTATTCAAGTGAATTATATTCATCACTTTATAATACAGCGTAAAGAATGAAGAAGATGTAGTAGTTTGACGAGTCGGCTCAAAAGACATCCATCATCAAGTTTCTCCCAAACAATCTTCCTGGGCCTATGTTCGAATAATATTAAGCGGTCTAATTGCGCCGAAGATTCGTTGGCCCCAGTTTCGGATATGTAGAACTAATCAACTCGTTTTGCGTCTTCTATATCTGAGGAAAGTAGGATATCAACACGTTCTAGAGCTTGCACCTGAGGCACTTGTTATATGCGGAGAACCCTGAATGCAGCTGTCTGGAAAGGAAGTTATTCCGGCTTCCGACCATACACAACTCGCTGTCGATAGAAAGGATGGAATTTGCCCGAACGAATTTCGCGTCGAAGCTGGGCACAGTACACCGTGACCTCCTCCTTAGTCCACCCGAGAACCATATTGGCCATGAAAAGCACATAGCCCTCGTAATCTTGCTCAAGAGCAGCTTGAGCAAACTGGCCAATTTGCTTCAGTCGCGCATCTTTCGCCCAGCCTCCGATTGGGGCCTGTAGGTCGGAGTGAGTTTTCTGATCAGTGGGGGGCTTGGGAAGAACTACCTGGCGCTCACCTTGAGATCCCAAACCTTCACGTCAACAAAGCCTGCCTCTTCCATTCCCTTCTTCTGGAGCTCCTTATCGATGATTTCGAAGGTGCGGTTCAAGGCCTTGCCTCCTTCGATAAAGAACTTGCCCCATTCATTGATAGCGCAGGTCTCTGTTACTGTGCCATCATCGCTTTCCATTCTCGGAGAGGCTTCATAGCTCTCGACCCAGCCGCCGGGCTTGCAGACCCTGAAAGCTTCCTTGAACAGAGCGGTCCAGTCGCTAATACTTCCGTATAGGTAACGCATGTGTACGTAGTCCATGGAGTCCGGATCAAAGGTCCATTCTTGAGTACAGTCCTCAATTTCGCTAGTAATGTCAGGGCCAAAGCGGGTCTACGAATAATAGTAGGAAAAGGGTACGTGGAGCTTCTTACAACTTTAGGTTAGGAGGAACCCAGCTAGGCTGAATCGGCGAAATGTCAGTTCCAATTACTTCGGTGTTTGGATATTCGTCGGCGAAGTCACTGCAATTGCGATTAGCGAAACGACTTTAGTTGGCATTGATGCTTCATTGGATGAGTTACATAGCCCAGATGCCTGTAGACGTCGTTAGTGCAACGGGTAATTTTGCCGCCCTCACGAGGATACTGACCCGTTCCGGTTCCAATGTCAACAGCTTTCTGAAACCGGATTAGTGGTTGTCTTCTTGCAGGTCGTATGGTGTATAGATGCTGGCGAACGAACTTGAATATCTTTCTCCAACGGTGCTAGATGAAGTTTCCCTTCCAGGGACAACAAGAGAAGATGGTGGCTGAGGATTCTTTTAGTATAACGCCACACATTTCAGCCTTGACTCTTACTTGATATCCATCGACTCATTATGATGCTCATCATTCGGTGTCCTGGAAAAGGGTTAACGAAAGAGTAGTGTCAGCTTTGACGTGGGGTTTTCTTACCAATACTCGGCATTTCCCCGCTCGGCATGGTAGGTTCTTCCATGAATCGTGCGATAATGAAGAATACTCGACGAGATTGACTCGGTTGAGCTAGCTACATCATCATCTCCAACGGCCGAGTCGGCTTCGTCATCTCTTAGGGCGTCCTTGCGTGGCGTGAGCATACGCGAAAAACTAGAGGATTGTGTTAACCTACCCCTGTTCCGATTGTCGCCCAATGTTGGGCATCATGGAAATCCGCGGCGCGTTCGGCGCTCTCCTGGGCTACAGCCGGCTCAGCCGGCGGTGGTGAGGAGGCCGGCGCATTAGGACTAGTGGTACCGCTACGCTTATGATCTCCCATATTGATTATCCAGAAGAGGATTTTGTTTTCTAGGAGCTCTTGGAATGGGAACAGCGGAAGAGATCAGGAACGTGTGAGCAACATCAGACGAGACTCTCCTAAGTTGGGCCATAAGTGCGGAGTCTATTCCTTAATCAGTCGGCGATTGGCCGTGTTTCATTGCAGCTTGCCGGGTCGCGGCAGGGGTTTACATACCTAGTGCCCCGACCCCAGTCAAATAATCAACGGACGTCCAATCGGCACCAGAAGACTTCAAGCATAAAAAAATGGTCGAATCACGTTGGGCATTTTCGAAGGAACAGGGCTTGCTCTTGCAATCGAGCAATAGTTATTACATTAGCCGATTGAAAACACTCTCGTGAGGATTAATAAGTGTTTTTTACATTGTTCTAGTACCTTGGTAAACTTACTGGCCTAGGCTTCATGGCGGGTTGGCCACCCATACTCAAGCGGAGTACCCTATAACTCGAAAAGAACACCCTATCGACACTCTCGCGCTCGCGTAGGGCGAGGTTTTAATCCAGAGGCATCTGGGAGACTCAGAAAGCGTCGGTCGACCCCGGTGACATCGCCGCGATCCAATCTCTTCATATCTGCGAGACGCCTATCCGATTCTATCCGGACTTGTTCTGGAGAGTATCCACACGCTCGCAGAGCATTATCCCAGACGTCCTCCAGCCCGAGATTCTCTGCGTATTCCGTAAGCGTACACCAACGTGCCCCATCAAAGTGTTGCACGGTGGCGTATACGTCGGCACCGGCGACCATAAGCGGAGTCAATAAAGCCACCGAGTCACGGCGTCTTTGCCTATCCATCGTGCTATCGAGATGTTTTATGAAATCCCGTCTGACTTCTGATTCGAGATTATCCATCGAGAAGATCCAGTCAAGTAGGTCGTATTTGGTACCGGACGGCATATTCGAATGCCAAACGAACACTAGGAGATTAGGAGGACTTATAAATACAGAGTTGCCCTGTTCAATTTCCTCCGGATTGTTATTGCCTTCGAGCTCCTGCACAGGCTCATACACAGCCATTAGCAGTAGGCGGAGGGGAATCCTCAGCGGACTCTCCGAATCATTTGTAACTAGATGGGTTTTGTAGTATTCTTTTATATGACTTGGAGCTCATAATCATATATTCCGTTACTGGAAACTTCGTCGGCATAACGCACATCGTCCGATCGAGGGCTGCTTGTAGAGGCGTTAACTAAGTGTAGAGTCCCTTAGCGTTAGGGTCACCCCCCGCTGCTAAGAACAAGTCCAGAAACCATTTTTCTCGTAAGAGGTCCTCGTAGAGCAGTCCTCCAACTTTCACGCATAGCTCGTACCAGGGGAAGGCCCAAAGCAACTCACTCCCCACCTAACAAGTTCTAATAGCTCGACGTATTCGGCAACCGGTCGGCCAGGGGCATTGCGCCTAACACATTCTAACCAGACGATCTCCAGAACGCAGCGACTCGTGGTAGGCGACGCCGAGTATATCTCACCCATGGCGCGGAGTTGGTTAAGGCTCCGTGACTGGATGGGCATGGTGGTCAACGCGTGCATGGCGGCGTTTTCCAGCATCTCACTGGTGAACAACTCGACAGGCGCGGCACCCAAGTCGCGAAGAATAGCCCCGATTACACCAGAGGAGTTGCATACAAGAGCGGCCCGTTGCGCGGTCAGCACATCTTCAACCCGTTTGACTATCACGCAAGACCGATAGTCAAACCTAAACATACCTCATGAATGAAACGGCCCCATCAAAACCGGTCGTGCCTGTTTATAACACCGGCGTTAATCAGCTCCTAGAATCGGGAAACGTCGTCATATATAATAGCTCTCAATACCTCGGAGTTAGAGTCTATAATGCGGAAGGCAACAGATTTCCAAACATGGACTCATACATGTGCCGGACATTGGACAACCGGGCCTCTTTTAACCTCTTCCCACCAGCAGACGTGGTCAGCGACGTGCTTTATAGCCCGAGATTTCGGTGGAAATCACCAGACACTACAGGTTCAGCGGGAGGAAGTTGTGGCGGACCAGGGCTCATGGACCAACTAGTATTCCTATTCTAAATAGTGAAGTCCTGCCCCTCCCTGGCCATCAGGACTTTAGTGCAGATCGCGTTGATCTTGACGTACTTGTTGTAATTTTTAACTCCGATGATAAATGGGTTGGGTTGACGTCGTGTGCGATGCGCCAGCTGATCCGCGTTGTAGAGAGCGTGGTCGGCGATCTGGTGATTAGACATGAGCGTGTCGGCGCCCATGGCATAAGAAATCCTGGCAAGCTTGTAGCCCGACCGAACTTTCTCTTCCCGGTCAGCCAGGGCCCTGGGGTTTCCGGTCCCTCTCTGGAACCCAACCACGTGTCTCTTGCGATTCTCGTACACAGGGAAGACAAGCGAGATGCAGCCGGGTGTGTGCCCTGGAGTTGTAATGATATGGAAGTCCACGCCGCCGATGGTAAGGTCCTCGCCGTCGGAAACTGTCTGGTTGCGGAGAGGCGGCGCTGGGTTCGCGTTCGGCCCTAAGGACTCCAGGTTATCCCACGCCGGGCTGGAGGCGTAAATCTTAGGCGAAAATTGCTCCTGCAGGTACCGAACACCTCCGTAGTGATCCAAATGCTCGTGAGTGATAATGACGTGCTTGATGTCGCTTCCCCGGAAACCGAGGCTCTGCAGGCTAGGCAGCAAGATCTCTTGGACCTCAGTCGGATTGTCGAGGGTATCGATTAGGACCAAACCTTCGGTCGTGTTGTAGGCCCACGCAGAGACGGAGGAGTGACAGACAAAGTAGAGGTTGTCGAAAGGGCTGAAGGGCTGCACGAAGCCTGGTGGGTTGGTAAATAAACGCGGGTACTTCTGCTGCGTGATGCACGTGTCCTGGAAGTACTGGTGGATAGACCCGTCGGTGGCAAGGGCCGCAGCTTCATTCAAGAACTGCGTGACATTCTCATGTTGCTCGTTGGGGAAGTAAGTGATATTGAAGAACTCAGAAATCGGTTGGGGCTGGGCGCTGCTCCCGGAGAGGAGTAGTAGAGCCGCAGCGGCGAGGGACTTGGGTGCGACCATTTTGGAAACCTGAGGTGTTCAACCGGGACGACTCAGTGGAGACAGGAAGCGACTTTGGAGATGTCTGAGAGACAACAGAGCATGGTCGAACCGCAAATATCATCATTAAAGAACCGGCTCGGCGGTTTTATATAGGTTCCCTCTATCGCTATGTTTCGTCATTTCGGAAGATCTACCCTAGATGCACTCCACAACAGGCCGCTTGTCCAGGTAAAGGAATCGAACCATAATCGGAAGGTTCCGAAGGTCCTCGCCGCCATTCGGAATCGACACGTGGCTGCTGCTTTTCATGGTTTCTTCTTTTTGCACGAAGCACCGACCCGTGACTTAGGTGATGTGCCAACTGCCGATGTGGGGAAATTAGTCGGAAGCCTTAAGGTTGCACCTACAACGCCCCGCTCCTAAATCAATCTTCGCGATCTAGCAATGGTGCTAAGGCTCAGTGCCATGTTAGGGGTTTCCGCCCGTGCCTAGCGTAGCGAAAGGCGGTTCTTTCTCTATGTACATTTCGTCCACTTGACCTAAGTATTCCCGGTGCGACGTCGTTTTCTGGCCTGGGCTGCGAGCAATTTCTTTTGATTCACAGTTGTCGTGAACGCAGATTCTAGGAGTGGAGCTGCGTATCAATTCCACAAAGGGGCTATTGTCCAAGGCACTAATGATAGAGAAGCTTGAGGGATGCTTCGGTGGACACTGAAATCGGAAGCAGTCTTCTAAACTTCTTCCACCTCTAGCACCTTTACCTGGCAGTGTTTGAAGTGAGCTGAGGCAATGTATAAAACTCCTTAAGACAGTTATACAATCACGTCTCTTATTCATTGAGAAGACGCGCTGTCTTTTATATGTTTGTTAAACAGCTGCAGTTCTTATGAATCGTAGACTAAAAGGACCGTTGACCTAGGCCCTACCTATAGTGCGCGCATGCCCCTACCCAAGAACGTTCTCTCACCAAACTCCCGCTCTGCAACCTGGAACAGGGGCAAGCCCTGGAAGTAGCCATTCCCGACGGTGCCGACGGCCTCCCATGTCGCCCGCGCCTCCTCCTCGCCGATAATTACAAGCGGCTTCCCCGTGCCGGCCGAGCTCGCGTCTGCCGCCAGCTGGATCTGACAGCATTTCTCGAGTAGGACGAACCACGCCACCGTGGCTTCAATGGTGGGCCCCACAGTCAGTAAGCCGTGGTTCCCAAGCAAGGCGGCCTTCTTGTTGCCTAAGCAAGCCGCGATGGCCTTGCCTTCACTTGGTGCCAGGACGAGTCCTGCAAAGTTCTCGTATAGCACATGGTCGTTCCAGAACACACAGAAGTCCTGACTGAGCATGTCCAGGGTCCGCCCCGTTGCACACATGGCGCGGCCCCAGAGGCTGTGCGAATGAGCAGCGCACAAAACGTCTGGCCGCGCTTTGTAGATCTCTGCATGGATGGCATATGCAGCTGGAGTGGTGTTAGAAACGAGCCATATCATACGGAGGAAACAGGAGTCTCGAAATAATGTCCAAGGCATACCGTAATTCAGCCGCTTGTTCTTTCCGCCCTCGACCACACTACCGTCATGGTCGACACGGATGAGGTCCTCGTCCCGGATAAGGGAGAAATGCATACCTGACACTCGGTCAGTTATCTCCGCTTTAGGCGGGAAAACCAGGGCTGTTCTATTGTAAGCTTGCTGACGCACCGAAAGGGTTGACCCAGAAGCTGGTAGGGTCCACAGGATCCCTCAATGTGAGGTGTCCTGCCACGCCCTCAGAGAGCCCAAAGTGGGCGAACACACGGAACGCAAGAGCAAGACGATGCTTCAGGTACCTGCGCTCTTCGTAAGGGTCGTCAAAGCGCGGGGGCTGCTCTGCTTCCTCGTCAACTACAGCAAGACTCGGATCTCCGCTCCGATACTCCTGCTCTCGCTGTTGCCTCTTCTCAACCTCAATCCCAGGCTGCATTCCCGTTGCTGAGGGCGCCATCTTGTCTCGACTGGCTGAAGTTTAGTAGTGGGAAGATTGAGTAGACAAGTGATACACGGGTAGCGTAAGAGCGCCTGTGTCTGTTTTCCAGAGAACTGATTTGCGAGCTACTTATTAACAATAGGATTTGTGGAAAATTTAACGTTGCACCTTCCCCGCAATCCGATGAAGTTCCGAAGCTTCAGCTTCGGAGGTGATACACAATCATACTCTGAAATTCTAGCTGAGTTTTCTATTGTATACAGTGGTGGGGGTCGTCGGAATTCGACCTTAAGAATATTCCGAGCATTCCGAGCATTTCCAATCGCCTCCCTCCGATTGGTTTGTACTAACCTCCGTAGCTCGACTAATCAGTGTTTACTCTGATGGGATCATCGACATAGGTTAAGGTGGAAAGGAATCACATTCGGCCGGTAGTTCGAGAAAGCTCTCTCGTTCGACGGTCGGTGGCGCATCGCCGCCTGTATACTCTAGCTCCACTCCGTCGCTTACAACATGTCGCTTGCGACCTCTTTCAATTATGTTTTGGTTCTCTAGCACAGTCCTAGCTTTGCCCTCTGCAGCCAACACGCAGTGGCTGTCACCGGCGGTCTCCTAGGTCTCTACCAACGGGCCACAGACCATTTCCTACAGCCGTTCTTCGTTGTAGCAGGCCGGATTCCCCTCATCTATATCTTAGTAAACAAAGGGATCCGCGGCAAGGCACGAATCCCCGAGATAGGCGGCCCAAGGGGCCTTCCCTTCATATTAGATATCCTAGATATATAGATCAACGCTACAGAGCAATATCATAAAGTAGGCTAAGTAATTTAGTAATATCTATTAAACCTAGCTTAGGAATATTTTTGTTGTCTTATATTAACTTAATAAAAGCGGCTAGGATAATCTTTAAATAGAATTAGCTAAGCACTAAGTACTAGACTAGAGTTCTATACTTTCTATAAGCTAAACTATATTAATAGATTAAATAATTAGATATATTAATATATACTAATTATAGATATACTATAGATAATTTTTAATATAGTAAGTATAACTATTAGTATATTATTATATAATAATTCCTTTAAAAATATCTTCTACTTTAAATAATAAACCTTTTATCTAAATATATATCTTTTTTTTTAGATATTAAAATATAATATTTTATAAATAAACTCTATATTTATAGCTAGACTAGTAAGCTTTTAATTAACCTTATACTTATAATTTAATAGTTCCCTTTTTTACTTTCCTTTATATTTAATTAAAATAATATATAAATAGCTAATAAAATAACTTCTTTATAGAAATTACCTATATTAAAAAAGAAATTAACTACTTTAAATTAACTATTAATAACTTATAAGGTTATAGCTTATAAGATATATAAATAATATAATATCTACCTAGTACTATAAATATAAACTTAGAAGATTATATTATTAATAATATTTATAATTTTTATATTATCTAAATAAATATTATATTTAATTTAAAATTATAATTAAATAAAAAAAAAGCTTACTTTAATTAGTTTTATTATATTATCTAAAAGTTTAAATATTTTTATAATTTTTTATTATTTAAATTATTAATTTATTTATTTAATATTTAAATATTAAAGATAAAGTAATATTTAAAATCTATAAGTTTTATAAAAAACTATTATATAATTTTAAAAATAATAAGAAATATTAATATATAATTATATTTATCTAGAAGAACTTATAATACTTTATAATATTATAGCTTACTTTTTTATATATATTAATTATAAATATTATTTATAATAAAATTTTAATTTTTAAAAATATTATAATTTTTTTAATATATAAGTATATAATATAAATAAAAAATAATTTCTATTTTTAGTTTTTCTTTTTTATAAAATATTAAATAATATATAGATAATAAAATTTAAATAAATTTAAAAATCTAATATCTAAAATAATAATTTAAATAATTAAAATTTTTTTTATTTACTTATAATATAAATTATTATATATATATAAAATCCTTTTTAATTAGCTATAAGCTATCTTTTATTTATATAAAATTATTTAATAATTACTATATTAAAATAAATAAAAAATTAAATTAATATCTAATTTTAGAAAATATTAAATTAATAAATTTAATTACTTTATTTAAATAATATAAAATTAAATTTATATTAAAAAATTATAAAATATTAATAAAAGCTTTAAAATATATTAAACTAATTAAAAAAAATAATATAATAAAAGTTTATTTATATAAAATTAAAAAAATAATAAAATTAATATAATAATAAAATAAATAATATTAAAATTATTTTATTTTAATAATATCTTTATTATCTTTAATCTTTACTTAAAATAGAAAAATTATTAGGGTTATTAGGGTTAGGGTTAGGGTTAGGGTTAGGGTTAGGG